>NC_091061.1:28213542-28528899 GCF_000393655.2 Nicotiana sylvestris
GCATAAATTAGCACGTAAGGAAGGCAATCCGGATTGTAATAAAGAAATAAATAAATCGAACTACATTATATTATAATTATATTGATTCAGAAGTCAGAGGAAAGAAGAGAATCTCAACTATAAATACTTAAAAAGGCTCACCTTTACACTTTTTTTGATGGTGTTGGTGGTTGTAGTTTCAGCCCTGCGCTTGAATATTTAGAGATCACATCTGCTGCTTCCATTTCTATTTCTATCTCATTTCTATTTCTATCTCATCTGTACTTAGAGGCTTTACCTTTTTTTTGGCTTCTCTCGCTAATTTTTGGTGCAAAGATATGTTCCTTTTCTACGTAGGACAGAACTGATAGACTTGTACGCACAAAGTCAGAACTTTTCCAAGATGATTTTATTAATTGGATTCGAAAGATTCTGTCTGAAAATATGTCCAGGACATGGTTAATGGACAAGAGTTGTCTCTGTAAATGAAGAAAGTCGATTTTCAGATCTAAAGTGCCAAATAAAACAAAGCTGAACAAAAGTAATATAAAAGTACATATAGATAATATATTGCGTGCAAAAAGGATTCAATAATGACTCATATAACTTCGCTAGAAATGATAGACTAAGAACATGTATAAAGTGCAGTAATAGAAATAAATAATTTGTATAAGTTTATACCTTGACACAAGTTGTGTCAAATATGTCTTCTGCTGTCATTGAGAGCATCTTTTCAGTGACATCACCGAAAATCATTGCAGTTGTTGAACCGCTACCATCAATAAGATCAATCTGGCACATACACCTGCAACCAAAGATGGTTTACATGTTGCAAAGATTTATTAATTCAGATGTAGGTATAAATTCTTGCAATAACTTGGAAGTTGTTATGTCCTGTTTATCAGATACAACTAAAATGGAAGAGTTTGATGCTCCTTTTAACTGTTGATTTACAGGTGACTAAAATTTATTATTCAAAAGAAATATACTTTCTTTATTTCTTACATTAAGTTTTCTGGAATTTGATTATGTAGTCAAGGGGTAGAAGGGAGAAGTTCAGTTGTTAATCAAATATGTGCACTTTATTATCAGCAACCAGTTCTGCTAATTGTGTGGTACGGAGCTACAACACTAAGTAATTGACAAATTATTTTAACTTCTACAAAGAAAATTATATGGCAAAGCGATAATACCGAGGAACTAAAGTTGCCCGTCGTTTACACTTGGTGCAGTCAAAATCTCTTCTTTCCTTAGTTCGCAACTTCTGTTTGCAACCCGAGCATTCAAGCACACAGAACTTTTGCAACTCACTTGATATTGATATTTCGGCCTCAACATAAAAAATCCCAGTCTGGCAGCAAAAAGAAAATCACATGTTCATCCAGGTTTTATAAGTAAACGAACACACATTTAGATATCTACACACTCACAGAAGTTTGTGACTGAATTTCTGCAATTGGAATAATTTGTTGTTGGGTAGGAATTATCATGAGAGAGGTGGATGACCTTGGCACAACCTGTGAGCATGTCTTTGTTTGCTTTTGCCCTATCATCACAATATATAGGAAATTCAATACGTTGTACACGTATATAATGAAGTCAGAGAATAACACAAAAAATCCTATACCACTTGATCAACTCCAATGCTTGTGGATAAGCAGGATCAATTTGTATTGTTGAGTTGAATCTGGTTTGCAATGATAAACCTGTATATAAAGTATTTGTGTAACTTTGTTTTCTTTTAAAATAAATGAGAATATATATATATATATATATATATAAAGGGAGATATTTGGGCACACTGATACCGTTATAGGGAGATATTCCGATACTTCTCCCAAGGATTACTGGATATCTTTCATCGTAGTTCACTTTCGACTCGATTTTCTGTTGGATTTTGGTTCCTTCAACTTCTGAGAAGTCCTCCCATAAGGTTAGAAGAAGTCGTTTTTTCCTGATAAATGCAGAATATAATCTGTTATAAGGATACATGTACGTTTTTGAAAAGTCAAAACTGCAATTAGCCGTAATATGGTGTACTTACTGATTGTCGGTGACAATAATCTCGCGACACCTATTTGGACCTCGACCTGCATATTTTGGAAGGCCACAATGGACAACGACTGCTAGTATATCTGCTAATATAAGTTTTTTTCAAAGAATATTTTTGAAAAAAAAAAATAAGTATAATGAGGTGTGTATATCAATATTTTTGAAAAAAATGAAGTATAATGAGGTGTGTATATTATATAAAATCGTATATGTTTCTTCAACTAATGTTCTTTGTCAAGCACCCAATAAAATTTATGTAAGGGTCTTCCATACTGTGTAGATGAAACTTTAACTCTTGCAGTGGAGATGAGATATGTGTGGAAGAGCTTAAGCTTGTCTGCATAATATTGAATGTCATCTCCCCACACGACTCCTCTAATTTGTTGTTCCTGTAAAGCGTCAATTTGTCGTAGCAGCAGCTAGATTATATTATAATTATAAGAAATTGATTATATTATATTATATTGTATTATATAAGGGATAGACAAAATTACCTCTTCATCTTCTAAAAATCAGATTCTGAAATCCAAATTTTTTCTCACAATTTGGACTTTACATGTCCAATCCGGTGTGTCAGGTGTTACTTGATCGATATTTCCTCTTAATGCCATGATATCTTGGTAACAAAGACAAAATTCACCAGAAAATCATAAGAATTGCAAAAATGTGGAACTTCAACTAAAATATTTAACAAACACTTTTCTTTAAGCAAACTAAAACTTTCTCCTTTTCCGCTACTTTTATGTAATTTAAGTGGGAGGTAGGCAATTTCACTATGGAGTTTAGTCCAACCAATCTCAAGATTGGAAGTTGTTGTACAGAGCAAATAATCCTATGCAAAAGGGAAGCACATAATAGAAACTCTTAAAAAGTCAAAGCGATAAAGGAAATTAGCAACAAAGACAATGAGTCCAGCAGAATGAATACTGTGCAATAACTGTATGGGTTTTTTCAACTTTTCGATGGAAAATAATCTACAAGTTCAACCAACTTCATTACAGGAAAAATCAGAATAGTAGAAAATATCGGAAAGTCCCAAAAACTCTTTAAAAGGATCAGTTCAAAGACCAAGAGCTACTGAAATCCTAATTTCTTCTAAAACCCTCCCCAAAAAGGAAAACAGTAGAGAGAAGCAACCAACAAAGATGAAAAGTAAGAAAAAGAGATGGGACAAATTACGAAAGAGGCAACACTATACACTACACTACACTCAGACGGCCACAATAATATTTTCCTGTTCCTTGAGTGCGTAAATTAGAAAGAAAGAAGATAACCATTATACGTGTGAGAATTCTCCTAAAAAATGAGGTAACAACTCTCACATAGTACAAACATTAAAAGAATCAGAACCAAAATAAAATTAACAACAAAGACAGTAAGCTCATTAGAATCACACATACAACAACTTCTATGTACATGTGCTTTCAACTTCTCAATGGCAAATAATCCACAACTTTAACCAATTTTATTACTGGAATATTTGGATATGAATGCAAGAAAAAAGAATAATAAAAGAATCAAACAAACATCAGGAAACCTGAAAAGTCCTAAGACGCTTCAAAAACATCAGTTCAAAGATCAAAAACTATCAAATTCCAAAATTATGCCCCAAATAAAAAAGAATAGTTGCGAGAAGCAGCCAACAGAGACGAAAAGTGGAAAAAAATAAGTGACAGGAAGAAAAAAGAGAAATAAAATAAACAATTAAGATCAAGTAGTAAGGGAAATTAGTATTACACCCTTTTGCAAGCAGGAATTTGGCCATTTTAAATGCGAAAAAGTTTATTTGAGCTTCATTCACGAATTAGAATCTTGTAACCATGCGTGAGTAAATCAAACCACATGCAAGTAGAGAATCCGACAATAAATTACCACAAAAAAAAAAAAATCTAACATATACATACCAAAAACCCGAAAATAGTAAATACCCAACAAATTGTGACTACAAAAATATGAAATAAAGAAAGAAAGAAACTGTGAAAATCTGCTTTCTTGAGAACGAACTTTTAGCTTCATAAACAAAAATCACAATGTGTAAGCCGAAAAGGTAAAGAGAAATCAGACCGCCATCACATACCATCATAGAATCTGAGACTGAAAGGGTGAAGAAGAAAATAGAAATTTTACCACATCAATAGAAACACCATAAAGATCAAAACTGAAAAGTAACAAAGAAAAAGAAGGTTGAGAAACTCACCGGAAGAGAACTTTGAAAAAATCAAAGAAGAAAGAGCGGTTAATATATTCCAGAAGAGACTCCAATTGTTTTCTTTGTATTCTATTCTATTCTATATTCTATTCTATTCTATTCTATTATATATTATATATTATTATTAGAAATTAGAAAAGATAGTATATGAAAGAGCCTACACGTGGTTTGCTAGTAAAGAGAATTAGATATACGTGTTAAATGGGCAATTCAATAGGCCTGTAAAGGGCACGAAATCAGAAGCCACTAAATAAACATACATTAATGCTACATTAGCTTTTTGTCAGCTTTTTGTATAGAAGCATACTGTAATGTGGGGAACACCTTTTGTACAACTAAGACTACTATATGTATAATGGTTCAATGCTGTGTTCGTACAGCTTGACCATTTATATATATATATATTGGACCTCACCAGATAGGTTGTCATAATTGTTGCATAATAATCCAAGATTAGGTCCTTTGAAAGTTTGACAAATTCCCTAGAAACAAAAATTACACTATAAGTAACTACGAAATGATGAATAATCACATAAGATAATAGTAATCAAACAAGAAAAAACAAATACATATCATAAGATTTCATGTGTTTACTAAGTTGATCCACCTGATGCATAGCTAGACTAAAAGGAACTTTATTGGGCTTAACCTTACTAGTCTACTTGCTAAGAGTCACAAGTTGGATTTGCACCGAGAATTAATAACGTGGATTGGGCAGCAGACGAAGTATCGAAAGTTCAATATCGAGAACCGTACCGAAATATTGAACTTTTGAAAAAATTATATCGAATTAATACTGAAGAATCGAAGAACCGATACCGAAATATCAAATTAATTCGGTTCGATTTGGTTTTTCAGTTTTTTTTAGATTTTATGTCCACCCCTAGCTGGAGTGATGAAGACAGCTCAGAATATGAGGAAATAGCAAACTTGTGCTTTATAACTATTTTAGAAAATGATATGAAAAAATACTCTAGCTGCTAGACTGATGAAGACACATTAGATGATGAAAGCAAAGAATTGGAAACTATTTCATGGAACGAGGTGAAACAAGCGAGGTAAGATCCTATGACTGTGATGGTGTAATGAGTTACATGATATTCTTGATCTCACCCTAAAGGGTCTCAAAAGATGTTGAATGGATTGAAAAGAATCAATAGGGAAAAGAAAGACTAGGAACTCAAACTTGAAGTATGTGAAATAAAAAAAGATGTACTTCAAGATGAGGTTTAGGAATCACAAATGCAACTAAATGGCATGTGCAAGTCCAACAGTCACAATTCTGTCAAGTCTAATCAGGCGACTTACAAGTCAAGTAGAAAAGGGCCGGCTAGAACTAAGTCCACAAGTACTAACACAAGTGATAAATCAAAAATCGGATAAATCACTATGTCATTACTGTAACAAGGTTGGACATAAATATTCCTTTTGTAGATTTCATAAGTCTAATGTTTTAGGATGGATTTAGAAACCCAAAGATAAACTTGATTCCAGTAGAACTAACCATCAAGGACCCAAGCAAGCTTGGGTACCTAAAAGAAAGTAATAATTCTATTTTGCAGGAATACCACAGAAAGAGTCGCAAAGGAAAATGGTACTTAGACAGTATGTGTTCTAGTCACATGACATGTGACAAAAATCTGTTCAAAGAAGTTACAAAGATAAATGGAGGACGTGTCAAATTTGGTGATGATTCAAAAGGAAAAATAGTTGGCACAGTTTCATTCAACAACAATTGCGATATTAATGAAGTACACATTGTAGATGGACTTAACTATAATATCTTGAGTATAACGCAACTATGTGATTCAGGGTACGAAGTCAAATTCAAGAAAATAGGATGTGACATTGAAGATGAGTCAGGTAAAACAATACTTCCACGGAAAAGGTATGGAAATATTTACATTCTTGATGGCATTGAAAATTTAGATAGTCACACCTGCTTAGCGTCTATATCTGATGATCCATGGTTGTGGCATAAAAACTTGATCATGGAAGCATGCATCTATGGAGAAACTCTCTAAGAATGATTTAGTCATTGGACTTCCCAAACTCAATTATTCTAGAAATCATGTATGTGATGCATATCAGATTGGTAAACAAACCAGAAACTCTTTCAAAAACAAAGACATTGTGTCTACGACCAAGCCCTTACAATTGCTTCATATGGACTTATTTGGACCAACTAGAACTGCTAGCATTGGAGATAAACGATATGCTTTTTTTATTGTTAATGACTACTCACATTTTACGTGAGTGATCTTCCCATCTCATAAAGATGAAGCTTTGAAAAATTTTGAGATTTTCTATAAAAGAGTTGAAAGAGAAAAAGTGTATCTCATCACAACCGTCCAAAGTAACCATGGAGGAGAATTCAAAAGCAGAGCCTTTGAAGATTTCTGCAATGATCAAGGATATACCCACAACTTTTCAGCTCCAAGATCACCTCAACAGAATAGAGTAATTGAGCAGAAAAATCGAACTCTACAAGATATGGCCAAAACAATGATATAAGAATATTCCCCACCAAATCACTTTTGAGCAGAGGCAGTAAGCACAACCTGCCACTGTCATGATCCAAAATCCACTAATAATCATGATGGCGCCTAACACTGTCGTCAAGCAAGCCAACAGTGAATGATTAACTTAATTACTCATTTTAGTATTTTTAAAATCATAATTTTCGTTAATTAAATAGAGAAATAGAATTTACAGGGTAAATGATGATATTTACACGAACTACAATAATGAACCACCCTTAGGAACCTCCAAAACCCGGTCTCACAAGTGCATGAGCATCAACTAAAAAATATAATAAAATACAACATCTGTCTAGAATACAAATTAGACAGGAACATAAATAACTCTGATGGAGACTCTGCAAGTTGCGGATCGTAACATGAAATGCAGCTTACGATAAGTCCCCGCAACATCCACGCCTCTACGCCCAAAAGACCATCGCACATATATGTACCTGCACAAAAATATACAGCAAGTGTAGCATGAGTACGTAAATCAATGTGTACCTAGTAAGTATTCAGCCTAACCCCAGAGAAGTAGTGACGAGGGATCGACATCAATACTTACTAGTGGTCCAACAAGACTGATACAGTAAGAGGTAAACAGATATGCGCAAGAGTAAATAAACGAAATAAATAAGTATAAATACGTAGTGAAATCCTCCTCTCAACAATAAACTCAAACTCTCAATTAGTAGTCACCTCATCCATCGGATGTGTATGTGTGTGTACACACACACACACACACATACACACACACACACACACACATATATATATATATATATATATAATGGATCTCACTAGATAGGTTATCATAATTCAAATCAGGAAAACTCCCAGATACACTGATTTTTAGACAAATGATATGCACGTTTCGCATAGAAGTATTTTATAGAAATGTCAAGGCGTACGGCCCGATCCCATAATAATCTGGTATATACCCACAAATACATCTATTATATTGCTGAGGCAAACGGCCCGCTCCCATGAGAGTGTGGTACATACTCTTACCGAGGCGAACGGCCCGATCCCATAGACGTGCGCACTGCTGAGAGTCGAACGGAATCTATCCTGTCGAGGCAAACAGACCGATCCCATTAGAATAACAAGCTTCGACGGGTCCTTGACCCTACTCATGAAAGGATATGTGAGTGATAAGGAGCATCGAGAAAACCTTTCGATGATAATGCATAACGTGGGAGAAATTTGTAATTTAAGTACAATTAGTCGCGGCTAATTATGAAGCTCGTCGAATCTCAACAAAAGCGAGTCTATTACTCTACACAAGTTTAGTCTCAAGTCGTAATGTAAAATAAAGGAATTTAATAGGCAAGAGACTTCTCACATAGTGCAGCTATAGCATGGTATGAACCTAAGTCTACCTGGACATTAACATGAATTTAGCTACAATGGACTCTCGTCACCTCCTGCGTATGTAGCCCCCGCAACAAGTAGCACATATCAAATGCATCACCTAAGGGTAGCTTCCCCCTCACAGAGTTAGATAGGAGACTTACCCCGCTTCACAACCAAATTCAAAATTCTAATAAACCTTTGCCTCGCGAATTGGTGTCCAAAATCTTCAAATCTAGTCACAAACAATTCAATATACTCAACACGAATCGTAGAAATTAATTCCATATGAAATTACTAATCTTCCGAATAAAAATCCGAAATTCATCTCAAAATTCAATAGAGGGACCCACGTCTCGAATCTCAAAAAACTCACAAAATCCGAACACCCATTCCAATACGAGTCCAACCATACAAAAATTATCAAATTTCGACATTGGATTGCCTTTCAAATCTTCATTTTATATTTTTGGAAAACTTTATAAAAAATCTGATTTTTCTTCCATTAATTTACGGATTCATGATGTAATTAAGTATGGAATTATAAAATATAATCAATACATGATAGGGAACACTTACCTCAATTTTTTCCCTTGAAAATTTCTCAAAATCGCCCTTTCTCGAGCTCCAAATTATTAAAAATGGAAAATGGGACGAAGTCCCTTTTTCAGAACTTAAATCTGTTGCCCAGTAATTTACCATATGCGATCGCAGCCAAACTCCTGCGATCGCGAAACACAAAAATTTTCCAGCATTTTCTTATTCTATGCGATCACAACCATTCTCCCATGATCGTGAAGAACAAATTTTTCCAACAACCTTCTCCAACTCTTCCGGATAGCCTCTAGTATAATGGTCAAAACTTTTTGTACAAAATTCCAAATAATAAATGGTTTAACTTTCTGAAAATTAGACACCAAGATCTACGATTTTCATTTTTTGGTCATCTACCAACTCCTTATAGATTTCAAGATATAAGCTGCTAAAGTCAGCCCTGTGCAACACAAATTTCTTCTTCGCAATTTCTAAACATCCCGGACAGCCTGTAGAGTACCAACCATAACTTTTTGTACACAACTCCAAATGCCAAAGGGTTTAAATTTCTGAAAACTAGACACAAAGAGCTACAACTTTTATTTTTGAATCATCTCAAATTTCTTATAGATTGCGAGATATAGGCTTCCAAAGTCGGGTCAGCGCAACAGAAAGTTTCCTCTACGCGATCGCGGAGTGTCTTCCGCGATCGTGAATCACTGGCCAATTTCTCCTATTTTACTCATCGCGGTCGCGGCCAATTCCCCGCGATCGCATAGCACATTGTTGTAGCCAAAAACTAGCAGCTAAAAAAGATCTAGAAATGACCCGAACCACCCCGAAAGTCACCCGAGCCCCTCTAGACCCTGTCTGAACATACCAACAAGTCTCAAAACATATCACGGACTTAATCGAGGACTTAAATCACATCAAAAAATGCTAAAAACACAAATCACACCCCCAATTCAAGCCTAATGAAACTACGAAATTTCAACTTCTACATTCGATGCCAAAACCTATCAAATCAATTCCGATTGACCTCAGATTTTGCACACAAGTCATAAATGACATTACAGACCTACTCCCACTTACGGAATCGGAATTCGAACCCGATATCAAAAAGTCCACTTCCGGTCAAACTTTCAAAAACCTTCAACTTCCAACTTCCGCCAAACGACCCTGAAATGACCTACGGACCTCCAAATCCACATCCGGACGCGCTCCAAAGACCAGAATCACCATACGGAGCTATTCACAATCTCGGAATCCCAAACGAACACCGATAACATTAAAATACACTTCAGCCCAAATTCATGAAATTCTTCCAAAATGCCAACTTTCCACAATAAATGTTAAATGCTTCCGGGTCATCCAAAACCCGATCCGGGTATACTCCTAAGTCTACAATCATCATACGAACCTATTAGAACCTTCAAAGCCCGATTCTGAGGTCGTTTATTCAAAAGTCAAACCTTAGTCAACCCTTCCAACTTAAAGCTTCCGAAATGAGAATTTTCCATCTGAATCAACTCCGAACTTTCGAAAATTCAATTTTGACCACACGTGCAAGTCATAATACCTGAAGTGAAGCTACTCAACGCCTAAAATCGATGAATGACACGCTATAGCTCAAAACGAACGATCAGGTTATTACAGCCACATTCTCAACAGATATCTTATAAGACCCATTTTGAAGAAAACTCCATATAAACTATGGAAAGGCAAACAACCCAACATAGGCTACTTTCATCCATTTGGTAGTAAGGACAACGTTGGAAATTTTGATCCAGTGAGTGACAAAGGTATCTTTCTAGGTTATCCTATTAATAGTAGATCTTTTAGAGTTTATCATAAATGTACTTTATCTATAGAAGAGTTATTACATGTTATATTTGATGAAAATAACACTATGGTCGAGAAAGAAATTATTGCAGGTGATGAAGATATCAACCAAGAAACATCACAAACACGCAAGTCACAAAAGTCGACTGATAGCACAGGCGTAGTCATAGAGTTGACTAATGAACTTGCCAATAATCAACCTGAACCACATAAGGAGTCAACTACTTCTACGATTGGAATGCATCCAAATGAGTGGAGAAGTAAACCAGAATATCCTCAAAAGTTTATCATAGGAGATCCAAGTGAAGGAATGAAAACAAGGGGAGCTCTTAAGAAGAATGCAAATATAGCACTCATCTCTCAGATAAAACAAAAGAAAGCTAAGGAATTCTTAAAGGATTCCAGCGGGGTACAAGCAATGCAGGAGGAACTCAATCAATTTGATAAAAATCAAGTCTGGGAACTGCTACCTAAGCCTGCAAATGCTGCCATAGTTAGAACCAAATGGGTTTTCAGAAATAAGCTGAATGAAGATGGAAAAGTTGTGCGAAACAAAGCCATATTAGTAGTTCAATTCACAGCAGGAAGGAGTCGACTATGATGAAACTTTCACTTCGATAGCTCGACTAGAGTCTATACAGATTCTTCTTGCATATGCATCTTTCAAAGGATTTAGACTTTCCAGCTGGATGTCAAAAGTGCCTTCTTAAATGGCTTTATTGATGAGGAGGTGTACGTAAAACAACCTCCTAGTTTTGGAGATTCACAATTTCCTTACCATCTGTATAAGTTGACTAAAGCTCTGTATGGACTCAAACAAGCTCCTCGAGCCTGGTACGAAAGCCTTAGCTCATTTCTACTTGATCATGGTTTTACAAGAGGTAAAGTAGATATTACATTATTTATCAAAAGATCATCAGGAGGTAATCTTATTATCCAAGTCTATATTGATGATATTATTTTTGGAAGTACTAACCCTCTTTTGTGCGAGAAATTTTCTAATCACATGCAAAGTGAGTTTGAAATGAGTATGATGGGAGAACTTATATTTTACATTGGACATCAAATTTAACAATTTGGGGAAGGAACTTTTGTATGTAAAACCAAATATACAAAGGAAAATTGACTCAAAAGTTCGGCATGAGAAGTGCTAAAGCAATTGGTACACCAATGAGACCATCAACAAATCTCAACAAAGACAAGAAGGGAAATCCAGTAGATGAAACTAAATATCGTGGAATGATTAGCTCTTTACTTTACTTAACTACTAGTCGAACATATATTATGTTCAGTGTATAAATGTGCCAAGTTTTAGTCAGCTCCTAAGGAATCGCATCTGACTGTAGTAAAGAGATTATTTGTTATCTCATCAGAACTGTTTCATATGGACGGTGGTACCCGCGTTCTAACAATTTTAAACTTGAATATTTTTCAGATGTTGATCTTGCGGGTGATAAGGAAGACAGTAAAAGCACAAGTGGAACATGACAATTATTGGGAAGGGCATTAATATCATGGAACAGTAAGAAACAAGGCTTAGTTGCATTATCCACAACTAAGTATATTGCCATTGGATAGTGTTGTGCACATTTACTATTGATGTCTCATCAACTGGGTGACTATGAATTATCTTTTAAACCTATTCTAATATTTTGTGATAATTCTAGTGCTATATGTCTCTCAAAGAATTGTGTGCATCATTCTAGGGCTAAGCATATAGATATTAAGCATTATTTCATTAGAGATTATGTCATTAAGGGAGATATAAAGTTATCATTTGTTGACACTGCTGATCAACTAGCAGATATTTTTACTAAGCCTTTACTTGAAGATTGATTCTGGTCTTTAAGAGAACTACTTGGCATTACTTCACTTGATCATAAATATTAAGACTTATGTGTTAATTTTAATTCTTGTGCATCTAATGTTTTTAGTTTTCTTTTCTTCTACAAGTACGCATTAATTGAGCGCCTCCGATTTCCCTCTCTTTTCCCATTAGTCGCGACTTTCAAGAAAGGAAAATCAATCATCATGTCCTTTCATTGACACCCTTTTCTTTCATGTACTCAACCGCCAAACCTTTTATTTTTAACCCTCTGAACCATCTTCCCTCTTCTTCATTGTTCTTATCGCTCATAAACCCTTCTCCAAAATTCCTTCAATGGCAAAACAGTCCAAGAATCCCTTTGCCTTCATAACAAAAAGTACTCGTTCTAAAGGAAAACTCTCTTCTCAACCTCTAGAACAAGTAGACGTAGGGTCTGACCACTCTGAAGGGTTTGCCTCTTCTCAGGCAGAACCATCTGACCACTCTCACCGAATAAGAGAAAAATATTTTGGAAAAAGGCCCATGGAAGACCCCCTGAATGTTTTACCCCTAAGAAATCCAAGGTAGACCTGTCGGGTTTTTTGGAGTCATACCTCAATTTTTGGGATACTCCAAATAGAGATTTCATTGTTGCTCTCAAAGAAAATCCCACTGCCCATGGCAAAGTAATCGATCTTGACGACATGGAGGCCCTTAATTGTAAGGTAAAGGATCTGTTTGTTTTTCAAGGATGGTCAAAATCCTCTCTTTATCCCTCCCAAAGTCTATGAACCTTTAGTGAGGATGTTCTATGCCAATCTTCATTCTAGCAAGCCTGATAAGTTAGAATCCCTAGTTCTAGGAAAACGCATTGTCCTTGATTGTGCCATGTTTGACTCAATTTTTCAGTGTAAGTGCTCTGGTTTTCCAATGCTTTTCAAAAATACCTGGCCTAAAGATTTTGAAATTTCTTTTGATCAAGCAAAGCCTTGTATAACTGAGTGTCCATCTAATTTCCTCCCTAACCAGTTAGGTCCCGGTGATGTTGGTTTCGAAACCCGAGTTCTGGCCCACGTTGTTGCAACTACCCTTTTTCAACCTTCTCTTAACGAAACACCTTTCTTGGCTACTGTCTAGTGACCAAGATTAAGGTCAAATTGTCCTCATGGGTCATAAATTTTATGGTTGAAAGTGCTGATGACCCCACCAATCTACCTTATGGTATGGTTATCACCCTTCTGTTGGAAGCCCACAATATCTCTATCTTAGAATACCCTTTTATCTCTGTTTTTAAATCCTACAACTCTAGAGCCTTTGTCAGTATGGGGTATGTGCGTGTTAAGGGTTCTTGGGTAAAGAAACGAAAGGAAGAAATCAAGAATGTTCAGTCTGATTCAAAGGTAAAAGCCTCTGGTTCCCATCATAGTGTAAATGATCCTGATCTTGTATAAAAATTGACTGCTATTGATAATAAGTTGACCATCATCAAGGACCTTCTTGTTGTAACTTAATCAACCGTTGGGGACATTCATGCCATCTCCAAAGAGACAGGGTCCGATGTTTCAAAGATAAGGGTCAAAATTCTCAAGCTAGCAGAAAACGCAGTCAAAGCCTTTAAGTAAGTACATGACAAAATTGATGGGGTGACAGTTTCAGCAAATGCCAGCTTGAAGTGTCATTGGTTTTTTGTAATTTCTCAAAATTCCTTTCAAGGATCAACTCCCTTGGGTTTGTAATCTCTCAAGATTCACGTCAATCAAGAGTCAAGAAGGCCTCACGAAGTATATATACATTTGTTCCAGGCTTGAAGCAGACAAACTTTAAACGAACCACTATCACTCTTTTTATTCTACTCCGAACAAGCATTATAGTTCTCTTTAGATTTTTTGAGTAATTAATGAGAGAAGAAAAAGAGATAAACACTGGTGAGGTATTGTATAAAGAAGAGAGAAGTGACATAGTGACTAAGCTGTTGGTGTAAAGCTACATCAACCATCTTGTAATTGAGAAACTTCAAATACTGAAAGAGAGCAGCCTTGCAAACCAAAAGGACTGGACGTGGGATTCACATTAAATCTGAACCAGTATAAAAATCCTGGTATCGTTAATTCCTACACTTTATTTCTGTCTTATTTTTATTATGTTCTTATCTCTAGTCGACTAATTGGTAAACCAGTCAACTACTTAGAATATAAAGAAGAAAAATCGACAATTCACTCATCCCCCTATTGTACTTTCAAGCTTGATATACAAGTCATCTCTAAGAGAGATAATTTTAAATATCTTGGGTCTATTAATCATGAAAATAAGGAAATAGATGAGGATGTCACACATCGTATTGGAGCGGGGTGGGTGAAATAGAAACTCGCATATGGTGTTTTATGGGATAAGAATATACCACCTAAACTTAAGGGTATACAGAGTAGTTGTTAGACCAACCATGTCGTATGGAGCAGAGTGTTAGCCATTCAAGAACTCTTATGTCCAGAAGATAAAGTAGCAGAATTAGAGATGTTGAGATGGATGTGTGGGCATACCAGGATTAATAATATTAGATGAAGATATTCAGGACAGGTTTGGAGTAGCCTCGATGGAAGACAATATGCGGGAAGCGAGGATAAGATGGTTTGGACATGTGAAGAGGAGAAGCACAGATGCCTCAGTGAGGAGGTGCGAGTGGTTGAACTCGGTGGGTCTAAAGAGAGGTAGAGGTAGGCCAAAGAAATATTGGGGAGAGGTGATTAGGCAGTATTTAGCGTTGCTCCAGCTCACTAAGAACATGCTCCTTGATAGAAAGGTGTGGAGGTTGAGAAGTAGGGTAGAATGTTAGTAGGTAGTCATATGTGTGTCTTTCCCGTTCCAGTAGGATTAGTAGTTAGCCGTGTATTTTATTATTGGTAAATCTCTTCAACTACATGTTGTTCATTAAGCTTGTTTCTTAATATCTTGTTGTTGCTATAGCTTTCTTTTTATCTTTTCTTGAGTTGGGGGTCTTTCGAAAACAGCCTCTCTACCTTCAAGGTAGGGGTAAGATCTGCGTACACCATGTCCTTCTCAGACTACACTTGTGAGATTATACTGGATTTATTGTTGTTGAGAAGGAAAAATAAAAAAGGTTAGAAAAGTTACATTACCTTGTAATTAAACAATGTAATTTTCATCAATTCACACCTTTCCCTTGAGAATTGGAGAGTGTAATATCAATTAAACCCAATTTCATACTCTTGGTCAGATAAATATGTCAAATTGTGTTATTACCTAATTACACTCAAATCTAATTTTTTTAGTGGTTTTCCAAACATGTTCTAAGGTTCAAGTTGCAGATGAAGGTTATGTTCCCCATTAATGTATGAAGTTAAATTCAACCGGTACTTAATTTATCTACCAACACACTTTCTCTTTGATCATTTCAAAGAACAATTCCACAAGTTCTCCGCTCTTTTGTAAATGTTGCTTTTTTATCATATATTCTTCAGGACGTAGTTGTCGTTTTTTTGTTTTGATTTGAAGCAGTGGAAATCCTAAAAAGGATTTTAATGGTTTTATAATGGGAAAAGAAAGAGCTTATAAATTACAATCCAAATCGATGCATTCAACACAAAAATACATACTTAACAGAGTTGTCGGACGAGTCATTGCCGAAGGGAAGCTGAAGCAATGGGTTTTTATACGACGACTAATGAATGTGAGGAAGAGACTAAAGAATTTAAATACTATTATGGTATTGACAAGTGAAAGTTTGCAGCATGGGCATGTGATATCATGTGATATTTAAAGTTAGACAATAAGAATAAAGTTCGAATGCTCTACAATTGTATATCTGTCGAGCATGTGATACTCTATTAAGTCCAGTAAATTTAATGTTAGTTGGAGAAAGAAATTCTTCGGCGCAAGATCAGAAAAAACTTTTTGTATAGTATTTACATAAATAATATTTAATATTATTTTACCACAAGTTAAATGATCTTGACCCAATAGTTTGGTAGAATATTATTATAAAGGGAAGTGTGCTCAATTCTCCTTAGTTCGAAAAACAAAATATACATACCCATTCTTGAACCTACGACCTTTACAAGCTAAAATATGAGCTTGACTAGTGGATCAAGAAGCTCTCTTTGCAAGAAAGCGGTGTCATTAATTATATATTATTTTATTTTTGTAGAATATTAGTATAGATATTTAATATATTTTTTCCGGCAAAGCAATATCGGATGACGCCGCTTATTACCATGTGCATCCGTCTGGCACAAGATCATCGAATTCAATGAGAATCTCGATGAAAAACAGGCATTTGAATGCAACTAGAGCCATGGGCGGAGCATAGCTGAGGCCTTTTACTAAAAAATTACACTGTGTGTATAAAATTAAAAAAAAATATGTATAAATATTAATTGTTGAATCCCCTTAATTTTTTTCATGAGTTTATATTGTTTATTTTTTTGAATCCTTTGATAAAAGTCTTGCTTCCGCCGCTAGGTAGAGCGCTTAGAGGGATTGTTTGCATGAGAATATTGCAAAATGAATACGAAACTATATGACAGGAAAATAGTTAATTTCATCTTCATGATACTAAGTAGGCGTTCAGACATAAAAATTGTAAATTTTGAAAAAAAATAGTGTTTGGAGTTAAGTTGAAAAATAGTATTTGAAATTTAAATTTTTTTTTAAAAGTGTATTTTACTTGAAAAAATATTGCAGTTTTCAAGAAAAAATACACTTTTAAAAAAAAATTATGGACAAACGGAGCCTAAAATATTATCGTTTGAATAATATTTTCAATATCACTACTTTTAACTATAATAATAATAATAATATTTCATATCATAAATAAAATCTATTGGCAAAAGAACAGCCATACGAAGCGCGGAGTAACGACAAGTATCTAATATCCGATACTAGAATGACTATTTATTTATTTCCTTATTTTTGTTGGCATTTTAAAATTACTAATTCATCAGTTCGGTTATACAAAATACAAAATAAAATAAAAACTCAAAAGTCACTTTAAGGGGTCGTTTGGTTCAGTTAAACAAATCACAAAAGACGTTTATATGTCGTGTTAAAAGAAAACTCTAAAGTTGCCTTCCTTTCTTCCTTCTTTCACTCATTTTTCTCCGTCTTTTGCGGATCCTAAATCAGGTCATCAGTAATCTGGGACCAGGCGGAAATCCATTAGTTGCAAAAAAGTTCCTTTCTTTTCTTCTCTTTTGATTTTTTGTTTTAATAACGAAAACGATCTTCAAAAGTGGTAAATTTCTCTTTATTATATAATTGGGATAATTGTTGGTGTTAATTTTTGGTATAACATTCTCCCTATTTGTCAGAGTATAATTCAATTTGATTCTTCGTTTTTTTGTCTCCAGTTGTTGCTCTGCTCCAAGTTCAGGTTCTTCTTCTGCGACATCACCAGGTAATGGATATTATTTGCTCATTGTTTCTACGTTCTTATCACTGAATTTAGTCAATTTTCTTTTGTGATTTTATAATTGTTTCTTCTTTATAATTTGTGTTTATTTTGTAAGAAACAACATACCAAGGGGGAGCTAGAAGCCGGCTACGGGTTCGGCCCATTAGCTTTTGCTCAAACGGTACATTTTGTGTTAAGAAATTTATTAAGTATGTATAAATATTAAATTTAGAACCCCGTTATTAGCACTTGAAATCGTCGTTTTAATAATTTGTAATGGATGCATGATAAGTAGGGGCGGATGCACGTGGAACGAAGCAGTGTCACGTGACACCGCTTCGTCGGAAAATTATCCGAGATGTATATAGTAATATGGTACGGAAATAATAAGATAAAGGAAATGGCACCACTTGCCATATACTGTGGCTTGGCACACCGGTTAAGTTCCTAATTTTGCTCTAAGAGGTTCGAACCTCAACCAGATCCTTTTTTTGGCAAATATTTGAGAGAACTTCTATTGTCAAAAATTGTATATAGGTAGAATTGAACTCACGACCTCTTCTAACTTAAAACTCAACAAAACCAATGGATAAGGCTATTTCTTGTTAGGTACTGTGATACTCCCTAATTATCTGTCGTATTTCTCTTTTACACGCCCCTTAAGAAAATATTAAATAGGAGTGGTTTTTGACTGTTTTACCCTTATTTATCTCTTAAGATATAATATCTCTTCATTTAATATTTACTCATAATTGAGGTATTTGTAGTCTTCAAGAACAATTAATATTAAGGGTAGAATAGGAAAAAGATAATTAATTTAGTCTTGAACTTTTAAAATTACAAATACTTTGAGATAACTATTTTTAGAAATCACGGCAGATAATTTGAGACGGAGGGAGCAATTAATATTATTTATTCTCCGCTCTTCAATAAATATTGACATTGCTTACGAAAAGTCCTGCGTGCACCCCTGATGATAAGAGTCAAGAGTGTTGTTAAGAACATGAATTGTACTATGGTTATTCTTTTTCAAAAGTCAAAACTATAGCTTTCTTTTTTAATACAGGAAAAGGGCCTTTGAAAGTTGAATTCCAGAAAAAATAATTTTTCTTTGTTGCTTTAGTCCAAGAGTGCTTAAAAACAACTCCACTTATTTTGATTCTTTTCTCCAAAATGAAGAGATCCAAAGCAATTAGGACCGATTGGCAGTTTTGAGGCAAGCCGTGATGGGATCAAGACTGTTAATATTTTTTAGAGAGCCTATGAGTTATTATGGAGTTCTGATATTTGTGTTTGTTTCGTCACTTAGAATGTGAATGGACAGGTAATTTAGGGAAAACATGTTTAGAAGATCTTGGCCTGCCGGTTGAAATTTTTTGGCAGTTTTAGATGAGTCCTTTTTCATGGATAACAGGTCGTCCATATACAGCAGAGTCCAAAGATCTTATGAATATTCGGCTATTTTATCTTTACTGATTGATGTGGTTACTTCTCTCTATCTGTAGATCCTTCTAACTTTTTGCTTACCAGGATGTTTCTTGATCATGCACTTCCTTGGTAACCATCTTTTATAAGATTCTCTTTTACCAAAAAAAAAAGGACTATGCAAATGAACTTACGAAAAGTCTGTCGTGTGATCTCTTATCTTTATTTTCATCCTTTTTATGATGTCTAATTGGTAATTTATCCACTTAAAAAAGATGGCGCTTAATTGGTATCCTTATCGTGCCCAATTGAAATTCTCTTGCTTTGATGTTTTGCTTTTATTTCATATCTTGCTACACTTTCATTTGTATAGGTTGTATTTAATGAGCTCTACAAGATATTAGACTGTGGGAAGCCTTCCTTTACACCAAACAAAAGGAAAAACCAGTGATATTGTGTTTGTAGATTTGTAGAGGTGCGTTCATTCAAATTTCTACTTTAGGTTTATGTTTTATAATTTAACGTGCTAATACATGAGCAATCTTTGTTGGTTTGCAAGGTGAATTTGTTGAAATTTCTGATTTGTGATTGTGTTTTATAGCATGTTAGTGAGTTAATACCTGATGAGAAAAGGTTGTGCTTTATGACCCGATAAATATTATTGCTGCTCGAAGATAAACAACGGCTGCACTATTTTTTGCACCTTTTGTGAGTTACATGAAGGGAACTTCATTGAAAGTGTATTTATATCAAAGATACAACTTCCTATGAGACATCTTTTCTGAGTTCCAGTTGCTGCATCTTTATTTGTTACATTTAAGGTATTTTCTTAGACTAAAATTTATGTTAAGGAGTCGATATTGAAAGGCATGTGAATCGATAGAGGAATCATACAGAGCCAGGAGTTTTGTGTGCCGTTTGAGATTTTCATACAATTTCGTAATGATCTTCTGGAATCAAGATGTTGAAGAGTCGTTGCAGGTGTAAGCATTTGTCGTTCCTTTTTTCATATTTGTGAGAATTCGTGTAATTTGGATCTTTTTTCATCATGTGAAAAATTTAAGTATGCATTGCTTCCTGTTCTTTATTATTATAGTTATCTCGAGCTCTCATGGTGACTTTCGTGGTGACTTTCGTGGTGATTTTCGGGTGCTTTTTCTTTCTGTCTTAATTAGTATCTGTGGTACATTATTTCAGTAGTTTACCCTTTGCTTTTGAATTTCTCTTCAGGATGTGAATAGTGGGATTGATCTCTCATTCTTGCTACGTAACCCATTCAAAAGTGTGAGGAAGATAGCAATGGAATTGAAGGCAACAATTCAATAACTAATTTAGGAATTTGTGACCAATTGCTTTGACTATTATTTAGATAAGTGGTGATTGAAGAAATTTTCGTCGGTGTTTCTTTTTTTTTTCTTTTCATGTACTTGAAAATTTTATGAGATAAGCAGGGGAACATAGTATTACGCACTTTGGGTGAAATGCCACCATCCTCCAAACTATACTCTAAAATTTCATCAATAAGACAAAGACAAAACCCCAACCACCCTCGAACCCCCTTATTCTCTACAAATTTTTCATGCATGAATGAATAGCCCAGTTTGTTGACTCAAATCAAAGAAACCTAGTAGGAATCTGTCTCTCTGTTTGTGATAGGAGTGTTTTTTTCTCTTTTTCTCTGCATGTAGACATAGATTATGTCTACATGCAGAGAAAGTATGGAAGGACAAAACCAGATATTGATCAACAGAATCAAGGGAAACTTACGAAGGCCTTCATGGGTATCTGTGCTGCTTCTATTCACAGTTATCGCTCTAATTAGCCTCCTACAGATCAACAGGGAATATTCAATCAGCTTGTTGATCCCCTTGGATTTTGGATTAATCTCGGGCTCTCGGCCCGGCCCTCAGATAAGCAGCAGCTGCTCTGACTTCTTCAAGCAGGTGCCAGCAAGGAAAGTAGTGAAGTCGATCAGGGTTTTCGGCGGGATAGGGGATGGAAAAACCTCAAACACGGAGGCGTTTCGACGGGCCATGGAATTTATGGCGCGTTTCACGGACAGTGGTGGGTCCCAGCTGGTTGTTCCAAAAGGCAGGTGGCTTACGGGAAGTTTCAATCTCACTAGCAATTTCACCCTCTTCCTCGAGCAAGGCGCTGTCATCTTGGGCTCTCAGGTCATTCTTCTACTTCTACTAGTCTCTTTTAATATTCCTCAATCTTCTCTTTATTTTTTCCCATTCACTACGGAGTGCCTGGATCAAAACTCCAGAGTACTTTAAAAAGAAAATTTAGATTAAAATTTACATATTTGAATTTACTCATATAATGATTCGAAATATTTGAAAAGAGTTTGAGAAAATGGTAATCAAAGAAAAAACCTGTTTTACTTCCCAAATGGTAATAGTGTTTATGGGACAGAGGGAGGTATCTGTTATTAATCTGTGCATCCATGTTGTGCTGTGCTCTAATAAATAGCTCAAAGTTTTACTTTTTATATGTTCAGTACATCTTCAGTTTACTCATCTATCACTACTGCTCCTATTATATAAATCATATAGTAGAAAATATTACTCCACTGCTTGATGGTGGACTTTTAACTATCTTTTGGGGTGGGAAAGGGGAATCTTGGTGTTTTCTGCTATCCGCAGCCAGAAATTGGTTGGAGGGATATTCTCTGCATTCTTTTTTTTTTGTTGCTACTTTCTTTAAATTTATTGGGATAAAAGATGGTGAATTTCAGTACTATAATGGGGTGAGAAAAATGACAAAGAACATACAGGGAAGAAAATAACTTTATGACATAAAGATGTAACTATTACCTTAAGACTGTAGAAGAAGGGGTTGGATTCTCTATAGAGCAAATTATATTGGGATTAACAAAGAAATTATCTGGCCACATTTGAATCAATTAAATAGATGTTTATCGGTTGGTTTTCCGATTGGTTTGCTTGTCATTGCCCCTTCTCTTTATCTTTCCTGAGCCGAGGGTCTACCAGAAACAACCTCTCTGCCTTGTTAAAGATAGGGGTAAGGTCTGCGCACACACTACTCTCCCCCGACCCCACTTGTGGGATTACACTGGGTTTGTTGTTTTTGGATCTGAATCCCCAAGTGCTGGCCTAGATCCAGTTACTACACCAAGAAGTCGTATTATTTTATCCCCTGATGACTAAGGGCAGTCCTTCCTTTGTTTTGTTTTAGGGTCCAAGGTATTACTTTGTCTCACATGGCATTCCAGTCCAAACACTTGTTTATTTTCACTACTCTTTTTTTTCTTTGGGAAGGCTAAAGTTACTGTGCTATTCTTGTATAATTTCATATCACAAAATTCTGAATTTCTTTTCTCTTTGTTAAAAGGATCCAAAGGAATGGCCATTAATCAATGCTCTGCCTTCATATGGAAGAGGGAGAGAAAGACTGGGAGCGAGACATATTAGCCTCATTCATGGAAATGGTCTCACCAATGTTGTAATTACAGGTAATTTCTTACCCCATATGGTCAGAAGTCATTATTGTTCTTGCCAAGTAAGTGACAACTTGGTAGTTGCACTTAAAACTTATAAAGGATAGCGTAATGACAAAATATGTATTGATTAAAAGCACCAGGATGTTCAGCATTAATATGCTAACTGTTTGTTTTCGTGCCTTTTAGAAAGATTTTAGTGCTTGTCTTTATTGACAGAAAAATAAAAAGTAAAATCTGCAGTGAGGGTGAGCTGTTGCTTGCTTAGTTTACTGATGTCCTTTAATTGAAATATCTGCTAGGGTACTAGATTTGAAGTATTCATTTGGCAGCTGGAAATGCTTAGCGTTAATTTTCTTTCTGACGACACTATAGGCTACATACACATCTATAGGAAGGTCTGTTCGGTTAATGGTGTGCTAAACTAATCATGTTAGGACAGGGGCGGAGCTAGCCTTTAGGTTATGGGTTCAGCTGAATCTAGTAACTTTGGTCCAAACCCTATATTTATCTTAAGAAATCCATTGAATATGTACAAATAGTTAATTTGGAACCCAATAACTTAAAACACTTAGAATTCCGAACTCATAAGCTTCAAATCCTGGCTCCGCCTCTATGTTAGGAGGGACCATAACAAAAGGTGGAATTCTATTCTAATGTTGAAGTTCCTTGAATATGATGTCTGTAAGATCTAATACGTTGGATTGATAAGATTTGTTGCATTTTGGTTTTTATGCATGTGATGGTGACAGAATGTAGAACCTAACTCTAGTTCCTACTGGGTTGTTACATTGGAGCTGCTATTCTAACATGTAATTAGTTAATAGACTATGTTACCTGAGGATTTAGTGTTGAAGCAGATACTCAGAATTAGTAAATGAGAATACAAAGGAGTAGAATGGAATGGGGGATAACTAAGGAAAATAGACGCCAAGATGATTATTATCCACGTTTTCAATTTGGATCTCTCTCTCTATACACATACACAAAGACACACACTCTCCCCTTTTCATCCTCTCCTCCCCTTCCTCCCTGTGTTAGAGCTGCTGACATGTGACTTCAAAAGTTGGAAATTACTTTGATCACACTTTTAAAGATTGAGTATTGCCATTGAAGAATATATATACTCAGATTTGCCGATAAACAACGCGTCATATGCGTTAATAAATGCTGAAGGTCCTTTGCTGGATAAGTGCACAGGTTAAAGATCCAACACAAAGGCTACAAGAGTACTCCATCTTAATCATTGCATTTAAATGTCTAAAATATTTGTCAAAAGATTTGTTTAGGGGATAATCCAGATTCAGGAATTACTCTATTTAGTCAGATTTAGAATTTCACTAGAGAAGGTTTGCTTTCAATCATTTCTTGCATATGAGGGCTTTGTATACACACTTGCAAACAATGACCTTTCTACTACTAAGAATATAAATTGAATATTAAGTACTATTGCCTCGTAAAAAATGGTAGCTAAACTTTTTGACCACTACACCTGTATCATAATATGTGAGCATGCTCATATAGTTCTAGAAGTAAGCGTTCTATTAGTCTACTTAAAATATGGACTCTGATGAGTCTGCAATATTATATGCCTTGTGGTTATATTTATCTCAGTGATCATTCCTTTCTTTTCCTTTTGATAAGTTCATCTCGATGATCATTGTTTCCCGCTATTCCCCCATTTTCTTTCAAATAATAATGAAATTCTAGTGTGACTGCTTCTCTGTCTGCATCTTCAAATTTTTCAGCTTAATTTCAGGGGAAAATGGGACTGTAGATGGCCAGGGAAAGATGTGGTGGGAGCTTTGGTGGAATAGAACACTGGTCCACACCAGAGGCCATCTCGTCGAGCTGATTAACTCCCAGAACATCCTGATCCATAATCTTACATTCCTCAACTCCCCGTTTTGGACAATTCATCCTGTCTATTGCAGGTCCCTGCTCTCTTGATAATTGCTCTATCAATTTTTTATGACACTGCTTGCCTCTACTTGTTTGGTTCCCGGTCTTTAGGAAGCTAATGAACGAAGAAGTAATTATTTTACTCATGGAAATTGCTACTCATTATTGCATAGTATTTTTCCGAAAAGTTGATATTACGATTCAATTAATCAATCAAATAACTAGACGTCTATAATTAACCAGTATATTTAAAGGATCCGTTGTTGCCAAAGTAATATTTCTTGCTAGTCTTGAATGTTGAGGGCAAGAAAGAATCTTTAAAGATGTAGAGTTCAATCGTAAAACTTTGTTGAATAAATATGCTCTCTCCTCCTTTCATTTGCTTTCCTCACGATAACTACTTTTATCACCAAACTATCCCATGTTAGCTGGTAAAGTGACACTTGATGTTGCATTTTCTTCAGGAATATTGTAATCAGAAATATGACTATTTTGGCTCCTTGGAATGCCCCTAACACAGATGGCATAGACCCAGGTATATCCTCTGTATGTAATACTTGAAATTTGCCACTAGGAGAAAGAATAATGATCTTGAAATTCTATATTGTAGTTTATCTCCTGTAATTCTAATATAAAGCTAAACTAGAATGGAGGGAGGAGCAATTACCTCTTTTTCCATTTCCCCATCTATCTCAGTAGTGGTGGAGCAAGTATTTTCGTCAAAATATAAAGAATTAAACCCTTGAAGAAGTCAAGAGGTGTAAATATGTAGTATATATGCATAAAAAATTACCTAGCAACACAATATAATGTTTTGACGAAGGGGTGTCAGTTGACATCCCTTGAGTACATGTGGCTCCGCCACTGTATCTCAGGCGTACAAAGCTGTCCACTCTATTTTATTACTTATGCGAGATTGTATGATTAAGACTATTAACAACTTTTCTTTTATTCGCATAATTGTTTTGTTAGCAGACTCCAGCGTGAATGTGTGCATCGAAGATTGTTACATCGAAAGTGGTGATGACCTTGTAGCAGTGAAAAGTGGTTGGGACCAGTACGGCATGAAAATGGCCCGTCCAAGCTCAAACATCATTGTAAGGAGAGTGACAGGCACAACTCCAACATGTTCAGGAGTTGGTATTGGCAGTGAGATGTCTGGAGGCGTTTCTAATGTCATCATAGAAGACTTATACGTTAGAGATTCGGCAGCTGGCGTGCGAATTAAAACTGATAGAGGAAGAGGCGGATACATTACCAACATTACGATAAACAACATGAGAATGGAACGAGTGAAAGTGCCGATTAGGTTTAGCAGGGGAGCGAATGACCACCCCGATGAGAGATGGGATCCGAAAGCAGTACCTAAAGTAAGAGGCATTCGTATCAGTAACGTGGTCAGTCTGGAATCAAAGAGACCGCCCTTGCTAGAGGGCATTGAGGAAGCACCATTTTTGGACATACACATGGAAAACGTCAGTATATTCGGGCTAGCCCCAACTATGAGGTGGAACTGTGAATTTATCTCTGGCTCTAGCTGCAGTATTTTCCCTGCACCCTGTTCGCAGTTGAAGAATGAATCCACATTTCAGTGTTCAATTCATTAGACTTATTGTTCCTTTGGTCATTTTATACGAGATATACTTTAGCAAAATTCAAAATATGAACTTTTATAACTTGAAACTTGAAAATAGTCATATTCTGGGTTTAGAGTTTTAGGTGACGTGACATATCATGCATATACCACGCCAATTAGGAAACTGGTGAAACTCTATTCTTTTTACTGTAGTTTTCAGTCTCACTTTTCTTCAGACTAGACTGAGCTACATTTTTGTACGTTACGAAAGTTTTTTACACACATTTCTATTGACCAATTGAATACAAATTTACTCTCAATGCTAGAATAGCTTGGCCTCTATGCTTTATATTTATCATAGCCCCGGGGCTTAATTATTGGTTATTGTTATTGTTATTGCATGTCATCTATTTTATGGTTTTTATGCTTCTATTACTGTTTTTATGATTTCTGCTGTCATTAATTGTCTTTTCTTGTTTTATTTCTGTCTTCCTGAGCCGAGGGGGTCTATCGAAAACAACCTCTCTGCCCCATCGGGGTTGGGGTAAGGTCTGCGTACACATTGTCCTTTATCAATAACGCCAACCTCTTCATTCATAAACAGAGAAATTTAATTTTTCAATTTTTTATATGTTAAATCTTTGTTAATACAAGTATTTTTATTTTTATTTATTTTCAGTTGAGAACTTTTACAAGGAAGACTTCTTTTTTTATTAAGTTCGCATAATGGAATCAACACTCGTCATTTTTAGGAGCTTATACACCCTAAAACTAGTACTAATTATATATATACATATATATATATATACTATTCCCTCTGTTTTATATTTGTTTGAACTTTTTCGGAGTATGAGAGTCAAATTGTCTAATTTTTTAGCATTAGTTTGAATATAAATTTTTTAAAATAAAATTTGCATATTTAAAAACTATATCAAAACCACTATATATCAGTCATAGTAGTTAACCGTTCAAAATATTTAAAAACTATTTGCAGAATTCATAGATCATTCTTTTTAAAATGTATAGAGTATTATACTATATATAGCGTACAAATTCCGAAATTTTTGAATGGTTGAGATATGTTTGTTTAACCCAAAGATTTTAAACGTTTTAAGCACTTGCTCCTTTTCCCCTTCTTTTTCTCTCCCCATCAGACAAGAACCCTTGTTCTCTTTCCAAATCCGTCAATTAATAACAGCCTTTTGCTATTGGATGTACAGTATACAGAGATAGTAAGATAATGGCAAAATGCTTTTGAAAAGTGGCAAATGCAATTTGCCACGTTCTTGCCCCTTGCACGATGGATCCATGCACATGTGCCTATAAATAAGTTCTCAACTAGACAAGAAATCATCATTAATGTAGTGTTATTATTGAAATTTTAACCAAGCTCCTAGAATATTTTCCATTAATTAATAGTAATGGCTACCACAAACAATAACGTTGTGGTTGTGATGATTCCATTACCAGCACAAGGTCATCTGCAGCCATTGCTTGAGCTGGCTCGCCGCATTTTATCTTCTTCTAATTTTACCATACCCGTTCACTACGTTGGCTCCGCCACACACTTACGCCAAGCGCAGAGTCGCGCCCATGGTTGGGACCCTCTCACTACTCCCAATCTCCATTTCTCTGAGTTCCAAATGCCTACTCTCGACAACATTCCTCCTGATACCAACGACTTTTACCCTTCAAATTTAATACCCTCTTTCTACGCTGCTATGGAGTTTCGACAACCAGTGGCAGATCTTGTTAAGAATTTGTCTGCAGCAGATAAAGTCAAGAGAGTTGTTGTCATTCATGACATTCTCATGTCTTGGGTAGTTCAAGATGTTGTTGCCATACCAAATACCGAAATGTACTTTTTTCATGCTGTTTCTGCTCTGGACGTATGTTCTAGAATCTTGGAAGCAAAACTAAATGTTGATCCAGTCACGCCGCCAGCTGATGTTGCAGAAATATTGCAAGAACTTGCATCCATGGAACCTGGATCAGATTCACCACCACCATTAATGGTGAAATACGTGGAGAAACAAATGAGTTGCGCAGTTAATTATAGTGGCCTAAATATTTTCAGTACTTGTAAACCCATTGATGGTATATATCTTGATTTGATGCAACAAGCTTTCAAATCGTATGATGAGCATTGGAAAACATGGGGTCTTGGTCTTTTTATGAACCCTTTGGAAATGGAGCAGAATATCAGAAAAGACACGACTAGTACCCTGCCACGTCATCACCTATTGCAGTGGCTGGACAAACAAGAACCAAACTCAGTGATGCTTGTTTCATTTGGATCTGCAGCTTCATTTACTGATGAACAAATAAGAGAACTGGCACTTGGTCTTGAACAAAGTCAACAAAAGTTCATTTGGATACTGAAAGAAGCAGACAGAGCAAATGTCTTTGCTGATGAGAATATCAATCGGACGACCTTTGCTTTACCAGAAGGGTATGAGGAAAGAGTTGAAGGAAGAGGAATGGTAGAGCGGGGATGGGCCCCACAACTAGAGGTGTTAGGACACGCGTCAACTGGAGGTTACTTGTGCCATTGTGGATGGAACTCTGTAATGGAGAGCATTTCAATGGGAGTTCCAATTGCTGCATGGCCATTGCATACAGACCACCCGAGGACCGCTTTGTTATTGACCAAAGGTTTGAAAATAGGGATTTACGTTAGAGATTGGGCGCGTAGAAATGAGTTGGTGAAAGCAGAAACAATTCATAATGCTGTAAAGACTTTGATGGATTCGCCGGAAGGTGAAAATTTGAGGCAAAAAGCGGCGGAGCTGAAGGACGCGGTGAAAGCATCGTTCATGGATGGTGGTGCAACAAAAAAAGACATTGAATCTTTTATGTCTTATATCACTAGATAGATAACAGCTTGTTTGAATGGTTGTTATGCATCCTTTTATAATTTCTCGATATCATGCACCAGCAATATGAAAAATAAATTCGCAATATTATAAAGAAAAATTATGATATGGGGTAAACTTATTAGTATATAAAAAAGTAGGGTAAATGATAAAATAAAATAATTTAATAATAGTGAAGAGTGAGATGAGAGAAAAAGACAAGATCACGACGCAACCACACCAAATCGGTCGTTACATGAAATGACACTTTTGTCGTTATGTAACGACGAATTTAATGATACAATACAATAAAATTTAAGTAACAACCAAGACAAATATCGTATTTAAAGTAACAATACGATACGATACAATAGGTAACGGTCACCCAAACAAGTTGTAAATTAGAGCCTCCGATAGATAAGTTCTTTAAATTAGAGCCACTGATAGATAAGTTCTTTAAAATTTGACCCTCTGATAGATAAGTTCTTTAAAATTGTAGCCTCTTTGGAACCACATCTTCTTTAAATTAGAGCCACTGATAGATAAGTTCTTTAAATTAGAGCCACTGATAGATAAGTTCTTTAAAATTTGACCCTCTGATAGATAAGTTCTTTAAAATTGTAGCCTCTTTGGAACCACATCTTGTAATTGGTCAGGCAGGGAATAAAATGTAACTGAGGAGTAGCAATTTGACTCTTCAATTTTCAGATGGAACGTGAGAAATGCTTGTAATTACATTGGGTAATTCTCTTTTGTTCTTATTTTTTAAATATTATTTTTACTATCTGTCTCTTAATTTCATTCCAAATATGCGAGGAACACTTGTTAAAATCAATTTCATGTTTTGCTAAGTCCTTTTTTCTATTTATAAAAATATTTATTAGAAAAATACTTTCTAAACTCATCATATTCTTTTGTTATTTAAAAAATGGAACATATCATAAATCTATTTATATTCACATGAGTACGGAGATACCAACTATTCTTTATGATATTAGTAGTTAAAACTAAAATTATTAAAAAAAAAATTAATATGTATTTTAAATACTTAGTACGAATAAACAAAATTTAGTATTTCTTATATGCACACGTACTTGTCATACTATAAAGTTTATTCACTTATTCATCTACTAGATGGCATGTGCCTGTGCTATGCACTTGCGTAGGGGTGTACAAAGAAAACCGACAAACCGCACCAATCCGATAATTCGAGTCAAACCGAGAAAAAAATATTCAACAATGGTTTGGTTTGATTTGGTTTGGTGTTGGAAAAAAAACCGACCATAATTGGTTTGGTTTGGTTTTAACTAAAGAAAGTCAAACCGAAACCAAACCAACCCAACATTACATATATAGAAATTTTAGATATATTTAATATATAAATATATTTATTGTGATGTAATTTATAAATATTTCTTAAAAGATTTCATAATTTTATCTTTTGAGGTATTATTTCAAGGTTGGACTTAGAACTTTTGAATGTTCTTATTTAATTTACTAAGTTTTATAGCCATAGACATTAGTAAATTAAATAGTGCTAACAAAAGCCCAAATCAAAATCAAATCAATACTAATACTAACAAAAGACATTCAATTCAATACTACGAACGTGAATGTATTGAATATCTATTTTTTGTTTTACAATAATTTAGATAAAAATGCATAACCTATTTTTATTTTTTCTTTAGCGTTTAGTCATGTAATTAATATTCTCTTATTAGTCTACTTATTTTAGCATGACTTAGCACTTTAATATGGCTTTTTAATTAGCAATATTTTTATTACATAATTTTATTGTCTTTATTGTTGAATATTTTAGGATAATGACATGACATCTCGTATTTTGTATTATTTTTTTGGAAAATACTTTATATAGTTGTATCTTACTAGGACTAAAGAAATATTTTGAGCACATTTTATATGTTTTGTTTTACGAAAATTTTACCGGGGAAAAAATCCGAAAAAACCCGAATAACCCGAAAATTCGAGAGAACCCGAGAATGAAAAATCCGAATTTTATTGGTTTGATTTGGTCTTTAGATTTAATAACCCAACACAATTGGTTTGATAATTGTATAATCCGAACCAACCCGGCCTACGTACACCCGCGCATGGCCGATATTGTTGTTTGTGTTATTTGTACAACTATAAGATTATAAAAAAGTTCAACAATGAAAATTGAAAAGATAATAGCTTCATCCTTTTTTTCTATTATTTGGTACGATTACCTTAAAAGAACGTAATACTATAACACTATCAGGCTGAGTAACAACAACAACAACAACAACCCAGTATAATCCCATTTAGTGGGGTCTGGGGAGGGTAGTGTGTACGCAGACCTTACCCCTACCCTAGGGTAAAGAGACTGTTTCCAAATAGATCCCCGACATCCTTCCCTCCAAGAACATCCCACCTTGCTCTTGGGGAGACTCGAACTCACAACCTCTCGATTGGAAGTGGGGGTTGCTTACCATCAGAGCAACCCCTCTTACCATCAGGCTGAGTAAACATTCACAATATTGACCTCCCTACTATATACACTCATTGAGGAACAAGGTTGTATAACATATCAAAAAGATTATGAAATTATTTGCAACATGGTATATTTTGTGGTACATAGTTCAGCTTAAACTTTTTACAAATTGGAGAAAAGAATATGCACCCCTTTGAAAGTATCATTTCTATTAACTACTATTGTTATAAGCCTTTATTTACAGTAGTATTTGTTGCGGAAGCCAAATGTATATAGTGTGAATAAGTCACAACTGCTATACCAAAAATTAGGACAACCACCAAATAATAAATAAGACAGTAAAACAACAATAAAGGGAACACCAGAATTTACGAGGTTCGGCTAATTTTGCCTACTCCTCGGACACAACCAATATTTTATTCCACTCCAAAAATACAAGTGAAATAATACTAAAGAGAGAAGATACAAATGCCTTAAACAGATGAGAAGGCAAATGAGAGGTGTGTTTCAATCCTAAACATTAGGCCTTCTTTTATAGGGGAAAAATCCCCCCCAAACTTAACTCCCAACCAATGTGGGACTTTGGCATTTTGCCAAACTTCAACAAATCTCCACCTTGGCAAAATTCCACATTTTCAATTCTCTCTCAATAACAAATTTTGGTTGTGTCTTCATCTTCAATCTTCAGTGTTCAACAATGTTGATCAAATCCAAACAATGTTGAAACTTGATCGCAGTCACCACCTTAGTTAGCATATCAGCAGGATTCTCCGTAGTATGAATTTTCTTCACTGTGACTCCTCCTTCTTCTATGATTTCTCGTACGAAATGATACCGAACATCAATATGCTTCGTCCTTGCATGATAAACTTGGTTCTTCGCTAATTGAATAGCACTTTGACTATCACAAAAAATTGTGATACCTTTTTGTTCAACACCAAGCTCCTTTAGCAATCCTTGAAGCCAAATTGCCTCCTTCACAGCCTCTGTAATAGCCATGTACTCTGCCTCTGTTGTAGACAAAGCAACTGTTGACTGCAAAGTAGACTTCCAACTAACTGGTGCCTTTGCAAAAGTAAACACATAACCAGTAGTTGATCTTCGTTTGTCCAGATCACCCGCAAAATCTGAGTCACAATATCCAACTACAGACTGATTGTCTTCCTGCTCAAAAACTAACCCGACATCTACAGTATTATGAATATACCGTAGAATCCACTTCACAGCTTGCCAATGCTCCTTCCCTGGATTGTGCATATATCTGCTAATAACTCCAACAGCTTGTGAAATGTCAGGCCTTGTGCAAACCATTGCATACATCAAGCTACCAACAACATTTGCGTATGGTACCTTTGACATATACTCTCGTTCAGCTTCATCCATTGGCGACATAGTAGTACTTAGCTTAAAATGGGGAGCAAGTGGAGTACTAACTGGCTTAGTCTTGTCATCTATGCCAAAACGTTGTAGTACTCTCTTCAAATATTCTTTCTGAGATAAACAGAGTTTCTTTGAACGTCTATCTCTAATTATCTCCATGCCAAGAATTTTCTTTGCCTCACCCAGATCCTTCATCTCGAACTCCTTCTTCAGTTGAATCTTCAACTTATCAATTTCTTCCGAATTCTTGGAAGCTATCAACATATCATCAACATATAGGAGAAGATATACAAAGGAACCATCTTTAAGCTTGCGCAAATACACACAATGATCGTATTTGCTTCTCTTGTACCCTTGCCGCAACATAAACTCGTCAAATCGCTTGTACCATTGTCTAGAAGATTGTTTCAATCCGTACAACGATTTTTCAAGTTTGCATACCATATTTTCTTTTCCAGCAACTTTGAATCCTTCTGGCTGAGTCATGTAGATTTCCTCCTCCAAGTTTCCATGTAAAAACACAGTTTTTACATCCATCTGAACTAGTTCCAAATCCAATTGTGCTACCAAAGCCAACATAATTCTAATGGAGGAATGTTTTACAACTGGAGAAAACACTTCATTGTAATCAATTCCCTCCTTTTGAGCATATCCTTTGGCCACCAATCTTGCTTTGTAGCGAACATCTACTTGGTTAGGAAATCCTTCCTTCTTTGCAAATACCCATTTGCACCCAATTGCTTTCTTTCCCTTCGGGAGATTGGCCAATCTCCATGTATGATTCTGATGAAGGGACTGTATTTCATCATTCATGGCAATCCTCCACTTATCTTCTTCTGAACTTTGGACAGCATCTTTATAAGTGGTAGGAACATCATCAGCTACAATTGAGGTTGCACAAGCAACCGTCTCTATGAGACGAACAGGTTTCGTTATTGTTCTTTTTGGCCTGCTGGTTGCTATTGATTCAAGTTGTTGTTGAGGTTCCTGAGTTGGAATCTCCTCTACTGGCTCTCCTTCCAGAGGGTAATCTTCATTTGTTTCCTCCTCTGCTTCTTGTGTAGGAAAAATAAATTTTCCCTCAAACTCCACCTGCTTAGAAGCACCTTCATTTTGTTTGGTATCTTCTGTTACCTTATTTACCATAGCAAATTCATCAAAGGTAACATCTCTGCTGAATATTACTTTCTTTGTCATAGGACACCATAAGCGATATCCTTTGACTCCAGAAGTAATTCCCATAAAAATAGCTTTCTTTGCCCTTGAATCCAATTTTGACTCTGTCACATGATAATATGCAGTTGAGCCAAACACGTGCAAAAAGTCATAATTTACAGCAGGCTTTCCATACCATTTTTCAAATGGTGTCTTGCCATCAATAGCAGCAGATGGTAAGCGATTAATGAGGTGGCATGCATATGTAACTGCCTCAGCCCAAAATTCTTTGCCCAAGCCAGCATTGGACAACATACACCGTACCTTCTCCAGCAAGGTCCGGTTCATACGTTCTGCCACTCCATTCTGTTGTGGTGTATGTCTAACAGTGAAGTGTCGGACGATGCCATCATTTTCACAGACCTTATTGAAATGATCATTTTTGTATTCACCTCCATTGTCTGTGCGAATACACTTGATCCTCCTGCCTGTTTGATTCTCCACCATCGTCTTCCATTTGAGAAAAATTCTCAGCACTTCATCTTTGTTTTTCATTGTATACACCCACACTCTTCGAGAAAAATCATCAACAAAGGTTACAAAATAGTGCTTCCCACCCAATGAAGGTGTTTTGGAAGGACCCCAAACATCAGAGTGTACATAATCCAAAATGCCTTTAGTATTATGGATCGCTGTACCAAATTTAACCCTTGTCTGTTTCCCTTTGACACAATGCTCACAAAACTCCAAGTTGCAAGCCTTTACTCCTTTTAACAATCCTTGATCTGATAGAGTTTTCAAGGATTTTCCTCCAGCATGTCCCAAGCGCATGTGTCATAGCTTGGTTGTTTCTGCCTCTTTGTCGTCACTGGATGTCACTGTCGCTGTCCCAATAACTGTACTACCACGATAGCGGTACATATTATTATTCTTCTGATTAGCCTTCATTACCACTAGTGCACCGGAGCATACTCTCATCACTCCATTTTCTGCAATGATTTTGAACCCTTTTGATTCTAGGGCTCCCACAGAGATGAGATTCTTCTTCAAATCCGGTACATATCGAACATCTGTTAATGTTCTGATCATTCCATCATGGTTCCTTAATCGTATTGAACCAATGCCATATGAGGTAAGAGGGTTGTTATCCGCTGTGTGGATGACTCCATATTCTCCTTCTTGAAATTCCACAAACCAGTCCCTGTTGGGACACATATGATGGCTACAAGCCGAGTCCATCAACCATATGTCTGATGATGTTGATGACTCTGTTGTAACTAATGAGAAGTCTGAATCATCACAATCAGCTACATTTGAATCCATAATGGCCTTTCCATTGTTATGTTTGGCCTTATTCTTCAACTTCGGACAGTCTTTCTTCCAGTGCCCTTTTTCTCGACAAAAGGCACATTCATCTTTGCTGGGTCTGGATCTTGACTTGGATCTTCCCTTCTTTGTCCTCGTTTGACTTTGAGGACGACCCCTCACAAATAGTGCTTCTCCTTCTCCGCCCTTCTGTTTTTCTCGCTTTCTTTGTTCATAGCTGTACAAAGCCGAACAAACTTCTCTGAGAGAAACTTCGTCATTTCCATGGAGTAGAGTAGTTTCAAGGTGCTCGTACTCATCAGGAAGTGACGCCAACAACATCAAGGCCAAGTCACCATCATCATAAGTTGTATCCATATTTTGCAAATCTGTGACCAACTTATTGAAACTGGTGATATGTTCATTCATCGTGGTACCAGGAACATAGGTGAAGTGAAACAGTCTCTTCTTCATGTACAATTTATTTTGACTGTTTTTCTTCAAAAATTTATCCTCCAGTGCTTTCCATAATCTACTTGCAGAAGTTTCCTTTGTGTATGGATATTTCTGCTCTCTAGCAAGGTAGGATCGAATGGTACCGCAAGCAACACGATTGATAATTCTCCAATCTTCTTCTCCAATAGCATCTGGTCTCTTTTCTTCAATAGCAAGATCTAGCCCTTGTTGAAAAAGGACATCTAGAACCTCGCCTTGCCACATCCCAAAATGTCCGGACCCGTCAAATATTTCTACCGCAAATTTCGCATTTGACACAATTCTTGTCATAAGCGAAGATGCCAATGATGACGTATTGTTGACACTTGATGTAGATTCTTCTTGTTTATTGTCTCCCATCTTTGACACAAATATTATTTAATAGCTGACGACACAAATCAAGATTATTTCCTTTCTGGTGTAGAAGATCAGACTAAGCTGCAACCACAGAGCATACTCAGACAGAACCTTGACTCAGTTACCAAGATAAATCTTTTCTGATGTGGAAGATCAGACTATGCTGCAACCACAGAGCATACTTAGACAGTACCTTGGCTCTGATACCAATTGTTGCGGAAGCCAAATGTATATAGTGTGAATAAGTCACAACTACTATACCAAAAATTATGACAGCCACCAAATAATAAATAAGACAATAAAGCAACAATAAAGGGAACACCAGAATTTACGAGGTTCGGCTAATTTTGCCTACTCCTCGGACACAACCAATATTTTATTTCACTCCAAAAATACAAGTGAAATAATACTAAAGAGAGAAGATACAATGCCTTAAACAGATGAGAAGACAAATGAGAGGTGTGTTTCAATCCTAAACATTAGGCCTTCTTTTATAGGGGGAAAATCCCCCCCAAACTTAACTCCCAACCGATGTGGGACTTTGGCATTTTGCCAAACTTCAACAGTATTCAGTATCAGAACCTGCAAATATGGCAACATTAGAGAAGCAAATGTAGAATGTTTCTATTAAAAAACCAACCAAATGCCAGTCGAGTACTAATTCAACTCTATCAAATTAATTTGCATAAGTAACAATACTGATAAATCAAACTCATCAAAGAATATATGGTGATAAATAATAAGTCGTGGTCTTAGGTTTACAATAATGGGAGTTTCAAATATTTTCATGCCTACAATGGAGGAGGTTTATTTGATTAGGTTTCATCTCTGTAGCCAAAAGGAACAAAAGAAAACATACAATGAGAACGTAATGTACACATGCAAAAGCTCCAAGTCGACGTGCATGACAACATTGAATTTGAATATTAGATGAGACATAAAAGGCAATGAGTATGAACCAGAAATTACTAAAGAAATTTCAATAGAAGTAAGTTGTAAGTTGTAAGTAACAATTTGGTTTGGGGCTTCCAATGGATGAAATATGAGAAAGCTGCTCCCATATTATACACCTGAAGATCATTCCCTCACCACGCTGAAAGTTACAATCTGAAGCAAGAGTTATGCAGGTGAACTATATAATATACTATAAAGTTTCAAAACCAATATCATTGACAAAAGTTGATTTATTTTCCTTCGGGTGACATTCAAAAAATTTCAAACACCAAAGATTATGAAATTTTAATTGGAAAAGTAGAAAGAACAAGTAGAAGAGAGACTAAAACCTGGAATACCAGAGTTATGCCTGATATAAAGTTAACGAAAACAAAAAGGATAAGTCAAATTTCGAAAGTAAAAAAGAAAAAGAAAAAAGAATAGAATAAAATGGAAGATTCCTAGAATAGGGTGTGAAACATGTTTAGAAATGGCAACTTTCCTATTGGATAATACAACTCTTCATATTGCTTAATAGAAGAGATTAGTTTAACTTAGAATTGGATCTTCTTTTCTAAAGCAACCCATACTTATGTGTAGATTCACTATAAAAATGATTCAACTGAATCAGGAAACAATAGGGCAACCATAAGTATGCCAAAATGCAGCTAGAATTTTTGGAGATACTCCATATAAAGCATAAACAGATATGTTTAGTATGTAAGAAGTCACATTTGGAAAACCTGACAATTCTCTGTCGTACTTTTTCCACCCTGCAAAAAATTAGAAACAGATAAAACAAAAAACTCTGCTTTCTGAAATTTTATAGTTCAATAAAGGTCAACAATAAAGCATTCATAACTGATATTGGCGACAAAACCAATCTTTCCTACAGGCAGACATATTTAACCAATAGAACTGTTTAGAATGTATGACCTTTTTAATGTAAAGTTCCACTAAGTTGATGCCACAAAGAAACGAAAGAACCACAGAAATTATGAGCAAAACTGTTGGTGTGAATGCAAAGCTGAGGCTATAGATGGTCATATCATAAACCATTAGTAAACTGAATATACAAAACAATTTCATTAGAAAATTTTGCATTTTAGCACATGCCTCATCCTTAATCCCAGGACCAAGATGAATAAAAACGGAAAAAAGAGAACCGAAATGAAGATGTTAGCAAGTACAAAAAGATGTGATTTGCATATGATGCAATCATTGTAACATTGACATTATTGTAATATGACCAAATCTCTAAAATCAAATTCACTAAGAACAGTTAGCCACAAGTCCATGTGTGAGCAGAATTAGCGAAAAAAGCAGGAAGTAAAAACTAATAAGCCAAAGCCAGAAAGACTGAAAGAGTAATAATACTAACCAAAAATCAAGGAGATAGATAAGGCAATCATAAAAAAATGCTACTGAGCAAGAACGAAAGAGGGAAGAAGAGATGATGGGAATTCTTATCAATGGGAAGCCGAATTTTTACATACATTTGAAATGAATATCCTATGAACTGAAAGTGCAAAAAATAAAAAGATACTCCTATATATTATGAAGTAGGAAGAACAATCAAAGAAATTGAGAGGCAGTACATGTGTGTGCTCGAGCAAAGAGGTAATAAAGAGACATAAGAGAAGTAGTAGAACAAATAGAACTGTGGTTGAATGGGTTTTCAAAGGGTAAGCCACAAAGGAAAAACACAAAAGTATGGTACTAAAAGACTTCAAAAAGCACCAGGTAATCAAGGTTTTCCTCGAAAAGATCAGTTTGACTTTTTTTTTAAAAACATTCTAAATATTATAACTCTAGAGTTTTCAATTAAGTATGAAATTTTGTAAACTTTGAATAGAAAGGCAAGCAATAATAGACTTCAGGAATTCCCAAAAAATTCCTCACTTTGTACACCAGCAAAAGAATTTTAGAGATCAGAATAATTTCATCACTTTCATGATGCGACACATGGTAGTGACTCTCTTTGGAGGTGATTTTTTTTTGAAATGTTGTTCTTTGTTTAAGGGATTAGAATGCCCCAGTTCTATGTATAAAGTATTCATCTTAAGATGCTAATGTAACATTATTTTACATTCTTTTTCGAGTGAATGCACTTTTACCACTTCCATCAGCAATGGATGAATGAAATGCATAGCTTAAACAGTTTCTCTTGAAAGCAACTAAAGGAATTAACTATTGTTTTGAAGATCTTTCTATCCTTTCAAAGGAGATATCAAGCATAATGCTCAGGATATATTCATAAGAGTGTCAATCTCTTTAATAAGCTTTCATCTCACTATTTCATTACCAGGATAACAAAGATTCCGAATTAGTTTCAAATGCAAGGCTTTTGATAGTAGTTACATCAACCCTTATAATAGTATTATATTTCTCCAAAATCTTTAAGACATGAGATATCTTCAGACATTGAACATCAAAAGATTCAATTGATTAGTTCCATCCATGCTTATGAGTCATGATAACTTCAAAACACCTAGTTAATTGTAGGTAGACGAACAACTATATTTGGCATTTTTTTTCAACTGAGCAGATGCCTATATTGAAGTGCGAAATTAACTCAGTTAGATTTTTATATTTAGGTTGACAAGGTCAAAATACAAAAAAAAAGAATCTACCAAGGTTATGTAATACGAAGAATAGATATCATTAAAAACATTTAACTGAAAATAATTGCTGCAGATCGCACCCACAAATAAGTGTTTATGTTACACTGCAAGAAATATTTAGCTGCATTTAGCTTTCTAACTATTAGCAGCATCAACCAAAACAAGACTTTTGAAATGGCGAAAAATAAAGGTTATGAGAGAGATCAACCATTACGCTATAAGAATATAAGGGGATAAGTGATGGAAGCCTGCACCTCTTATGAGAAAAATATTCCTTTTTAAGAAATATAAATACTCCTTTCATCCTTTAATATAGTAAAAGTTCTCTATCCCTCCAAAGGCTTGTCCATTTTTTCCTATCCATATAGAGAAATAATACTTATGTTAGTTATGAAGTTTCACAATAATCCCAAGGGAAAGAAGACACTCAGAGTCATAAACACAAGCAAACAAAGATGGAAAATTTTTTAGCAACCAAAGACAACTTAATTCACAACTGAAAGGTACTTTAAGATTGTTGGCTCAATTACAGAAGAGCAACACCCTACAGCTTGCTGAATGGTATATGAGCACAGTTACCTGTGCTACATCAAAGGAGTTCACATCAAATACAATGCTTCCAAATTTAAGCTTTCTCTCTAGTGCAGAAAATTCTTCTTAGTTTCTATCGAACACAATTCAATGTTTCTATTGAACACACCTTAACGATACAATGCTGAGAAGTATCATGAAATATTTGCTTTCCTGGTATTATTTGCATTGTTTCTGAATCTAAAAAATTATAGGTTATACGTTTCTCTTAAAATCTCTACTCTCCCGAATCAAGGCTGAACATCCGTGAGATCTGTAGAAAGAACTGAAGTTTTCTATTGTCTTAATAGAGGAAAACTATTATTCTTCCTTTATAGATGATTCTTGTTAGTTTGATGCCATTTGCAAAGAATAAGCAAATCCACAAAAGCACGAAAATGGTTCAGCCCTCCAGATGCGCTACTTTGATATCTGACAGTATTTTGTATGCGCATATCGAGAACAAAGGTAAAACTTTAGGTCAGTCTAACAACAATTTCATCTTTTAATTATACACCAATTCTGCAGTCCCAGAGTCCTTTTGCAGTTTACAACATTAGCAATTACCAATTACCCAATTATCTCATCAAGAAAACATGATAGTAACTCGTTAATTGGAAGTAATCAAATTTTAAAACCTCAATTCTTGTCATGTATTGGTGCTTACCTTGGAAGTGTTATGGCCACTTGAGAATACAATGTCCTAAGAGGCAGCACGATCGGGCTCTATGTTTTACATATCTACATGCATATTCTACAACTCCTCACTTACACAATGAATTTTTAATGGCTTTGTTCAACTCTAAAGCACATCATATGAATGTCAGAGAGAATAACTACATACAGCCTTTTGTAATGCGACTCTCTATGTCACATCTTTTTTCTCCGTTTAAGAAAATACATCATTAATTGAATAAGGATGATAGAATATGGCGTTTAAAAACAAATAAGGTAAGAATGAGGGTATTACCGTATATGGGAAAGCATGTTTGCAGCTTCTGGTATCGCTTATATTCTTTTCAAGTTAGAGCACCAATTGTTAACTTACGAACATCTAAGGCAGGAATGCACAATTTTACATCAATAAGTATTTCTACTTTGTATAAAATATTATGAAAAAATTTCCCCAATTCACAGGAATGCACAAGCTTACATCGTTGAAGGCAGTCCTAATTTACTCGCTAATAGCAAAAGAGAAACACAAGAAATTCTTAGCAAATAGTTAAGTTGTTTCAGGCATATCACCGAACATCTTGGGTTCATCAATCTTCATAATTTAAAAAGTCAACACATTGAGTAGAATTAGGAAAAAGTGGAAAAGATAAAGAGCCATTAAAATAGATATTGTCTCAAACTGTAAAACATTTTCACAGAAACAACACCATAAAAATATGTCTACAAATATACTGATACTGTCGATAACTAAAAAAAATTCTTCCAACAGCAAGTTTAGTATTTTATTTGGGATTAAAATATAATACTTATATAGTATTAATTGATTTGAAGTTTCGAGCTTATTTTATTTGCTTCACTATGCATGAAGTCATTTTATACATGAATAATACAATTTCCCGTTATAAACGAAAAATGAAGTCGGGTGAGAGACAGAGGCATGGGGTGTGAGCAAAGAATAGCGTTTGAAATCTTAATAAGTTAAGTATAGTATAAATAAAACTAATTAAGATTACAAAATGACCTTTGATTTTGTTGAATTTGACAAAATGTTTGTCCCACATCGGTGGGAAAACAAAAGTTGGGGGGATTTTCCCCTATAAAAGAAGACTTAATGTTTAGGATTTAAATACACCTCTCATTTGCCTTCTCATCTGTTTAAGACATTTGTATCTTCTCTCTTTAGTATTATTTCACTTGTATTTTTGGAGTGGAATAAAATATTGGTTGTGTCCGAGGAGTAGGCAAAATTAGCCGAACCTCGTAAATTCTGGTGTTCCTTTTATTGTTGCTTTATTGTCTTATTTATTATTTGGTGGCTGTCATAATTTTTGGTATAGTAGTTGTGACTTATTCACACTATATACATTTGGCTTCCGCAACAATTGGTATCAGAGCCAAGGTACTGTCTAAGTATGCTCTGTGGTTGCAGCATAGTCTGATCTTCCACATCAGAAAAGATTTATCTTGGTAACTGTGTCAAGATTCTGTCTTAGTATGCTCTGTGGTTGCAGCTTAGTCTGATCTTCCACACCAGAAAGGAAATAATCTTGATTTGTGTCGTCAGCTATTAAATAATATTTGTGTCAAAGATGGGAGACAATAAACAAGAAGAATCTACATCAAGTGTCAACAATACGTCATCATTGGCATCTTCGCTTATGACAAGAATTGTGTCAAATGCGAAATTTGCGGTAGAAATATTTGACGGGTCCGGACATTTTGGGATGTGGCAAGGCGAGGTTCTAGATGTCCTTTTTCAACAAGGGCTAGATCTTGCTATTGAAGAAAAGAGACCAGATGCTATTGGAGAAGAAGATTGGAGAATTATCAATCGTGTTGCTTGCGGTACCATTCGATCCTACCTTGCTAGAGAGCAGAAATATCCATACACAAAGGAAACTTCTGCAAGTAGATTATGGAAAGCACTGGAGGATAAATTTTTGAAGAAAAACAGTCAAAATAAATTGTACATGAAGAAGAGACTGTTTCACTTCACCTATGTTCCTGGTACCACGATGAATGAACATATCACCAGTTTCAATAAGTTGGTCACAGATTTGCAAAATATGGATACAACTTATGATGATGGTGACTTGGCCTTGATGTTGTTGGCGTCACTTCCTGATGAGTACGAGCACCTTGAAACTACTCTACTCCATGGAAATGACGAAGTTTCTCTTAGAGAAGTTTGTTCGGCTTTGTACAGCTATGAACAAAGAAAGCGAGAAAAACAGAAGGGCGGAGAAGGAGAAGCACTATTTGTGAGGGGTCGTCCTCAAAATCAAACGAGGACAAAGAAGGGAAGATCCAAGTCAAAGATCCAGACCCAGCAAAGATGAATGTGCCTTTTGTCGAGAAAAAGGGCACTGGAAGAAAGACTGTCCGAAGTTGAAGAATAAGGCCAAATATAATAATGGAAAGGCCATTATGGATTCAAATGTAGCTGATTGTGATGATTCAGACTTCTCATTAGTTACAACAGAGTCATCAACATCATCAGACATATGGTTGATGGACTCGGCTTGTAGCCATCATATGTGTCCCAACAGGGACTGGTTTGTGGAATTTCAAGAAGGAGAATATGGAGTCATCCACACAGCGGATAACAACCCTCTTACCTCATATGGCATTGGTTCAATACGATTAAGGAACCATGATGGAATGATCAGAACATTAACAGATGTTCGATATGTACCGGATTTGAAGAAGAATCTCATCTCTGTGGGAGCCCTAGAATCAAAAGGGTTCAAAATCATTGCAGAAAATGGAGTGATGAGAGTATGCTCCGGTGCACTAGTGGTAATGAAGGCTAATCGGAAGAATAATAATATGTACCGCTATCGTGGCAGTACAGTTATTGGGACAGCGACAGTGACATCCAGTGACGACAAAGAGGCAGAAGCAACCAAGCTATGGCACATGCGCTTGGGACATGCTGGAGGAAAATCCTTGAAAACTCTATCAGATCAAGGATTGTTAAAAGGAGTAAAGGCTTGCAACTTGGAGTTTTGTGAGCATTGTGTTAAAGGGAAACAGATAAGGGTTAAATTTGGTACAACGATCCATAATACTAAAGGCATTTTGGATTATGTACACTCAGATGTTTGGGGTCCTTCCAAAACACCTTCATTGGGTGGGAAGCACTATTTTGTAACCTTTGTTGATGATTTTTCCCGAAGAGTATGGGTGTATACAATGAAGAGCAAAGATGAAGTGTTGAGAATTTTTCTCAAATGGAAGACGATGGTGGAGAATCAAACAGGCAGGAGGATCAAGTGTATTCGCACAGACAATGGAGGTGAATACAAAAATGATCATTTCAATAAGGTATGTGAAAATGATGGCATCATCCGACACTTCACTGTTAGACATACACCACAACAAATGGAGTGGCAGAACGTATGAACCAGACCTTGCTGGAGAAGGTACGGTGTATGTTGTCCAATGCTGGCTTGGACAAAGAATTTTGGGCTGAGGCAATTACATATGCATGCCACCTCATTAATCGCTTACCATCTGCTGCTATTAATGGCAAGACACCATTTGAAAAATGGTATGGAAAACCTGCTATAGATTATAACTCTTTGCACGTGTTTGGCTCAACTGCATATTATCATGTGACGGAGTCAAAATTGGATCCAAGGGCAAAGAAGGCTATTTTTATGGGAATTACTTCTGGAGTCAAAGGATATCGCTTATGGTGTCCTATGACAAAGAAAGTAATATTCAGCAGGGATGTTACCTTTGATGAATCTGCTATGGTAAATAAGGTAACAGAAGATACCAAACAAAATGAAGGTGCTTCTAAGCAGGTGGAGTTTGAGGGAAAATTTATTTTTCCTACACAAGAAGCAGAGGAGGAAACAAATGAAGATTACCCTCTAGAAGGAGAGCCAGTAGAGGAGATTCCAACTCAGGAACCTCAACAACAACTTGAATCAATAACAACCAGCAGGCCAAAAAGAACAATAACGAAACCTGTTCGTCTCATAGAGACAGTTGCTTGTGCAACCTCAATTGTAGTTGATGATGTTCCTACCACTTATAAAGATGCTGTCCAAAGTTCAGAAGAAGATAAGTGGAGGATTGCCATGAATGATGAAATACAGTCTCTTCATCAGAATCATACATGGAGATTGGCCAATCTCCCGAAGGGAAAGAAAGCAATTGGGTGCAAATGGGTATTTGCAAAGAAAGAAGGATTTCCTAACCAAGTAAATGTTCGCTACAAAGCAAGATTGGTGGCCAAAGGATATGCTCAAAAGGAGGGAATTGATTACAATGAAGTGTTTTCTCCAGTTGTAAAACATTCCTCCATTAGAATTATGTTGGCTTTGGTAGCACAATTGGATTTGGAACTAGTTCAGATGGATGTAAAAACTGTGTTTTTACATGGAAACTTGGAGGAGGAAATCTACATGACTCAGCCAGAAGGATTCAAAGTTGCTGGAAAAGAAAATATGGTGTGCAAACTTGAAAAATCGTTGTACGGATTGAAACAATCTTCTAGACAATGGTACAAGCGATTTGACGAGTTTATGTTGCGGCAAGGGTACAAGAGAAGCAAATACGATCATTGTGTGTATTTGCACAAGCTTAAAGATGGTTCCTTTGTATATCTTCTCCTATATGTTGATGATATGTTGATAGCTTCCAAGAATTTGGAAGAAATTGATAAGTTGAAGATTCAACTGAAGAAGGAGTTCGAGATGAAGGATTTGGGTGAGGCAAAGAAAATTCTTGGCATGGAGATAATTAGAGATAGACGTTCAAAGAAACTCTGTTTATCTCAAAAGGAATATTTGAAGAGAGTACTTCAACGTTTTGGCATAGATGACAAGACTAAGCCAGTTAGTACTCCACTTGCTTCCCATTTTAAGCTAAGTACTACTATGTCGCCAATGGATGAAGTTGAACGAAAGTATATGTCAAAGGTACCATACGCAAATGCTGTTGGTAGCTTGATGTATGCAATGGTTTGCACAAGGCCTGACATTTCACAAGTTGTTGGAGTTATTAGCAGATATATGCACAATCCAGGGAAGGAGCATTGGCAAGCTGTGAAGTGGATTCTACGGTATATTCATAATACTGTAGATGTCGGGTTAGTTTTTGAGCAGGAAGACAATCAGTCTGTAGTTGGATATTGTGACTCAGATTTTGCGGGTGATCTGGACAAACGAAGATCAACTACTGGTTATGTGTTTACTTTTGCAAAGGCACCAGTTAGTTGGAAGTCTACTTTGCAGTCAACAGTTGCTTTGTCTACAACAGAGGCAGAGTACATGGCTATTACAGAGGCTGTGAAAGAGGCAATTTGGCTTCAAGGATTGCTAAAGGAGCTTGGTGTTGAACAAAAAGGTATCACAATTTTTTGTGATAGTCAAAGTGCTATTCAATTAGCGAAGAACCAAGTTTATCATGCAAGGACGAAGCACATTGATGTTCGGTATCATTTTGTACGAGAAATCATAGAAGAAGGTGGAGTCACAATGAAGAAAATTCATACTACGAAGAATCCTGCTGATATACTGACAAAGGTGGTGACTGCGATCAAGTTTCAACATTGTTTGGATTTGATCAACATTGTGGAACACTGAAGATTGAAGATGAAGACACAACCAAATTTGTTATTGAGAGAAAATTGAAGATGTGGAATTTTGCCAAGGTGGAGATTTGTTGAATTTGACAAAATGTTTGTCCCACATCGGTGGGAAAACAAAAGTTGGGGGGATTTTCCCCCTATAAAAGAAGGCTTAATGTTTAGGATTTAAATACACCTCTCATTTGCCTTCTCATCTGTTTAAGGCATTTGTATCTTCTCTCTTTAGTATTATTTCACTTGTATTTTTGGAGTGGAATAAAATATTGGTTGTGTCCGAGGAGTAGGCAAAATTAGCCGAACCTCGTAAATTCTGGTGTTCCTTTTATTGTTGCTTTATTGTCTTATTTATTATTTGGTGGTTGTCATAATTTTTGGTATAATAGTTGTGACTTATTCACACTATATACATTTGGCTTCCGCAACAGATTCAACACCCACGGGGTTGTTTCCACAACTTTTTTCTGTTAATGGATCGAGTTAATTGTTCCCTTTGACTTAGACAAGACACAATATTAATCCTCCTGGTTTTGACTTTTCAAGAAATGTAGAGAAATATAACTGTTTCTTAAGCAATTATATATTGTGAAGAAACACTCGGAGGGGTTAATTGGACTCTTTGCTACGCAATAGACCATAATAATGAAGTTTGTTACGGGGATTGACATGATTCTTACACTTGAGCTGTTGAATTATGATTTTTATACCTCAATTACTCAAATGCTCACTCAACTATCTTAAATTATCTCCTAAAGTCACACTTTCGTTTGTAACAATAAAGTCATTGAACTATGTTTATTGCACTCAGAAGGTCACTCAACTAGATTTATTAAATTTTGGATTGCCAAATACCTATTTTACCCTCTAAATTATAAATATTTATCTACTTTTATTATTTTTTTTAACTTTTCAATTCATAATTTAGAGGGTAAAATAGGTATTTGGCAATCCAAAATTTAATAAATTTAGTTGAGTGACCTTCTGAGTGCAATAGGTATAGTTTAGTGACTTTGTTGTTACAAACGAAAGTAAAGTGACTTTAGGAGATAATTTGGGATAGTTAAGTGACCATTTGAGTAATGAACTCAGATAATCAGTTGAATTATTTGCTTTTTTTTTAATCAGTATACATAAATTATATATCAATTATACATAGTTATACACATACTAGTAAATTTGTCCGCGCCGCGCGATCTTTAAAAATATCAATAAATCTACAAAAAGATTTGCAAGTTAATAGCAAATTTGGATATTATTCCTCATTTACTTTAAGAAAGAAAATACTTATCAATAACTTGCAGTTCAGTTAATTCATAATCTTGGTTAATTTATACCGAATACTTATATGATGTATAGTCCTATATGTTACTAATCTAACTAAAAAGTTCAAAGTGTATTAAAGAAAAACTGAAACTAATTTAGAATTGCGTAAATTTCATCTTAAAATTACTAATTCGACAAAATAAAAATATTTAAATCATTATTTGTAGTATATTGAAAAGATGAAATTTGATATAAATGAAATACTACAAACTTATTTGCTAACAAAAGGAATTCATTAGTAGGATCATCTCCTCTGCCTTGCCTTGAGAGACAGATTTCAAAAGCTAGTTTTGCGATTTTTAATGTTAATGCATTATTCTGCCATCTAAGCATGCTTTTATGAGAATACATTTAATGCATGAGTAAATGCGACATTAATTTTAAGATAATAACACAATGTAAGGAATAAAACAGTTAATTCGAGATAATAACTTTATATAATTTGGCGACTGTTTATGTCTCAGTTTGATCATATTTCACTGTTATAATATAGCTATCTGATGATAAATTATCTCTGATTGTGAATTTCACATGTTGCAAGAGTGAGTAGCATGTATGAGGACTTAAAACTGTGGTTGGAGCTAAATTGAAGCAAGAAAAGCCCCTAGGAGTTGAGTACGTGGGAAGACGAGAGAAAGAAGAGATGAAATGAAAATCTGGACTAGCGCGACCGCGCTAGTCCAGAAAGTCGAGGCAGAATGATGGGCCATATGCGTGGTCATTAGCGCATCCACTAGCGCGACCGCGCTAGCCCAGTTTCGGAAAATTAAATTTCAGGGGTAAACTTGAAAGTTCGGGTGTAAATCCACCTAACCTATAGAAGGTCCAACTCGCCCAAGGAATCATTATCAAGGTTTTCATAGCTTAGTTCAAGGCAAGGAGAGGCAAGGAGGATAATTCAACATCGAATTCTTCCTTTCTTCCTTTTGTTTTTACTATTTGTGATGAATTTGAATATTGTTATGATGAACGCTAGTATGAGTAGCTAAATATTTAGTCTATGGTTTTGATGGAACAAATTGAAGGATGAACTTCTTGTTATGTTAATATAGTTTGCCCAGTTTAATCCCTATTTGTTCAACTATGTTCTTGTTGTAGTTAATTGATAGGATTCTCAACTAGTTGTGCCTATTTAGTGTGCATGACTCACGAGAGAGTGCATGTTTAGGTAATTGTTGAACAACACCACTCCCAAAGTATACGAGGGATTAATAACTGAGGGTTTAAAGGCGGGATTAGGGATAACGAAGCCTTGGGTGCAATCTAAAATGAGCTGTAATAAACAAAATCAGCTAACGTAACTCGGGAGAGTGCGTCTAGTAAATTATCGTGACTACTCGGGAGAGATTTACGGTAATAAGAATGCTCATGATTGATAGAAACGATTAGGCAAATCTATGTGAAGCATAACTGGAAGGGATTCCACCAATATGAGAAATCATAACCTTAGAACCTTCTCTTAATTGTTTACAACTTTATCATAGTTAGTTTTCAGTTGCTTATTTACATTCATTCTTAGTTAATAGAAACATCCTCAATTGTTATTCAGAACATTTGGAAAGTTGATTCCGTAGAATTTAGTAAGTCTAACGATAGTGATTGATAGGTTAATTCCTTGTGAGTTCGATTCTGAGCTAAATACTCAGATTATATTTGCAACGTCCGCGTGTCCTTTTTATAAGGCATAGTTAAGCGTGATCAATAACACTATTAAGAATTACCATGTATTCATATTTAAAAAAAAGAGTTAATATTAGACTTAAATAAAATAAGAACATATGATGTTCTCGAAACAAAACATTCAAAATTAAAAAAGAAACCTATTAATTAACAGAATAGACTTTAAGGAATAAAAGGAACCAAAACAAATTTGATTAAATCCTAGCAATAAAAAGTAATTATTATCTAATTTACAACTTTGTTTTTGTTTTCCCAGAGACATGTACTCATCCAAAATCCTAACTACGTAGATTGAACCTATAAAATATATAGGTGATGTCATTTATTAATCATCCGTAGCACAAACAATATTTTTAACTACTTTATTTTGTACACTACCCGTTTTTCAACAAAGACAATAAAAATATTTATAAATTAACTCTTCTCAATAGCTCTTATTGTCTCGTACTCATTTTATCGGTATCACAATAACAATTCTCTTTTTGTATCTAATGAAAATATTCACAAATTTACTATCTTATAGAATAAAAAGGATAAAACCTTTTTCAGTAATTGGTTTCCACATTTTAAACCAGAATATTCAATTAGTGATCATGTACTATGCTTCTTTAGCAAATTTAAGTTATATATAACCTATTACTATGGCGTATTATTTTCTTTGGTTGTTATTTTCTTAGATTAGCACATTATATCTTAAGCCTCTCCCCAATGCCTTCTTAGTTATCTTTCAAATACAACAACAACCCAATATAATCCCACTAGTGGGGTTTGAGGAGGGTAGTGTGTACGCAGACCTTACCCCTACCCTGGGGTAGAGAGGTTGTTTCCAATAGACCCCCGGCATCCTTCCCTCCAAGAACTTCCCACCTTTGCTCTTGGGGTGACTCGAACTCACAACCTCTTAGTTGGAAGTGGAGGGTGCTTACTATCAAAGCAACCCACCTTATCTTAGTTATCTTCCAAATGAGTAATTGAATTTCTTCAAACAAACTTCAATACAATTTTTTGAAGAACTTCAAATATTGTGATTGAAGATGGAAAACGACTGGGTTTCTATTACAAAATTTAGAGAGTGATGCGAGTTATGAATTTACCTCACCCATTCGAAGGGAACTTAAATAGTTATAAGGGTTAGACCCGCTTCCTTCAATAGAATTTGTAGCCTCTCAACAACCATATTTTGTATGTCTATCGCAGGTATTCGATCGAGTTTTAATTAGAAATCTCTTGGAAAGAGGTAAGTTGATTACTGGTTGTAGCTTCATTATATTTCTGGATACCCTACCATCGAATGCTCTTTCAGCAGCCCTTTTTCCGTTGTCACTTGAAGAAATTCCCTTGCCATATATGAACTATAATCACTCTTCAGTTTCTCAAGTATGAGAGACCTAATCAATATGTTTTGTTGGTTTTTCTTCTTTTCCTCTGGAGTTTGTCTCATAATCACAAATATATAGTCACAAATCACCCGGATCAGAGGAGATAACGGTAGAGGATTTGCTTTTGGAAAGTTTATAATGATATAGTTGTATTGTTCATCAATAATGATCACATTTATTTAGGAAGGTGTTCACGCATGGAATACAAAAAGCCTTAATGAAAAAGTAACATAAGAGATGATAAATACTCTAAAAACGGTTGGCAGTTGCATTGTTTTTCAGCAGTCAAAGGCGGATCCAGAATTTGAGGCCTATGGGTTCCTACCGTAATTTTATATTAATATGCAATAATAACTGGGTTCACAGTTAGATATTTTCAAATATTTGGTGAATTTCTTAATATAAATACATGGTCTATGCAAAAGTTACTGGGTTCCCAAAATTCTTATTCTGTACTCTAGGTCCGCCCCGGTCAGCAGTTACATCTTTTCTCTAAGGAGGTGACTTTTGGACTATTTAACATATGACAGCAATTTGAAAAATAGGTAAAATAAAAACTAAGAAATAAGATAAATCAGAATCCTAGATTGTGAGAGTGCTACATCAGATTTTTAATGCCCAACTTTATATAGATATATAGATTATACATATATATTATAAATGGTTGGGTGAAGTGTCTATATATGTTTAATTTGCTGTCAAGAAAGCCTATTAAATTTGTAAGTGAAGGCAAAAAGACATTTTAGGTGGAGTAACATTTTATTCTTTGGGGTGTGTTTGATATGAAGAAAAATATTTTCCGAAAAATATTTTTTATTTTTCAATTTTCCCATATTTGGTTGGCTTAGCCTTATGAACTCATTTTCTTCCAATTGGAGGAAAATATTTTCCTTATCAAGATAAGAGAAAACATTTTCTAAAACTCCTTTTCAACCTTCCCCACCCTCACCAATCCATCCACACTCCCACCTCACGCGTACCTACCCCACCCCCTCTCTAACAAAAGTTTTTTTTTTCAATTTTTAATTTTTTTCTCGTCACCACCCACCCTGCTCCCCCTCGCTGTAACGACCCGATCGGTCGTTTTGAGCTTTTGCACCTTTCTTGTCATTTCTCGGGCATGACAATACCCTGTGTGATGGATTATGACTTATGTAAATCGTTGGTTTTGGTTTTCAGGATAATCGAAATGAATTTGGAAGAACAGTTCTCAGTTTGAAGCTTGAAATTTGAAAAGTTTGACCAAGATTTGACTTGTTGGTATATGATCTCGGATCGGAATTTTTATGATTTGGTTAGCTCCGTTAGGTGATTTGGGATTTAGGAGCGTGATCGGAATGCATTTTGGAAGTCCGTGGAAGGTTTAGGTTTGAATTGGCGAAATTGAAATTTTGGCATTTTCCGGTTGATAGGTGAGATTTTGATATATGGACCGGAATGGAATTTTGGAAGTTGCAATAGCTTTGTTGTGTCATTTGTGACGCGTGTGCAAAATTTCAGGTCATTCGGACGTGGTTTGGTTGGATTTTTGATCAAAAGCGTAATTTGAAAGTTCTTGAAATTCTTAGGCTTGAATCCGATGTGATTTTGGTGTCTTGATGTTGTTTTGGGAGTTTCGAAGGTTGGCATAAGTTTGAATGAGGTTATGAGATATGTTGACATGTTTGGTTGAGGTCCCGAGGGTCTCGGGTGAGTTTCGGGTGGTCAATCGGACCATTGCATGTTGTTTGGAATTGCAAAAAATTGTTGATCAGTGTTGCAGAGAAATAGCCTTCGCGTTCGCGAAGGGTTAGTTGGTGAAGTCTGGGAATTAAGACTTCGCATTCGCGAGGAAGTCTACGCGTTCGTGGAGGGCTGGATGTTTGGTCATCGCGTTCGCGTAGAGTAGCCCGCGTTCTCGTAGAGTAATTTGGTCAGCTGGACTTGATGCATTTTTATTCATCGCGTTCGTGAGTGGCGTAACGCGATCGCGAAGGTTTAGTCTGAGGAAGCATCGCGTTCGCGATGGGCTGGTCGCTCGCGAAGAGGAAATTCTGGTCAAAGTTATTTTCCTTAATTTGATCAAACACCGAAAAATGCATAAGATTACTACTTGTTTTCCAAAAAAATATTTTCTTGGAAAACATTTTCCGTTATACCAAACACACCCTTAAACTTTTGTCTTTTTAATTGAAATTCCATGCTTCCTAAGAAAAATCATCATTATACGATTAATCAAGTTAAGATACTTATAATTAGGACAAGTTAATTAGAAATGGTTATCTTATGAAATTTGTGTCATTTGAAAAACTTATGAGCACTGTGAGTGCTCCTTAGTTATAGTCCATAGAATCTACACAAAGAGGCTGATTATTGCACACTAAAGTCTGTCTAGCTAATTAATTGAGCAAGAAAAAAGCAATGCAAAAATGGATCAATATCAACATAATTTTTTGTGGGAAACAACTGCCACCAAAAGGAAAATGCATCTTCTAAAATGGAAGAAAACAACAACTTCACGAGAAATAGGAGGTCTAGGAATCCAAAATTTAAGACAAAAAAATACTGTTTTGCTAGCAAGTCTAGCATGGAGAGTATTCCATTCTCCTCAAAAACTTTGGGCTAACATCTTAATTAATAAATTTGTTCATCGAACTCCTTCTTCGAATTTCTCCAAATCTTGGCGTAGTATATTACAAGGTTGGACAAGTTGCCAAATTGGTTTAAAATGAAATATTGGAACTGATAAAAATATAATTTTTTGGCACGACTGTTGGATTAAAAATGGATTGACTCTTTGTTCATTAATTAATAATCCATTACCTTACTTGCATAATGAGATGAATATTCACACTATTTATAATGAGGGTTGGAAATAGGATCTTTTACCTTTTGATCTATCAAAGGATATCCAAAAACATATCACAACTCAATACATTTCTAGGTATAATTTTACAAATGATAGCATTTTCTGGGCTTTAACTCCTAATGAAAAATTCACGGTCAATTCTATGTAAAAGGCCCTAGAAAATACTTTTGATAATAAGCATAATATAGTACCAACATTCTGTTGGATGTGGAAGCTTCCAATACATCTAAAGATTGAATATTTCATTTGGCTTCTAAATCATAATAGATTGCCTACTTTTCAATTCCTTCATCATCTTAATATTATTTGGAATTCTGCATGTCAATATTGTCACAAGGAAGAAGAATCAGCCACTCACATTTTTCTCAAGTGTGAAAATGATGCAGCATATTGGCATGAATTAGGAATGAGGATATGTTAAAACACTTACTAACTTCAATATGCCACGTGAATGGCTTACTAAATTAATTAATTATACAGATAAAAAATTCCCTCATAACATTAATTCACATACTTATGTACCTTTAAGTCTTTGGAATATCTGGACCACTAGAAGTAAAAATATTTATGAACACTTACATAAGCACATCAGTGTCAACCTTACTACTCAGCAGGCTATTGAATTTTGTTATCTTACTTCTTCTACTCATAAAATACAAAGGCATGTAAGAACTCCTTTAAAATGGATACCTCCAAAGCCTAATATTTATAAGCTAAACACGGATGGTTCTAATACATCATCTTTGAATAAGAATGGCATTGGTGGATAATTCGGAATCATAATGGAGACTGGATTCTAGGGTTTTGGGGCAACATTCCATCGCAATCTATACTTATAACTGAGATGTATGCATTATTACAGGGACTTACTTTGGCTAGGCTTCATAATCTAATACCAATTCAAGTGGAAATTGATGCCAAAGAGGTAATTACAAGACTATGTAACGATAATCTACCGTTTGCTAATCTATCATGTGATTGCAGGCACTTACTAGGAATGCTCCATGATCCGTAGCTTACACATGCGTATAGAGAACAAAATAGGTTAGCATACAAATTAGCAAATTTGGGAAGTCTTTTGGAAGGAACTAATGATGTAGAAGTCTTGCACAACCCACCACCTTTTGTTGAGCAAATTTTGGAAGAAGACAAGTTAGGACTGCCAAGGTTCCATTTGATTCCACAGAATGTAGAAGATGATCAAGAGCAAACAACTACAGTACATGGAAGGAACACCTATAGTCTTACTTCAAGCAGTGTTGGAGGGTTCTGTAGGGATAACTCTAATCCTAGTATTTGTAATATAATATCTGGTATTACTCCTAACTTACTTGGCTCTATGCCTAGTGCTACTACAAGAAATGTGGTTTGTAATATGGTGCAATATCAATACCATCTACTCTGTACGCATGTTTACTTATATATAATATTTATCTTTAGTACCAAAAAAAAACTTTATTGTTCTTTTTTCTGACTCTTTTGTTGTGCGTAGTTGAAATTTCAAATAGAAGGTGGTCCCTTATGCGAAGAGACTATCGTTTAGGTCAATGGTTGTATATTTTGGCTATTTATGTATAGTAGAATATAATCAAAGTTACAAATTATTCGAAAGGTAAAAAGAGTAAAAGGTTCAGGGACGGCTCAAAATATCGGGTGACCTAAAGCGAAACTTAAAAAGGATCCTTACAATTTCCTTTTTAAATTATGATCGCATATATTTCTAGGAATGCAATTATTTGAATCATTTATACATTTATGATCTTCGTGAGTACCTATATTAGATTATTCACTATTTTTTCTTCTTGGACTTTATTATCTATATTGAAAATATATTATAATTAGAGTTAGTTAGTTAGTTAAAGTGGAGTTACAATACAATGAGAGGACACGTGACTATTAGGTGTCCAGCTAAGGAGCACTCTGTATAAAAGGAAGGTCTTCTTCCTTATTTGCATAACAGAAAAATATCACGCAAATTTTCTCTAGAACATTCTACTGTTACATTGCCTACGATGGCTTCCTCTCTATTATTGAGAAAAAAAAGTTATTGGTGAAAGCTAATAATAATAATGATATTCTACAATTTTACTCTTGAAAAAAATTATTATGTTTTATCAATTTGTTAATCTTGTTTGAGTAATATTAACTTTTATTTTATAACTCAAATCAAATATGATATTTAATGTATTATTTATTTTAAAAAATTACTGAGATATTTATAAAACTAGTAGATTTAAAAATTCGGCACTATTAATTTGATATGGTAATTAAAAAATCCGAAATTTAAAAACATAAGACTAGTAAAAACAACTCAGACCTATGTACACCCATATTCATATTATTTTTTTCTTTCTTTTTTTGTAGAAATTCAAAAGATTTACTTGCTGATGTTACACTGTACATGCTTGTTTATATAGAAATGAAAATGTCAGAAAGAATATTCTCTTCTATAACTACCTATACAGTTGTCCTATTTCTAATTGGCTAATGAATAACTAAATTATATTCTGTACAAAAATAAATGACAAATGTATGTATTATCTAATACAGTCAGCTAGTCTTCTAGAAGGATCTCTTTTCTTTTGATTTCTGCTGATACAGCCCATTAAGGAGAAAATATTGGGCTTTCTTTTCTCTTTAGATAAAGCCTGCTCCGGAAGCCCAAACTTGAATGAAATATCTTTAGGTTTCATTGAATTAGCCCCAAATCGATCCGTTACCAAACTTCTCCTCTTTTCATCTGAAGAAACCAAGATACCATCTTTCTTGTCTTCATCCTTGATTTGAACCAAATTGAGACGAGTTCTATCTTCAACATTTTCCCCCTCAAATACCTACCACGTGTTTCTACTTTGTAGAGTTCTCTCTTCTCTTTTCCATTTCTAGATTTCTCGGGGACACAAGTATATTTCTAGAACTCTCCTGACTATCCGCGACTCATCTATTTATTTATAATTGCTGATTGTTTAATCAGAATAATCATAATCATTTGAAAAATTGCCCAAACAGACCTTAATTCACCGATCGGAAAATCTCCTCTCTGTGTTAACTACGTCCACCGGTCATTGCTATGTCGACGGTGACATCAACGCCGGCCGCAGCCGCTTATTCTTCGCAATACAATTACTTAAACGGCACATACTTTCCGACGCCGTTTCATCTCCAACAACAACCATCTCAGCCCTACATTGGCCCTGCTCCTCCTGTCTATTCTGCTCCGGTGTCTGTTCCCGGTGTTTACACTTTACCTCAATATCAACAAGTAAGCATTCCGACGAGTTGGAGCTTTTGTTTTCAGATTTTTTTCCTCATAAATATTGACTTCATTTTCAATTTGTACATTTCGTCTGTGGAATTTGCTTTTGATGAACTGACTTGGATTTTGATAGGGAGGTAAAAAAACATAGCTAAATTCTGAGAGGAATATTTTATTTATTAGTGGCTCGTATGTAAAAACCTTAAATGTGATCATATGTGTACACATGAATATACAATAGATACATGACTTATGTGCACGCACACATAGATGCATGCATGCCTAAATAGAGGCGAACCCAGGATTTGAATATAACGGGGCACCATGCCATTAGAGTGACTTACCCAAAATTTTATTAGCCAATAAAAGAATACATATAGACTCTAGGATAGACCAGTAAATAAGCAGCATAATCCACTATATAATATAAACTTGCTAAGCAAAATACAAAAATAAATTAAGAAGAGCTTACACTTCTATTTCATCAGACATCCTAATTGACCTTCGAACACAAATTTTAAAATAAGCTTTCAATAATGAGTCCAATAAATTTAAGAGTCCGAATACAAGAAAACACAATATTAATAGAGAAACCACACCCAATTTATCAAGAATAAAGCAAATACTACAATATTTAAGCAATTCTTGAATAAGTGAAACATGAACAGAGAACAGAATAGAAACAGGTCAACACCGTAAGAAACATGCTAAATAAAGTTATATTCGAAAATAACATAACATTAATAATGGACAGTGATGTTCAAAAATAATGTTACCTATACGCTATATTCCAAAAGTTAATCGCATTATGGACAGTGAAACTTTTTAAAGAGTTATCTAATTTTTAAACATATTGTAAATTAGAATTCATAAAAAGAATATAGCCCATAAATCAAGAGACCACTCAATTTCAGAGAAAATGGGAGCTCAACCTAAACAAAATCATTTAGATAATATATTTGGAGTTTACCAAGAATACCTTTGTTGTTGATTGTTGAACCAAAAATTTGAAAGCTAAATAAAATCCTATAACCTCCATCTCCAATTTTCATGCTCTTATAATAAAAAATAAATTTCAAAATAAGATAAGCAGTAACCAGAGATTTGAGGTCTGCTACTTTTTCAAAGTAATACGATGAATTGAGGAAGAAGGGTTTGTAGTCCCTTCTCTATTTTGCAGTGAGGAGCGACAGGTTTGGATTTTGGCCTTTTGGGGTTTTTGATTTTGAGGCTAGGATTTTGGAGAAGAATAAAATAATAAAGTTGACTATTATGTATAACTATTACAATATAATTAAATTCAAAAAAGAAAAATTTAAAAATATAAATCAGTCAACAGTTGACTACTGATTAATAAATAGTACTATTGTAAAGTAGTTCTAGTACATAGTTCCTGTTACAAAAAGTAGAAGAAAGTAAAACAACTAAAAAATGAATTTACAAGAGGCTAGTCTCGAACCCAGGTCTTCTAGTAAGGGACAAACTTCACACAACATACAAAACCATCACTCCAGTTAGCGTTTGGTTATTGAGGGGGCCAAGAAAAATATTTAAGGGGTCCCCAAAGTATATACAACTATATATAAATATATATATACAGGGTTTTTGCCGAGGCTAACGAGTTCCCGTGACCCCCAAGCTCCCGTGTAGGTCCGCCTCTGTGCCTAAATATGCATGTTATGATATGTTTACACAGAGTTTAAGTTCTATAGAATGACAGTGTAACTGTATGTGACTTTTTTAAGCATGGGTTGTTAACCTAAACTAAATGGTAAATAACCTGTGAAGCGGGGGCGAAGCTACCCTTGTCCAAGAGGAGTCAATTGACATTCCTTCACCGAAGATGTATCAATTTTTTAATGTACATATACTATATGTCGAGTTCATTATTATTTATGTGGTATGACCATGACATGAGCGGAACTTAAATGAAAAGTGAGGAGTGATCTAGCCGATCCCAACTTATTTGGGGCTGAGGCGTAGTAGTTGTTATAAACTATATGATTAATTACTTTGGCTTCTTCGTGTTTACTTCTTTTTATTTGAATTCTCTTAGTAAATATTTTGGCTCCGCCGCTGATAGTAGGTTAAATTAGATTGATAGTGTAAAAATTATTTACACAGTCACTGTTTATAACTTTTAAATCCTTAAAAAAATTGAATGTTTCTTAGTTCCTGCTTCCCATTAACAAGCAAATGGAAAAGAATCTTCTTAAACGTATTTGAGGTAGAGCCTCTCTGCATCTTTATCGATATTGTTTTAAGCTTGGAATTTATTCTCTCAAAAAAGAAGATTTATTTGATATTTGATAATGTTACTAACGTGCCTAATTGTTGTGGATGTATAGGCGCAGCAATTATTTCAAAGAGTTGCACAAACTATTACGCCTGAAGCAATTGAGAATGTGAAAGCTGCGCTTGCAAACAGTGAGATTGAGCAAAAAGCTGAGGCCAAAAAGAAAGCTGTGCCTCGAAAGGCGGCAGGGCAGACTTGGGAAGATCCTACCCTTGCAGACTGGCCAGAGAGTGAGCTCATGCCCCATTTAATTTTTTCTTCCGATTTGGTTTGGCGTCGAATAGTTGATTCTATTTAGTTTATTCTTTTCATGCTCTGCGGTTGCTCCAGTTTGTTTTCCTTGTTGTCCCGGATAGCTTTTGACATGAATTGAATTGGGTACAACCTTGTTTGAAGGGTTCTGGCAGTGTTTATAGGAAATGTCACGGTTGTGATGTTCTGGATAACCATGCAATTGTAGGGTCTAGAATTTAGGGAAGCAGTGATGAATGTCGAATTATTTAGCCGCCATGCAATTGTGGGAGCTGGAATTTACGGAAGTGTGAATTAGTCACCTGTGCAATCATTTAGGAAATAAAAACATAATTTTCATCTTGTATTTTGGTTCAAATTTCCTTGAAAACTAGACATATTTGGAGATTAGTAGCACAATATTTGGATTAAGGGGAGATGCTTGTCCAAAGATCAAAATTTATGCAATTTAACAGAATTGAGATTGAAAAATATTTTGCCACATACTGCAAGTGTTTAGAAAGTGGGAAGGACTGGGGTGTATGAGGTCCTCAAATAATGCCTACCCCCCATCCAAACCAACAGAAAAAAGGTAAAGCTTTCATTTTGCTTGGCGAGGAAAAGAGAGAAGAAAAAAAATCTCTTTGAGGGAGTTAATCTTCTTCATGATAATCTTTTTGTTTGAGGGAAAATTTTTGGTTGAAGGAAGTGAAGGTCTTCCTTGTAAGCCAATGCATGAGTCTAAGTAACACCTATCATGGCTATCACCTTTATCTTATGTTTCCTCTTTTTGCAATTGGGAAAGGCTAGGTAGTTAGAGCTGGTTTAAAGCAAAACAATTTGCCATAATGAATATGTAACCACTAAAAGTACAACCTGGAAGAAGCGTAAATCATCATATTTTACTAAAAGTAGGAAGGTCCTAAAGCTAAACTTGAATTACCAAAATATCCATAAAAAATTAGATGGCCATTTTATCCTTCCTTTGAACCCTACTCCTATACTATTTTTGTACCAAAAAGTAAATTTACCTTTCAATAAATGATAATATGTGTATGAAGTCTACAATAAATTAGGTAAATAAGAAGACAATTGTGTAATAGACATTGACAATGAACCAAGTAAATGATAAAGATGTACTGATGCACCCTTTCGACTCCTCCTTAGTGGAATTGTACTACGGCAGTCTTTGCAACCCTTGCAATTACTTTCATCTTCTCTATTCAAATCACTGTATAGAGAAACCATTGTAATTAAAAGAAACTTTTTTTTTCATAAAAAAACATTCTTCTTTTGATTTGCTTATATCTGATTGTCATCTCTTACATACAAAGCTGATCTACAAATATCAACTCTTCTGTTACTTTTGCGAGTGTTTTGCTAATGTCAGAGCTTTTTCTTTCAGTCTTCGTCTTCTAACCATTTCTTTTTATAGAGGATAGTTAGATTATGTTTTTAAATTTTAATGTACGAATTACTAAATTCAACATACTAAAAAGTGGACTAGGATTCTTGTGACGGAATTATGAAGAGGAAAGATTTATTAATTGTTACTTCATCGTGGCTCCTAACTGGGGGGAACTAAATTATTGTTCCGTATTGTTAAAACTTGATCATATGAACCGTCGAAACTTTTGCTAGAAGCCTTGTTTGAGTGTGTTCATTTACTTTTTCCTCCCAAATTTTGTGTTTTTGGTTAAAAGGAAAAAACTTTCTTTATCCTCATGAGTTAAAAAAAAATTATGCTAACATTTGACCTTTCATGGTATGACATGATGGAATTTTATATATATAGAGTTAATTTTTCTCTTTCATAGATGCTGATTTTTTTTTGTGTCCTCTATTTTATTACACATTGTTTGTTTAATCTTCGAAAGTTGAAGTTTCAACACTAACGATGATGAAGTTAGATCATGTACCGGTGGTAATAAATATGTTATTATCAAATATATGTTATTTTTTATTTTTCTCCCTATTTAGTTTTTGCTACTTTAATAGATCTTGCTCTTTCTCTTATTAGAATTCTTTCCTTCTCCGTATTAATTCTTCTTTATTTTATGGCCTTCAAATAACTGTTGAAGGTGCAGTTTAATTGGAGATAATCTTTTGGCATTTCATGTCGCTATTATTCTACTGAGTTCTCCTTTAAACTGTGATTTCCATTTGGAATTGAACCCCACAAAAAATTATTTTTCTATAATATACTTAAAAACTAGATTAGGTGTTCTACATCCCTTACGAAGCAAACACAAGTCTCCTAAAATTTTGTATTTGTATCTCCATAAGGCACTTTATTCTTTTAAACTACCTACATGCGCAATACTGCCGGATAAGTCAAAGTACTACATACAATAACATTTATGCTGGTTTCTTATGTATGCATCGTACCTACCTAGCTGAATTTAGTTGTTCAACTTCGCTGTTCATACATATCTTATCATTTCTGCATTATCAAGTTTGAGGTTGTATTTTTTTCTTTTTAATTTTGTGTAACTTATCATATATGTTTTTTTTTTAAATTTTCGGGAACTAGTGGTCAGTCTATTACAGTTGAATGATTAAGTTGACTATTGGGGTCTTGCAGATGATTACCGTATATTCTGTGGTAACCTTGGGAATGAGGTGAATGATGATGTTTTATTAAAAGCATTTTCAAGATTTCCTTCATTTAACATGGCCAGGGTAAGTTGTCTTGAAGCACTCATGTTTTCTCTATACTTTTAATTGTCATGGATGAACTTGTGTTCTGTCGTGAAGGGGCTGGGGTCTTTGTCTCTAGAACTTTACTTTCTTTTATATCTCATATTTCCATATCCTAAACATTTATGAAGTTGGGAAAAGTATTGATTAATTAAAAGAAAAAATGAGAAGATTTGGGAAAGGCTAGGAATTCTTATGTTGCTATACAGCAAAAAAGCCTTTGTTGGTCTCTTGGGTGGAGGAGGGCTCCATTAACTATTTAGAAAGAACATTTATTCTGCAAACAGATTATTCTTAAAAGCGTTCTCTTTACGTATCTGTGCCTCTGGTGCAAAGTCCAGTAGCTTTTAAAGGTTGAAAACTAAAAGGAAGCGGATAGTATTACTGAAATATGTGATGAAGAAAGGAACCAAACTTATATTGCTTGAGCCTTGACGTGTACGTATAAAGTGATTTTCTCTTTCAAAAAAGAAATTGTGACTGTCTCTTTTTCTGTTTTTCGTGTAAACTGGTGTGTTCACAGTTTTGTTGTCATGCCCATGACACATGTATATTTGCACTAAACGAAGTGTACTTTCAGCTTTTGAATGTCTGAAATGGTGAGTTATCTAGGTTGGTGAGCATCCGTACAAGGAGATTGTATTGGTGGTGATCTATGTCCCAAGCACTTGGGTATAAACAAGTGTGGATCTATGGTATGTTCAATTCTTAGAATATCTTGAAGGATCTGAGACCCCACCTTGATTTTCAATTTGAATGTCAGCTCCAGGTTTGGAACTGTCCATAGGACTGATTCAGTTATCACTACTGCTGGGCCCCGTGACTATCTATTCATTGGATTTGCTTATTGCCTTTTCTGTTTCGTATAGATGGCGCAGGTTTGCAAATACTTTAATCTAATGAAAAAAACACAGAGCATAGTCAGAGGGATACTCACATCAGTCGCACTCGATCTCAATTCTTCCTTATTTAGTCATAACAACCAATCCCTCAGAGCAATGAATGCACTCAAAAGCAAAGATTTTATACCCATATTTCTTTTCAGGACGCTAAACATCAGATGAATAGTCAGTGGAGTGTAGGTGGTGATGTCTTACTTCTTCCCTTCGACATATCATGTTAAACTTAATTTGTTACTGCCTTAAGCATGCCACTGTAGTGAAGGTTATGTTTCACGCAGCATTGTGCTGAAGTTGTCGTTTCTGTGGTAGTTCCTCCATCACCACCCTTGCCTTGAATAAGAAGAGAAAAGGTATCTATGTAGGATGCAAATGGGAAAGAGGCGATCTTTTTTTTTTTAAATGTATTTGAAGCTGACGTATATGTTTAATAGTTTGGGGTCTAGTTTATGTGTTATTAATGGTTTTATAAGTTGCTTCTAGGTTTAAGATATCTTTCAAATTCATTGAATCAAGGGTATTTGGTGCTTCAGCAAAGTTTCTTTTTTTAGGGCTTAGATAAATTCATTTTAGTGCTACCCTAGCTTTACTTTGGTCCTAGTTGTCTTAAAAGTCAACTTCTAGAGTTTTGTTAGGTGAATTACATGCAGATATATATATATCCTGAATTGTAATTGGACCTCTATGGTGTTTGCTATTCGATGAAGTTGTTGTTGCTTCTTTGGTACTTTGATCAAATGGAGGGGGGTCCTTATTCCTAGTATTCAAAATGGTAATCCCAGACTTTCTCTTCTTCATGTCCATGTCCACCGGGCTCCAAAATAGCCTTCTTTTCCAACTTTGCTATATTATACTTGGATGTCATGGCCTTCTCTCCTCTTCTTATATTCATGTCACTCTTCACCTGGCTCCAATTAGCCTTCTCTTCTGACTTTGCTTTATTATGCTTGGAAGCAATAGCAATACATGGCGGCTTCCAATCTCTCAAGTCCAGTCACTATTCTAAAATACTCAGCTACACAATCCTATAATGCAACCTTGAATTGGTTATTCTGCCTCTTCTACAGATCCCTTTTCTGTCCAATATTAAGTATACTATCTTTTTCTGCTTTTGTTGTGTAGTGCTTTATTGTCTATTTGAATATTGTAAGTTATAAGATCCTGTAAAACTTAAGGATTTCTACATTGTAATGATGACAGGTTGTGAGAGACAAGCGGACTGGTAAGACCAAGGGCTATGGGTTTGTAAGTTTCTCCAACCCTTCAGACCTTGTCACAGCACTCAAAGAAATGAATGGTAAGTGTTCGTTTCATGTATATGCAGGCATAGTTTCTTATTGTGCTTCTGCTACAAGCATATTCATTGTGTAAGGGTCTTTGACTGTTGGATGGTTAGCTTTTTCCTTTTGTAAATCACCAGACCGGAATGGTATGAGAAGATTACTTTCATTTGGATCTGACATTTTCCTTGTTATGCCGTTTGTTGATGCTTTATATGGGTTTCTTTCTTTCCCTTGTGTGATGTCATAAGGTCAAAAGATCCTGCCTTGCTTGGGAGAGTGTGTTATTTCAACCCCCTTCTCCCCCAGCGCCAGAAGTCTAGCTGGATGATCCAGCAGCACAACAACTAGAAGGATGGTGCTTTTGAAATCGAATTAGGTAAAGGAAAAAATGAGATACGGATACTTTAGTGAAAGGAGTTGAGCAGTGTGGTTCCTCTTAGGCTTTGTAAAATGAAGACTGGTCACTGCTGTTTGAAGTTGTTTTAGTTGTTTGACTGGATATCATATTTTTGCTTGAATTCCTGAGTTGACAAGGTACAATAATTTCAGGGAAATATGTTGGAAACCGGCCAGTTCAACTTCGAAAGAGTAAGTGGCAAGACAGGATTGATTATGAAGCTTTGGAAAAACAAAAGGTAATCATACTTTCTAAATGATCAGGCCCACATACGATTATACATTCTAAAAGTGGACATTTCACTATATATTTCTTGTTGAATGTTTTGGCAGAATGTGTCTCCGAAGAAACCAAAGTTACCAAAGAAGAGTGTATTGCACAAGTGAGCGTCAAATCATGTGATTATGGATCAATGGTAAGATATTGTGGATCTATTTCTATGACCATTTGGAAAAGGAGGGAAAAAGTGGCAAAGTCATTGAATAGAGATGCTCCTATTCAACTTATGTAGTGCTTTATGTTTCAGTTGATGATAGTTCTTTTCTCCTGCCTTTTATGGCCATTAGAGCTTGGACTTTCTCGGCAATAAGATTGTCGAATGGAAGCGTAATTGTGTGAGATATTTGAATGTATTCATAAATTTGTCTAATTGAACAAACGATGAAAACTCGCTCCAGTGTTTAGTGTGATCAAATAATCTTTATAGAATTAAACTATGGCTGCCCCATGTGAGTTGCCTCCTTTTGCAGTGCCTTTCTCTTATATGCTGAAGTTGAGTCGGGAATTTATGCGAGGGGATGTGAATTCTTTATAGAAAAACTCATGTCTTGCTGATGGTGATAAAGTAATTTCTTATTAAGAATCACTAGTAGTAAATTTTATATTTAACACTATATTCACTAGCATCGCCACTCGTCCTTGTTTCCTCTTCAGACAAAAAAATTCAAACTCATCTACCATAGACGGAGAGCTTGTAACTCCATTTTGGTGCAAACTTCGTCTCTCTAATCCTCTTTTCAGTACGCAACTCTCCTCTCTCTTACCCTTCCTGTCCCTTTTGGTGCCATAAGATTTGATCAAAATGCGACCCGTGACCTAAAAAAAAGCTAAGTAACTTCTTCAGATTTCTCTAAACGAAGTGGATCAGTGTTCGGAGATGTGATGCAGTTTCTTTCTTTATGACATGAAAATTAGTATTAATATTTGCTCTTTGTGCTCATCTCTGGTCTGCTAAGTTTATATTTTAAATGTGGTCTTCGTCTTTGTTTCATGTTCTAAAGGTTATTAGTTAGTAGAGTATTTAAAAAGCCATTAAAATAACCAATAAAAAATAACGCAGGATAGAATTTTTTAGAATTATCGGTTATATGTTATTCCTGTTAAGGAAAATTAAGGTAAAATTGCTTCGCAAGAATTTTAAAGTTTGTTGTCAGAATTGGAGTAAATTTCACTTTATCCATTTAATCTTTTAGGGTTGAGAAATGAAATGATATCCCTACACTTTTTGAATGGGAACGGTAAACCTCGCAGGATTGGGAAACAATACCTCCCTCACCTTTTGAGAAAGAGACGAACCCCCTTTGACTCAAAAGTCAACAAAAATGAAATAAAAAAATTTATGTCGGGATTTGTAAATGTCATTATTATCCCCGACGTAGAGAAACTTTAAATATTACAACAATATGATTAATTTCTTCCTTCAAAGAGAAGCATCTTCAAAAAATTCTGATTTTACGCTAATGACACAATCTTGGAATTCACTAATACTTAATTCAAAGAATTATAAAAGAATTAATTTTTTTTCATGTAAAAAGAAATATCTTTAAAAATATGAATTATTACACTAATAATTGTTAGATGCTGCCAAGGCTAAAGTTTCTTTAAAATCTGGTATTCATTCAAGAAGTTTTTCCTTTGGCTTTTGCTCCCTGAAGGTAAACAAATCTATTTTTGCTCTTTATGAATATATTCATGCTTTTATATGGATATTATTTGGTCTTGTGGTGTTTTGTTAGGATATAAGAAGTGGTAATTGTGGCAACTAGGGGTGTACATGGACCGGGTTGATTATGTTTTTACTAAAACCAAACCAATTATATCGGTTTGGATTGGTTCGATTTTGTCGGATTTTTCGGGTTTTCGGGTATATTGTTACATGAATATTATTTCAATCTTACTTTGTTAATTTTTTTTTATAAATATATGTTTAGTAAAAATTGAAAAAATTGACGAATATATGATCTATTAAAATAATTTTGTGGGAGAATTTTATTAATAACACATGATAGTTATTTTTTTAGTCGTCTGACAATATATTTTCGTTTGATGTATACTTTTAAGGTTAAACGAATTTACTAATTAAATATAAAATCATTATGATACATGTTTAATGATATGTTCTATTTAATTTTAGATTGTCGAAATACCACTTCAAATTCGAAAAAAGATAGTATAAGATTTTTATAAATCTTGACATATGAACATTGAAGAACAAAGAGATTGACGGATTTCAGTTGCACTTGATAAGAAAATGATCATATAACTCATTACTTAAGGTTAATAAAAATAGTGTACTTCATATTCTATTAAATATTACATCCTATAAGAGAATCCCAAATATTTCTAGAATTTTTGTAAAGAAAATTCTATGTAAAGTTTTAAAAGTATATATATAAATTATTTATTTATATATCGGTTTGGTTCGGATTTTTTTACTCAATACTAAACAAAATCTAGTCGGATTTTTTAATCGATTTGATTTGACTTTTCAATTTGGTGCGATTTTCTGGTTCGATTTGTACACCACTGAGTTATACAATGCCTACAAATCGTATAGGTAAGGGAAGAATAAGAAAAGAAATAAATAATCTAGGTTGTGGTAGAGAAGCAACTTGCATAAATGTGTTGCAAATGATAAAGGAAGGCAGAAAAACTACCGTGATTAATACTAATGATATACAGTTATTGATACCATATAGGATAATTTCATACTATATGGGATAACAATCTGTACTTTTTAAACAAATTATTTTGGAGGAAAAATTAATTGTATTTGTTTGACTTAAAAGATATTGGAACCTTTTTGTACAAATCAATCAGAGAAAATGAAGGGGTAAATCTCAGTCAGACATAATAAATTCCAGATCAAAGAGTTGATAATTTAGATAATACATAGGATGAAAGAAATAAAATTGATCTTATTGAAGTTCAATATTGTGACTCCCATCAATCGATGGGGGAGATAGCTTTATGTGTTCTTCTGTAGATTAATTCTTTCCTATCAAGATTACAAAAAGAAAACTTGGGAGAGAGAAAGGGGGGAGGAGCCTCCTCTAATAGAAGGTTTTCCCCTACTATATATAGTCAAGGCCCCCTTGCCATTTACTGGGTCCGACGCTTTTTCGCATCTAGTGTGCTCTGGTTTTAAACATTGCTCTTTCTGACTCGACGGGTGTCGGGAATGGGAAGTAGAATGAGCTACGTTATCTCTTACTATCCGGTCACTTAGGAGAGACGTTGATCAACTCGGCCGTGACGGTCAGATTTTGACCAATACAGTTAGTTCCTCCGTCTGTCGGGATCGTCCTCCGTCGGGCCGGCAAACGGATCATGATTGCTATGAATTCGAGCGAAATCTGACTTCTCGTTCCTTAGTTACATTACTTGGGGTTTAGGCATGGTGGCGGCGTTCTCTTGATACCCGTGAACCATTGCGGCTGTTTCAGAACCGAAACATAGTTCAACATCGAAGCGTTATTTCGTGGTTATCGCCATTATGACACACGTTCCTAGGGAACTGAAATGTTTCGTGCCCTATCAGGTTCAATTGGTAACTCTTGGATTTCGTGCTCGGGGGATCTATGTATCTTATAAATAGAAAGAACTTATCATTCGATTGACACACTTCTTTACCTTTTACTCGAAAGAATTCTACAGATATACTTTCTTCCTGACATTCCAAGTTTTCATTTGCCCTTTTGTTAACTAAGAATTTTCATCCTTTCTCTCCGTTGTATTTTTGCCGTATCTTCTGGACAAAATGGCTGGTGATTCCTCTCGCACCGATCTCCCCATCACGATTCCGGCATCGGAAAGTGCTGCTCAGGCCACTGGAGGGGTAGATGCAGTGGAAGACAAGGAGGTCCCGTCGATAGTTGAGATTTTACCTCGCCCTGGGAGAGAATTGACCGACTTCAGCAGTCGCGCCGGGCGAAGCTGGAGCCTGTCCCTTCTGTTATGAGAGAAGAAGACATTGCAGAGTTGAAAACCAGGTGGGGGATCCACGGCTATGTCAACATGCAACCGGCGGAGGGAAATGACATAGTTAATTTTGACCGTCCTGGGTACTGTGTATTTTACGCTTACCCCTTCTTTATTGGGTACACACTTCCTATCCCTCTCCTGGTGGTGGACTTCTGCCGTTTTTATGAGGTACGCCCTGCCCAACTTTCGTCGTACTTGTACAAGTTGTTCCTTATGTTGCTAAAGTTTTCGGAACTCGCTGGTCATGAGATCACCTTGGACCACCTGCTTAGTATCTTCGCCCCTCAGCTTATTCGCGGCACGACGCTTCACATGCATCCTCGGGGGTCAAAGAGTTTGGTGATGAAGATGGACGACAGGACTAACCATCATTTTTATGAGAATTATTTCTATGTGCGGACTGAACACATTGTGGAGGATCCGACAGGGTTCCCTGAGAAGTGGAACTTTGCACGTAAGTCTCATGATTTTAGTCGGAGATATATCCGACCGTTTTTTGTTACAGTACTGAACCTTGTTATGTTTTTGCAGATGAGAAATTGCCCCTCCACCTGTCGAAAATATCCGCGAGTAGGTGAGCTCTATTCTCCCTCATACGGCGGGGGTCCGCATGTGGGCGGATTTCTATGACAAGTGTGGGCGCAAGCCTCTTTCTAGTAAGATGTTGTTTCTATTCACAATTTTTCTCTTTTCCCTCTGTGTATTTAATTCCTCACGTGTTGTTCGTTGGTGTCAGTGAGGGCTCCTCCGTTAGCTTTCTGGCAGCCAGCCTCATCTGCTCGCCCTATCGCGGTACCTACTACCCGACCTTCGTCGAGGGATGCTTCAGTTGAGTCTGCGGCCGTGGTTACTCCTGCGAGGGCCGCTTCTCAGGCCAATGTTCTGACCCGTGCCGTTCGCCCGGCGGTCGCCTATTGGGTAAGAAGAGGGGCCATCAAAAAGACGACAAGTGAAGTTCGAGACAATGCCCCCAACAGTGATTCATCTAGACGACTCTCCTTTGACAGGATCTGGAGGGGGGTTGTTGTGGCTTCCCCCATTGGGACAGAACCGGACGTCGTCTCAACTCAATCAGAGATTCCCACCGTTGTCGGTGGTCAACAACCTATCGTGGTGGAAGGTCAGATTTTTGGGATCGTCGTTGTAGTTTCGGACGTACTCTCGTCCTCCACATTGGGTCGTGCTTCCTCTTCAGCTGCTGAAAGAGGAAACGCCGTGGTGGTCGACGACTATGAGTCCGAATCGGACCTCGACCCTGATGATGTCAGGATGTTTGAGGAGGGTCTTACTCACTCGGTGGTTCGTGCAGGAGGCTTAACCCGTATTCTTGAGATCCCTTCGGATGTCAATCTCTTAGGGGACACAGAGGACCTAGTGCCGCAGTTCAATATGCTATGCTCCGCATCCGAGAATGCGGCCCTTCGGACCGTTCCCGATGTTGACTTGATGGACGAGTTGACCACTATGGGCTTAAGGGTATGTTACGCTTACATCCGCTTTTCCCCCGTCTTTCTTGATGATATGATTCTAACCTATCTTTTCATTTTTCAGACGTATATGGTGGAAGTGGAGAGCATTCGCAGGGCCAACATTCGGGCCAAGATTTTCTTGAAGATGTTGGAGAAATATCGTCGCTACCGCAATAAGTATCGCGAGATGCATGAGCGGTTGAAGGAAAAACCCGGTAGTCGGGCTCTTGGTGAGGAGTTGGAGAAAAGGGACCAGGAATTAATGTAGGCTATCCGCAGCAAGAGTGTGCTTGAGGAGCAACTTCGAATAAAGGACGAGGAACTCGAGTTGGGCAAGGGAGTTGCCGCAGAGTGTGAGCATCTGCAGTAGAAATTGAGGTCAATGAAGTCAGAGATAGATCGGAACTTGATCAGAGTCGAGGCACTGAGCGCAGAATAGATGGGGAAATTGACTGGATTGAAGAACAAGGTTGTTGGGTTGGAGAGCATCGAGAGTGCCTGGTCCGCGGCTTCGGCGAGGGCGGCGGCCCTAGAGAACACCATCCGCATCCTCCAGTCCGAGTAGGAGTCGGAGAGAGCGACGACCACCCTTATGGAGGCAAGTCTTGAGGAGCGCATTAGTGAGATTGACCAAGAGGCATTGGTTCTGGGAGATCGAGTCGCAGAACTGGAGGCAGAAAATGAGCGACTGTTAGCTCAGATCGAATCTTCCTCTACCGACATTCCCTGCTGCATGCACGAGCTTTGGGTTTACGCCGAAGCCCAGTGGGATATATACAAGAGTTTTTGGGAGGCGGGTAATGTGACTAAGTTTGCATATAAAGAGGCCCGGGTGAGAGCACGGGAGGCTCGCATCAATTGCGGTTATGACGGGGCGACGCCAGAAGCCAATGGGGGCACGAACGCCGAAGGAGAACTTCCCGGAGATGGAAGTGGAGAGGGTGGTGATGATGATGCAGAGTAGAGTGATAGTGATATTGATCTGTTTTCCATCTGTTGTTTTCTTTCCCATATTTCGTTCGTAGTCGATTGTTGTTGTTCCTATCTTTTTTTTGTTGTTTTTTTGTTGTATTGTTGACTTGGGTGTTATGTAATCCGCGACCGTTTGCATGGAGGCTTTGTATAAAGCAGGATTTTTCGTTGTTATTTGTCTTGTATTCTTCCTTTGTTTTCGTTTTACGTGATTTCGGTGCGAGATATATTCCCACACGGCGAGTCCCGGTCCTTTTGCACTTTCTCTTTGGTAAAGGCCCTTGGCCTTAAAGGGTGTTATTTCAAACTAATCGAAATAGTAACCCGTCGTCGTTCGATCGAGGTCGAACTCTTCTTTTTGGCAAAGTCCCTTAGCCTTAAAGGGTGTAATTTCGAACTTATCGAAATAGTAACCCGTCGTCGTTCGATCGAGGTCGAACTCTTCATTTTGGCGAAGGCCCTTGGCCTTAAAGGGTGTAATTTCAAACCTATCAAAATAGTAACTCGTCGTCGTTTGATCGAGGTCAAACTCTTTTTTTGGCGAAGGCCCTTGGCCTTAAAGGGTGTTATTTCAAACTTATCGAAATAGTAATCCGTCGTTGTTCGATCGAGGTCGAACTTTTCTTTTTGGAAAAGGCCCTTGGCCTTAAAGGGTGTTATTTCATACTTATCGAAATAGTAACCCATCGTCGTTCGATCAAGGTCGAATTCTTCTTCTTGGAGAAGGCCCTTGGCCTTAAAGGGTATTATTTTGAACTTATCTAAATAGTAACTCGTCGTCTTTCGATCGAGGTCGAACTCTTCTTCTTGGCGAAGGCCCTTGGCCTTAAAGGGTGTTATTTCGAACTTATCGAAGTAGTAACCCATCATCGTTCGATCGAGGTTGAACTCTTCTTCTTGGCGAAGGCCCTTGGCCTTATAGGGTGTTATTTCGAACTTATCGAAATAGTAACCCATCATCGTTCGATCGAGGTCAGACTCTTCTTCTTGGTGAAGGCCCTTGGCCTTAAAGGGTGTTATTTCAAACTAATCGAAATAGTAACTCGTCATCGTTCGATCGAGGCCGAACTCTTCTTCTTGGCGAAGGCCCTTAGCATTAAAGGGTATTATTTCGAACTTATCAAAATAGTAACCTGACGTCGTTCGATCGAGGCCGAACTCTTCTTCTTGGCGAAGGCCCTTGGCCTTAAAGGGTGTTATTTCGAACTTATCGAAATAGTAACCCGTCATCGTTCGATCGAGGTCGGACTCTTCTTCTTGGTGAAGGCCCTTGGCCTTAAAGGGTATTATTTTGAACTTATCTAAATAGTAACCCATCGTCGTTCGATCGAGGTCAAACTCTTCTTCTTGGCGAAGGCCCTTGTCCTTAAAGGGTGTTATTTCGAACTTATCGAAATAGTAAACCGTCGTCGTTCGATCGAGGTCGAACTCTTCTTCTTGGCGAAGGCCCTTGGCCTTAAAGGGTGTTATTTCAAACTTATCGAAATTGTAACTCGTCGTCGTTCGATCGAGGTCGAACTCTTCTTCTTGGTGAAGGCCCTTGGCTTTAAAGGGTGTTATTTCGTACTTATCGAAATAGTAACCCGTCATCGTTCGATCGAGGTCAAATTCTTCTTCTTGGAGAATGCCCTTGGCCTTAAAGGGTGTTATTTCGAACTTATCGAAATAGTAACCCGTCGTCGTTCGATCGAGGTTGAACACTTCTTCTTGGTGAAGGCCCTTGGCCTTAAAGGGTGTTATTTCGTACTTATCGAAATGGTAACCCGTCGTTGTTTGATCGAGGTCGAACTCTTCTTCTTGGTGAAGGCCCTTGGCCTTAAAGGGTGTTATTTTAAACTTATCAAAATAGTAACCCATCATTGTTCGATCGAGGTCGAACTCTTCTTCTTGGCGAAGGCCTTTGGCTTTAAAGGGTGTTATTTCGAACTTATCGAAATAGTAACTTGTTGTCGTTCGATCGAGGTCGAACTTTTCTTCTTGGTGAAGGCCGTTGGCCTTAAAGGGTGTTATTTCGAACTTATCGAAATAGTAACCCGTCGTCGTTCGATCGAGGTTGAACTCTTCTTCTTGGCGAAGGCCCTTGGCCTTAAATGGTGTTATTTCGAACTTATCTAAATAGTAACCCGTCGTCGTTCGATCGAGGTCGAACTCTTCTTCTTGGCGAAGGCCCTTGGCCTTAAAGGGTGTTATTTCAAACTTATCGAAATTGTAACTCGTCGTCGTTTGATCGAGGTCGAACTCTTCTTCTTGGTGAAGGCCCTTGGCTTTAAAGGGTGTTATTTCGTACTTATCGAAATAGTAACCCGTCATCGTTCGATCAAGGTCAAATTCTTCTTCTTGGAGAATGCCCTTGGCCTTAAAGGGTGTTATTTCGAACTTATCGAAATAGTAACCCGTCGTCGTTCGATCGAGGTTGAACTCTTCTTCTTGGTGAAGGCCCTTGGCTTTAAAGGGTGTTATTTCGTACTTATCGAAATTGTAACCCGTCGTTGTTTGATCGAGGTCGAACTCTTCTTCTTGGTGAAGGCCCTTGGACTTAAAGGGTGTTATTTCAAACTTATCAAAATAGTAACCCATCATTGTTCGATCGAGGTCGAACTCTTCTTCTTGGCGAAGGCCTTTGGCCTTAAAGGGTGTTATTTCGAACTTATCGAAATAGTAACTTGTTGTCGTTCGATCGAGGTCGAACTTTTCTTCTTGGCGAAGGCCGTTGGCCTTAAAGGGTGTTATTTCGAACTTATCGAAATAGTAACCCGTCGTCGTTTGATCGAGGTTGAACTCTTCTTCTTGGCGAAGGCCCTTGGCCTTAAATGGTGTTATTTCGAACTTATCTAAATAGTAACCCGTCGTCGTTCGATCGAGGTCGAACTCTTCTTCTTGGCGAAGGCCCTTGGCCTTAAAGGGTGTTATTTCTAACTTATCGAAATAGTAACCCGTCGTCGTTCGATCAATTTCGAACTCTTCTTCTTGGCGAAGGCCCTTGGCCTTAAAGGGTGTTATTTCGAACTTATCAAAATAGTAACCCATCATCGTTCGATCGAGGTCAGACTCTTCTTCTTGGTGAAGGCCCTTGGCCTTAAAGGGTGTTATTTCAAACTAATCGAAATAGTAACTCGTCATCGTTCGATCGAGGCCGAACTCTTCTTCTTGGCGAAGGCCCTTAGCCTTAAAGGGTATTATTTCGAACTTATCAAAATAGTAACCTGACGTCGTTCGATCGAGGCCGAACTCTTCTTCTTGGCGAAGGCCCTTGGCCTTAAAGGGTGTTATTTCGAACTTATCGAAATAGTAACCCGTCATCGTTCGATCGAGGTCGGACTCTTCTTCTTGGTGAAGGCCCTTGGCCTTAAAGGGTATTATTTTGAACTTATCTAAATAGTAACCCATCGTCGTTCGATCGAGGTCAAACTCTTCTTCTTGGCGAAGGCCCTTGTCCTTAAAGGGTGTTATTTCGAACTTATCGAAATAGTAACCCGTCGTCGTTCGATCGAGGTCGAACTCTTCTTCTTGGCGAAGGCCCTTGGCCTTAAAGGGTGTTATTTCAAACTTATCGAAATTGTAACTCGTCGTCGTTCGATCGAGGTCGAACTCTTCTTCTTGGTGAAGGCCCTTGGCTTTAAAGGGTGTTATTTCGTACTTATCGAAATAGTAACCCGTCATCGTTCGATCGAGGTCAAATTCTTCTTCTTGGAGAATGCCCTTGGCCTTAAAGGGTGTTATTTCGAACTTATCGAAATAGTAACCCGTCGTCGTTCGATCGAGGTTGAACACTTCTTCTTGGTGAAGGCCCTTGGCCTTAAAGGGTGTTATTTCGTACTTATCGAAATGGTAACCCGTCGTTGTTTGATCGAGGTCGAACTCTTCTTCTTGGTGAAGGCCCTTGGCCTTAAAGGGTGTTATTTTAAACTTATCAAAATAGTAACCCATCATTGTTCGATCGAGGTCGAACTCTTCTTCTTGGCGAAGGCCTTTGGCTTTAAAGGGTGTTATTTCGAACTTATCGAAATAGTAACTTGTTGTCGTTCGATCGAGGTCGAACTTTTCTTCTTGGTGAAGGCCGTTGGCCTTAAAGGGTGTTATTTCGAACTTATCGAAATAGTAACCCGTCGTCGTTCGATCGAGGTTGAACTCTTCTTCTTGGCGAAGGCCCTTGGCCTTAAATGGTGTTATTTCGAACTTATCTAAATAGTAACCCGTCGTCGTTCGATCGAGGTCGAACTCTTCTTCTTGGCGAAGGCCCTTGGCCTTAAAGGGTGTTATTTCAAACTTATCGAAATTGTAACTCGTCGTCGTTTGATCGAGGTCGAACTCTTCTTCTTGGTGAAGGCCCTTGGCTTTAAAGGGTGTTATTTCGTACTTATCGAAATAGTAACCCGTCATCGTTCGATCAAGGTCAAATTCTTCTTCTTGGAGAATGCCCTTGGCCTTAAAGGGTGTTATTTCGAACTTATCGAAATAGTAACCCGTCGTCGTTCGATCGAGGTTGAACTCTTCTTCTTGGTGAAGGCCCTTGGCCTTAAAGGGTGTTATTTCGTACTTATCGAAATTGTAACCCGTCGTTGTTTGATCGAGGTCGAACTCTTCTTCTTGGTGAAGGCCCTTGGACTTAAAGGGTGTTATTTCAAACTTATCAAAATAGTAACCCATCATTGTTCGATCGAGGTCGAACTCTTCTTCTTGGCGAAGGCCTTTGGCCTTAAAGGGTGTTATTTCGAACTTATCGAAATAGTAACTTGTTGTCGTTCGATCGAGGTCGAACTTTTCTTCTTGGCGAAGGCCGTTGGCCTTAAAGGGTGTTATTTCGAACTTATCGAAATAGTAACCCGTCGTCGTTTGATCGAGGTTGAACTCTTCTTCTTGGCGAAGGCCCTTGGCCTTAAATGGTGTTATTTCGAACTTATCTAAATAGTAACCCGTCGTCGTTCGATCGAGGTCGAACTCTTCTTCTTGGCGAAGGCCCTTGGCCTTAAAGGGTGTTATTTCTAACTTATCGAAATAGTAACCCGTCGTCGTTCGATCAATTTCGAACTCTTCTTCTTGGCGAAGGCCCTTGGCCTTAAAGGGTGTTATTTCGAACTTATCAAAATAGTAACCCGTCGTCATTCATTCGAGGTCGAACTCTTCTTATTGGCGAAGACCCTTGGCCTTAAAGGGTGTTATTTCGAACTTATCGAAATAGTAACCCGTCATCGTTCTATCGAGGTCGAACTCTTCTTCTTGGCGAAGGCCCTTTGCCTTAAAGGGTGTTATTTCGAACTTATCGAAATAGTAACCCGTCGTCGTTCGATCGAGATCGAACTCTTCTTCTTGGCGAAGGCCCTTGGCCTTAAAGGGTGTTATTTCGAACTTATCGAAATTATAATCCGTCGTCGTTCTAGTTTTTGGAGAGCCAGACATTTTCTGGGAGAGTCCTAGTTCGTTTGTCATTTCTTGCATCAGAGGGTGCGACATTGGAGAATATGAACGTTGCTATTTCGCTTAGGTTTGTTCTGCGCACACATTGTAGTTTCCTTTGTGTGACTTCTGCCTTCTGGCTTGGAGGTGTTACCGGCGGGCGGTATTTCGGTTGTTTTGCAGTAGTTTTTCGTTCTTTAATTGAGATGTTTCTTTACTCGCTCGTTAGCGTGGCCTTTGTGTTCCTTCTTGAGCAAAGAGTAGAAGGTGAGTTAAAATGATACTTTCCTTGCCCCCACCCGGTGGTCCGATGAGGGAGAACAGGTTGGTAACGTTGTTCGTCATGTTTGGCAATTCGATGGTTGATGGGGTGAAGATTTCTAAATTTGGTGATTCTACTCGGCTCTCCTCCCCCTACCGTGCTGCGCTTTTGACCTGCATGGGTTGGATTTTTCCTTCGCGCTCTTTTCGGTGGGTGATCGTATTTCTTGTCTTTGATCTGGGAGAGACTAGGAAACTTCACTAAGAAATCCCCACAGACGGCGCCAAATTGTTTGACTCAAAAAATATTGGAACCTTTTTGAACAAATTAATCAAAGAAAATAAAGGGGTAAATCTCAGTCAGACATAATAAATTCCAGATCAAAGAGTTGATAATGTAGATAATACATAGGATGAAAGAAATAAAATTGATCTTATTGAAGTTCAACATTGTGACTCCCATCAATCGATGGGGGAGATAGCTTTATGTGTTCTTCTGTAGATTAATTCTTTCCTATCAAGATTACAAAAAGATAGCTTGGGAGAGAGAAAGGGGGGAGGAGCCTCTCCTAATCGAAGGTTTTCCCCTACTATATATAGTCAAGTCCCCCTTGCCATTTACTGGGTCCGACGCTTTTTCGCATCTAGTGTGCTCTGGTCGTCCTTTTAAAAATTGCTCCTTCTGACTCAACGGGTGTCGGGAATGGGAAGTAGAATGGGCTACGTTATCTCTTACTATCTGGTCACTTAGGCGAGACGTTGATCAATTCGGCCGTGACAGTCAGATTTTGACCAATACAGTATTGTCTTAATTCTTAAAGTTTTCTCCCAACAATGGATAAAAATGACATTTTATAAATTCCTGGCTATTCCATTTTTTTGTTGGCTTTTGGATCAAAGAGGATTTTCCCTTTCAAAAGTTGAGGAGGTACTGTTTTCCTACCATAGAATATTGAGGGGTAAGATGAAATTTACTCTGAAAATTGGGAAGCAAGTTCAATGGTTTTGAAGTTGCACATGAGAAACGACTTGGACAGCACAAATGCAAGATTGAAACAATCAACTGCTTTGCCGCATTGATTGATATGCTCTCATCAGGTGTTATAAAAATTTTAGGACAGTAAAATCAAACTCCAAAAATTATTTCTAGAGTTTGAACTGAAAATGGTTTAAACTTCTCTAATCTTTTCTGGAGTTTTAACTTGTGAGGGTTTAAACATTAGGAATTATTTTTGGAGTTTTAACTAATAAAGGTTTAAATACCAAGAATTGTTTTTGAAATTCGAACTCCAACATATTTTATTGGAGTTTTACTTGTAAAAACTTCAAATTTTTGTACAAATTTAATAGTTGTTTCGTGTGTTAGTGTGAAGTTGTTCAGTGCGTTAGTTAGGGATAAAAACATTAATTTAGTCGGATCAGTAGCTATTTTGGTAATACATTTGAGAAGCTGGCTAACTTCTAGTTGCCAGTCCAAAAAGTAGCTAACCCAGCTAGTTTTGCCAATACCAAAAGGGCCTCAGAATTTTGACAATTTATGGCCCAAACTCGTCCAACCCATCAGCCACTAAAGTATTAGAGTGGCTGGCCAGTTAACCAGTTTTGTGGTAAAAATTACATGGGACGCCCTATTTAGTCGCCCTCATCTAACCTATAACCATATTTTTAAAATTATTTAACCTATACCCTAGTATTGACAACTTCAAATTCTGCGACCTATGCGCTCCTTTCTTCCTCCTCTTCTTTTCCTCTTCTTCTTCTTTTCTCTCTCAAACATGTTATCCTGTAAGTTACACATGTTATCATTTCTGGAAATTGGACAAAGCGACAAATCAAGAAGAAAGAAAGACTCTCCACTGTGAGCACGTGATTTTTGTTTTTGCGCGACAGTCGCTCCAAAAGAATAAAATTGGTCCTGCTGTACAATTTTTGGATTTCTGTGCGGCACTTTATTGATTTATTTGTGACTTTGGCCCGTTTTTATTTATTTACTTTATTAAAACAAAATTCAAAAAAAATGTGTGTACGTGTCATGCATAATCTGAACCGTAACACGGTTTAAATAGAAAAGCATAAACAAGCATTTTTGTCCGTGATTTTGTTTTGTTTAATTTTACCTGTTTTGAATTATTTTAATGTGTGTGCAAATAATTGTACTAGGTGTTTATTTTTAATTTGATTTTACTTATTTTTGTATTTTTATAATAAAAGAAAAAGAAAAAAAAATAATAAGAAAAGGTCCCTTCCCTTCCGGATTTGGGCCAATTTGTTAAAATTGGCCCAAACAAACAGCCCAAAACCCAGGCCTGCCCGGTCCAACACCACCTGATACCCAGGACGTCCAAACGACGACGTTTTAGTCCAGTGTGATCTGGGCCGTTGATCTCAGATTGATCAACGGCCAAGATCACTTCCCCACAACCCACTGAGGAACCCGACCCGTTTACACCTGGACCGAACCCAAACCCTCAACACTTGAAACGACACCGTCCCACTTTACCATCAGATCCAGACCGTAGATCTAAATTGATCTAACGGTCGAGATCCATCCACCCACTAACTATATAAGCCCATAATCCTACCCTGCCCCCCCTATCCGAACCCCAGCCTTCGTCTCCACAAACCCTTCCCTTCAAACCCTAGCCGCCCCTGCACACCTTCACCAGAAACCCGGCGGCATGAACGCCGGTGACCTCCACCTGAACACCATTGAACCCCCATGCCATCCTGAACCCAAATCTACCAACGACACACTTCGAATCCTATCCCACCTTCTCGAATCTTCATTTGAAGATTCGAGTCGGAACCTAATCTACACCGATCTGCCTTAAATTCATACCAGACACTCCCCAGACCCCCTCGTGACCAAACCATACTTGGTTTGGTCCGAATCTGATCAGGGAAGCATGAATCCCAGATCTGAGTTTTGGAAATTTTGTGTTCCTCCGTCACTGGTTCAACCGAAGAGATTAAGGTCTAATGGACTTTAATCAAAGTGTTTCTCATCTGAGAAACACTTCGTTTAAAGTCCGTTCAGCCTTAAGAAAGGCCTGACCAAGTCCGAGTTAAGGTTTTGATCTGTTGCGGTTTAAGGTGAGTTTCTTTCTTTTCTTAGCTGTTTTGGTTCGTTTGATTGTTGTAAGGGTCTGTTCGTTTTCTGTTTATGGCCTTGACTTCTATCAACTGTGCTTCAACCACTTTGCCTGAACCTCTGTTGTTTGTCTAAATCCCCCCCTCCTATTCTGATAAGGCATTATGTATTTGTTTGTGCAAGTAGCTGATTTCCGAGTTTGGACTGACTAGTTGACTCCTCTAGTGCATTTCTGATTAGTCAGTATAATTCGAACCATGTATCGATACTGTTTAAATGTTTGATTTTTGGCTACGATTGTGTATGTTAATGCTAATATAGTCGAGTCGACATGTGTCGTCAATTAGTTTCAACTGTCCGAACAATAACAAATCGACTTACTTCTGCTAAGCATTTGTTGAATCAATTAAGAACCAGTTTTGTTTACTTATAGCTGTTGATTTGGATCAGTAATGTAAAAGGGATGTTTGGTTTAAGTTCTGAATTGGAGGGCATGTGCACTTGTGCACAGCATGTGCATTGGTGCACCTCATGTGCTTTGTGCATGACCTGTGGCCTGCATAAAGGTCTTTGTTAAGTTTTAAATAATTTGACAGCATATGCTGTCAGCTACATTCTGCTGCCCATACTCTACTTTAACCTCAAAAATAATAAACATTACTTAAGGAGAGTCTGCCAGGGAATATCATGGGCTTTGTTAATACTTAAACAACTAATTGGAATCTGAAAAGGTTAAAGGCACATGGGAGGGGTACTGTGATATTCTGAAAAACAGGCTGTTAAAAGAGATAGTTTGGAGGCTTATAAAGGGGGATATAGACATACAGAACAGGGGAGATCCGAGAAAAAAGGAGACCCAGAGAGTTAGAGGTTAGAAGAGAGAGATATACAAACTGGACCTTGAGAGCTGAAAAAGAAAAACACACACACAGAGAAGAGAGCAAAAGAGAAAAGGATACCACCTGGTATTAAGGAGAGGACATACACTGTGAGGATAGAAGAGAAAAGATAGAACTGATTTTAGGAAAACACAGATAGAGAGAGGTTAAGAGATAGAAGGTGTACAATCAACAACCAGAAACTGTTTCCTCTTATTATTATTTGGGTTTCAGTTGTTCAACTTGTCCAAATCAATTCTGATTCTTTGAAGTTTCCAGTTGTGTCTACTAGTCGAGTGTTTTTCATTGGTTTACTACTGGTTTGGTCTGTCTGGAGTTCTGATTCTACTCCACTGGGTGTTGCTGTCATTTGGCTACTGTTTTTCTATCGGCCATAGTTGCATTTCTGCACTCGAGCCTGTTCTTGCTGCTGCTATTTTGCTCACTATTGCTGCTGCATTTCTGTCCTGCTGCTACTGCTATTCTGTTTCCTGCTGTTGCTAATTTCCCTATCTTCTTCCTCTTCTCTTTGGCGTTTTCAGTTTGTTTCCAGGTACACATCTCAAGTCTCACATTGGTGTAGCTGAATGTAACATTGAAAAAGCATGAATAGAAAGATTTGAAGGAGTTATAATCACCCGTTTACTGACTGCCTTTTCATAAATGTTGTTAAGTCTATGTAAATTGTAGTTTATAGCTGATAGAGAATACATTATTAAGCTTGTACTTGTTGATTTGAACTGTGGTGCTCGATTCGTTTAGTGGCATACAGAATGTAAATGGAACTCTTGGAATGTGAAATTATTTAATGTGATTGTTAAAAATTAAATTCACTCCTCCAGCATGTATTGAATAAGTAAGGGCAAATGGCTATTAAAATAATGTGGTTTTGAACTGCCCGGTTTTCGATTTCTTTAGGCCTTTACATGATTAGTTTTGAATGTTATCGGTAGTATTCTTCAATAAGGAATTCTATTAACCCTGTTTAAGCAAGTTAATCTAATTTTGACCTAAAGATGTTTGTTCGGATTAAGTGTCGTATTTCATTAGAATAAGCGGATTTCCTCTGTCAAACTAAAGCAATTTTCCATTGAAGAGTAGTGTTTTCTCTACTTTGTAAATAATTAATCAGGAATTGGTAAGAATCCGGATTAGGCAAAAGCATATAGTTAAATTAGCATGTACCTTTTCTTCTAGTTTTAGAGACAAATGCATTAGAAATGTAGCCACTTTAGGACATCCTTTCTAAAATAGAGATGAGCCTCGCCAAATAAAGATGCAAAATTGCGGGGCCCTCAATAAATAACCATGATAATTATTTAGAATTCAGGATAGGCCATTTAATAAATTTCATGGCCTTCTACAAAATAATAACGCGTTAGACTCTTTAGGCGCGGCTTAATTAAATCATATTCTTAAATTCGGGTGCACATTGATGTGACCCAAATCCAAATCTCAACGAAGTCCAAATGTGTCGACGATCACGGGTGCATTGATTGTGACGTGGTTCGAGATGCCATTTTCACGACGTTGCAATTCTATAAAAAATAAGTGACAATGATAAAAGCGGTTTAAACTTAATAAAAGCACGGAAGTCATAACATGTATTTAAATCAGATATTTAGCCATTATAACAATTTAAGCGACCGTGCTAGAACCACGGGATTCGAGGGTGCCTAACACCTTCCCTCGGGTCAACAGAATTCCTTACTTAGAATTTCTGGTTCGCAGACTTCATTTGGAAAAGTCTAAAATTTCCTCGATTTGGGATTCAAGATAAACCGGTGACTTGGGACACCAAAAGCCAAACCTTTCCCAAGTGGCGACTCTGAATTAAATAAATAATCCCATTTCGAATATTGTCACTTAAATTGGAAAAACTCCACCCGCGCATTTAACCCTTCGGGGCCGGGCGCGCAAAAAGGAGGTGTGACAGCTCTGGCGACTCTGCTGGGGAACGAACCCAGAACCACTGGTTCAGGGTCCAAGAATTCGAGCTTAGAATAATTGTTATATTTGGCTTTATTATCTGATCTTTATTACATGTTTTGCATAAAAGTGCTAAATGTTGTCTTTTACCGCTTTTGATATTATCTGAACTGTATATAAACTGTGCCGAAACCCTTCTTTTCTTACCTCCGGGGAGAAGCTCGCTGGTCGAGACTCCCTATTCTGTTAGTGTCAATACCTGAAATAAGAAAGAGGTCGGACAAGTTACAAAGCCGGACGATCTCGCGGGTCCCCGGTACGTAGCCCCCTCCTCGACTCGAGTTGTCCGCTCGGGTACACAGTCTAGAACAAATACCCAGGTTACGAACCTAGAATAACTTGACTTCATGCCGGATCCCTAGTAGGAACGCTTATTTGCATCATATTGCATTTGACTTAGGGGACTCAACACAGGGGTTGGGTCCGTCTAGGACAGGCAACCTGAAATGAAAAAGACCATCATGCTGCATTCCTATCTGTGTGGTGCATTTATTTGCTTCGGTTCCGCATGTCGACCGGTTCTTAAAAAAAGAGGGGAAAATAGCAGCGTAGGGGAAATAATTACTTATTTTTGAAAAATAAAACCAATGTCCAAGTAGTGTCAAAACCTCGCCGGAATTTTTCTAAAAAAAAAAAACTGTCTTGTTTATTGAGAGTTATTAAAAAAAAAATATAAAAATTTTCTTTTATCACTTTCAAAATCAAAAAAAGAAAAGGTATTTATTTTAAAAGTAAAAAAAATGGAAAATTCATAATTCAAAAAATGTGTTGTTTCTTTTGTAGTACCCCTTTTATAAATTCAGACTAATAGTCCAAATATTGCCAAAAAAAATATATTTTTTCTTTAGTCTTTATCTTTTTTCAAAAAATAATAAAAATACTTATTCTTGATTTCTAGGTTTATTTGATTTTCTCTATTCATGATATCCCGAACTACGCCGGTTTGATTCTCACCGGGTGTGAGATACGTAGGCAACCCTCGTCGGGTTCAACCCCATTTTTGCTAAAATAGCCAAAATCAATAAATAAATAAAAAATGTGTCAAATTTTAAAGAATCGTAAATAAATCGGGTGACGTTGTTTTGTCATAAATAGCCGAATGTTCCCGAAAGGAACGCCGGAAGGCTGACTTTGTCTAAATAGCCACCTTTGGGTCTTATTTAGCATTTTTACCCAGTAGACCCACACAGCCTTAAAATCTTCATCCCCGAAGTGTTTAAAGGCCGTGTTCAAAACTTGATCCCCTCTGTAAAAATATTTTTGAGTCAGTCATTTTTGTTAAAATCACCTTAATAAATGTGCAGGACGAGCACGATGCAAAATGGAAATTTTTCAATAATGACCAAACTGTCAAGTTACGGCTATGGTGGAATGATCTAGGTGTTGAAGGACAAAATGAGGTCAAGAAATATCTGAAAGATCTCGTGGGATTATTGGAAATCCAGCCTCGGGGAGATATCATAAGAGCTTTGGTTACCTTTTGGGACCCGGCGCACAATGTTTTCCATTTCTCTGATTTTGAACTCACCCCGACTTTGGAAGAAATGGCCGGATACATCGAGAATACTGATCTTCCCTTGAGGGAAAAATACTTGGTCGCCCCAAGAGTCGTCACGGTGCATCGGTTTCTGGATTCATTGAAAATACTTAGAACAGTCCACAACCCGGATCTGGCGGCCGGATTCTGTACTCCATGCTTCATATATGATAGGTACGGTCATGAGGGGGATTCAATAATCCAATCAACAAACTGTGCAGCAAAGGAGTTCGTCAGAAGTGGGACGAGCACAGACGGGTAGCATTCATGATGATGTTCCTGGGCCTTCTGGTATTTCCAAGGAAAGATGGAAACATTGATTTGAAGATATCTGGGGTCGTCAGCACTTTACTCACGCAAAGTGACAGTACTCTCGCGCCTATGGTGGTATCCGACATCTTTCGAGCTCTCACAGCTTGTAAAGCTGGGGGAAATTTCTTCGAAGGTTGTAACTTGCTCCTACAGATATGGATGACCGAGCACCTCTGCCATCATTCCGAGATTTTGAGCCATGGTTCCCCGGAAAAGACCCGCATAGAAGAATCTTACACGAGAACCAAAGAGATCATTTTGCCCAAAGGAGTCCTGGCATGGACCTCATTCTTTCAAGCTCTTACTGCCAGCCAAATACAATGGACGCTGGGATGGTTGTCTGTTGATGAGATCCTATATATGTCTGCAGCTAAAACTCATTTCTTACTGATGGGGCTTAAGAGCATTCAACCTTACGCGCCATGCCGAGTTTTGAGACAGTTCGGAAGATGCCAAACAGTACCTCATGAGGAAGATCTTAGTGCTCAAACAGTTGAGATAAGTCCTAACGGACAGTTCCCAGAAGCAAAGATTCGTCAAATCTGGAATGAGGGTCAATATTTGAAATCAGATACTTGCGTGCAGGATCGAGCCAAAGGAGAAACGACGCCAGGTTACCTTGCATGGTATAGAAGGGAACTTGAGCATGAAAGGCCAGCTAAGAGACCCACATCCGGAATTTCACCGAGTCATCGCAAAGGCATTGGGATTGGTTAGCAGAGGAAAGAGGCTATTGTGCCGAAATCAGCAGGTTAAAGCAACAAGTAGAAGGCATGAAATACGAGCACAACATGCAAATTGCTACCGATCTGGGAGAACGGAACAGATTAATTCAAGAAAATGAAAAGCTCAAAGCCCAGATCAAACAGATAAGGTTGGATGCAGATAAACAGCCAAGGCGTCGATTAGACGAGCAGCTGATAAAAAGGTTAAAAGGTGAAATCAGGGAATGGCGAGATGGTTTGGAGAAATCTGAAAACATCATAGCAGAGCTCAGGGCACAGTGGGATACAAGAGCAGATAAGCATCGCAGATACCTGAATCAATTGGAAGGCGACCACGAGAAGACTGTTGCTAAGATAAAGAGAGAGATGACTGCACTTGAGATCAAAGCAGTTAATCAGGCCAAGGATTTCCAAATTGAGAGCAGATACTGGTACGACTCAATGGCCCAGATGAAGTTGGAAGTACGGCGATTGGAGAATCAACATATACAGGATACTCAAGTATTCGAGATATGCAGCGATCAGATAAAACGCCTACTCATAGAAAAGAAACAAACCAGAGATAGGATCAAGGCCATTGCCCGCGCCATCACCAGACGATGTCTACGATGTGAGAACATGTCCAGCATTACCGTCCTCTCGGCAGTAATGGGTTATGTCAAGCAGACTATGCATGAGCTGGAGCAACTTGAGAGGGATCTCACACCTAGGACCGCGGCAAGGCCGAACGATGCCCCGCGGACACCAATTTTCAAAACCATAATGCACTCATAAGTCAAGCCTGTATCTTAGCGTCTTCTGTTTGTTTTTCCATCAGGGTGATTTTTAGTCTATTTTTTGAGTCTAGGTTTATTTTCAAAGTTTGATTTTTCTTTTGCAGAATGTAGTTTGTAATAGACTGCTTCAATAATAAAGAGTTTGCTTCTTTCACGCTCATTTGTGTTTTTCAAACTACGTAATGATCTGATTCACGTAGGCATCGTGATACGTAGGCAATCCTCATCGGATCCGGTCGCATTTCTTTTACTGCAAAATAAAAAAAAACATAAAAGAAAAACAAAAGAGAAAAAGAAAAAGAAAGAAAAAAAAACTAATAAAAAATGCCGGAATGACGCATGCTCTCGTAGCAAACATATAGTAATCCACTTAACTGTATAGGTGCATCATGCCCAACGTGAGATTAACTATATGTTATTTGCTACAAATTAACCGTGCGTTTGTCATTGAGTATTTTCCAGGGTTTTTGAAAGGACGGTTGGTTTGGTGAAAGTCTGGCCTCGCACTCATATTTCACGAGGTCAAGGAGAAGTGTTCAACTACCTGTTGTTAGGGCCAGAAGCAGTACTCACACTTACTTCACCAGGTCAAAAGGAAGTGTGGAAATGTCTTCAGAAATTCCATTGCAAACGATCCCTGTTTCTGAGGAGAGCTCAATCTCAGCCGTCCTCACACCTGAATCCGCAACTGCGGAGGAAAATAGAATCCTACGGCTCCGCATGTTGGAAATGCTGGACGACTGGAACAACGGGAAAGAGCCGCCAAGTGTCGTCCCCGGATTCCCTGAATTATTCTCCAGGTCAAGTGGAACGTCTAATGTCCCCATAAATTATCCTGCTACTCCATTTGGGTACCCAGCCACCTCAGCCTTCTCTGCTGGATCGCCTTCTGAGCCTCATCCCCGAATGTCGGCCACCGATGCAAGCATGAACATCTTTACTGCATCGCCTTGCCCGGTTACGGCACAACCTACCACATACAAGCCAAGCTTTGACTCATCCTCTTTTACATTCCAAGCACCATCGTTCTCAATGGAACCAACCAGGTTCGCTACCAACACTAATCCTCTACCGCCTCAGTGCGAGCTTGCACCCGGGCAGGATCAGAACCCCAGAATTGCAGAACAAAATGAGATTGCCAAGAGAATGAGAAGCCTTGAACAAAGTTTGAAGAATATGCAAGGATTGAGCGGACAAAAGAGCGTCTCTTACGCCGACCTGTGCATGTTCCCTCACGTGCACCTGCCAACGGGTTTCAAGACCCCTAAGTTCGAGAAATACGATGGGCACGTTGACCCCATTGCGCATCTTAAGAAATACTGCAACCAATTGCGGGGAGACGGCGGAAAAGAAGAACTGCTAATGGCATATTTTGGGGAAAGCTTAGTAGGGATAGCTTCGGAATGGTATATGGATCAGGAAATGTCCCGATGGCATATATGGGATGATCTCGCCAGAGATTTTGTAAAGCAATTCCAGTATAACATCGACATTGCGCCAGACCGAAACTCTCTGTCGAATTTGAAGAAGAAGCCTTCGGAAAGTTTTAGAGAGTATGCTATTAAGTGGCGTGAACAGGCGTCGAGAGTAAAGCCTCCCATGGATGAAGTGGAAATGGTCACTACCTTTCTCCAGGCTCAAGAGTCTGACTATTTCCAAAACATGATGTCGGCCATGGGTAAGCCATTCGCGGAAGCGATCAAGATTGGAGAGATGGTGGAAAATGGGTTGAAAACGGGTAGGATTCTGAGTCAAGCAGCCATAAGGGCAACTTCCCAGGCCGTCCAAAGCGGGTCTGGAGGAACGACGAGGGGGAAGAAGAAGGAAGAAACGACTATGGCAGCCTCTGAAGCAAGGGAGTATCGTCATCCCAGGCCCCATTTTCCGGAAAGAGCCCCACAACACTACTACCCCCACTCAAATTTGGCATATGCTCATCAACCTTATATGGTCATGAATGCCCAACCTTATAACCATCCACCACAACAAGCCAACCGAGGCCCAGCTCCACCTCCCAGAAATCAGCCTCCTTACCGCAACCACTATAACCCACAACCCCCGCAGAATAACTACCGCCCCCAGGAGCCACCTCGACGGCGGACTTTCACGCCCATCGGTGAACAATACTCTACATTGTTCCCTAAGCTAGTCCAGTTGGGTTTCTTGCAACCCATCCCTCAAACAAGGCAAAACCCGACATCTCCTTCTTACAAAGCCGGAGTCAGATGCGCCTATCATTCAGGGGCCGAGGGACATGATACAAACGACTGCTGGTCATTGAAAAGAGTGGTCGAAAATTTGATAGAGCAGGGGAAAATAGTGCTAAGGGACGAAGAGATCCCAAATGTGACTAACAATCCATTGCCCGCTCACAATAATGGGCCGCTGATTGGAATGATTTGTGAAGACAAAGAGTTCGACCCTGCTCTGAAAACCATAATTGCCATTGTCGACACGGGGAAGAGGCCTGAAATAGACCAGAAACTAGAAAAGGGGGAAGAGGTCAAGGATATAAAGAACAAGCCTGAAAAGAAGGTAGAGAAGAAAGTGGTACCTGTAAAAAATGAAGTTCTTTACATACCGCGAGGTCGAGCTGAGAAGGCGCAGAACTTCGGGATCAAAAAGACAAAACCTATGTACGTGCCAAAAGGGGCCTATGTGGTCCGGGGGACGATTCAACCACCTCGGCTGAATGAGCCAGTGGTTATCGGACGCGTGCCACAAAAGCCAATGACCAACCCGTCCACAGTGCCGTGGAATTATCAAAAGACTTTGGTAATGTACAAAGGTAAAGAGGTCATGGGAGAACTTCCAGAAAATACTTTCGTTGGAAGGTATTCAAATACCCAAGAATTAAACAACGCCACGCAAAGGCGCTTCCCTTCAAAGAAGCCCGTGAGTGTTGAAGAAGCGGAAATGTTCTTCCAACAAATGAAAATGCCGGATTACGAAGTAATAGATCAGCTGTGCAAGTACCCTGAGCAAGTATCCATGCTGTCATTATTGATGAGGTCAACCGAGCATCAAAAGATCCTGCTGAAAACCCTAAATGAAGCATATGTACCAGCTGAAACCTCGGTGGAGCAACTAGAGCGGGTGACAGAAAGACTCTTCGCCGTCAACCAAATCTCTTTCAGCAAGAATGATTTACCCCCGGAAGGAGCAGCACACAACAAGGCATTGTATTTAACAGTTAAATGCGAGGACTATTATGTCAAGCGGGTAATGTTGGACGGGGGATCAGGTGTTGACATTTGCCCGCTCTCCACGCTACAAAGAATGGAAATTGGGACAGGAAGAAACCGACCCAACAATGTCTGCGTAAGAGCTTTCGACGGCATCAAGAGAGATACCATGGGAGAAATAGACCTGTTATTGGTCATAGGACCAGTCGAATTTCGAGTAACCTTCCAGGTGATCGACATGGACACATCCTACAATTTTCTCCTTGGCAGACCTTGGATCCACGCGGCAGGAGCTGTGCCTTCCACTCTTCACCAAATGGTAAAGTTCGAGTATGAAGACCGAGAGATCGTGGTCCACGGGAAAGATGAGCATGCCATTTATCGGGACCCATCCATCCCGTACCTTGAACCGAGAGAAGGAAGTGAACATACGGTCTATCAAGCTTTCGAGATTGTACTGGCAGAGCAGCACGAAGAGGGAATACCCTGCCCCCAGCCTTTCTTGTCTAACGCTTCGGTTATGGTGGCCAAAGAGATGATCCGGCACGGATTTAGGCCAGGGAAGGGGCTTGGGCGAACCCTTCAGGGAATAACAGAACCCATTACTTTGCCAATCATCAAGAAACCTTTTGGACTAGGTTTCAAACCTACTCCAGCAGACGAAGAGTGGGCAAAGAAAAGGAAAAATGAGGGTTGGAAGTTACCACAACCGCTGCCGAATTTATATGCAACTTTCATCAGGCCGAGGTACATTGAAGAAGAAGATGATGAGGTCTTCATGGATGAGGAAATCGAGGAAATATGTGGGGCAATGAGATAAATGCTCTACGAGGCCCACATGGTTCAACCAGGTGAAGGTAACAACCCTAGATGTCATGTAGCCTCCTGATTATAAATGTGGCGCGCTACACATCCATAATCAAGACTCTACTAGACACGGCTCATAGACAACCCCTAGGACAGACTTGCTCTGATACCAAGTTTGTCACGACCCAAACTGAAGGGCCATGACTAGCACCCGACCACACTTGCCGAGCACCAACGTACATTTCATCTAACCTTCATTATTATCTTTTAAGGCTGACGAGATCAATATAAATGGTAGACCTAGATCATGGACAACCAGCAATAAAATATGATGGCATGAATATACATAGCAGGGGATGACCAGACAATCAAGAAACTACATATAAGGTATGAGCTACCACGCTACTATGAAAGACTATACAACAAAAACTAGCCGACAAGGCATACCAAACTATACATGAGCCGACACCTGTCTATGAGCCTCTAAAAGAACATAAGTGTTGCAACATAGCCGGAACAGGGCCCCGACATACCCATAATGTCTATAACAAAAATTGCATACCAAGACCAAGGCAAGTCCGGAGAAGGGATCTCGCCAATCACCGCTGAACTGGACAGTCTACTGTGGTGGGGGAGCTGCACCTGTCTATCTATCAGGACCTGCAGCACGACATGCAGCGTCCACAAATAAAAGGACGTCAGTACGAATAAAGTACTGAGTATGTAAGGCAAGGAACCATAAATACGATCAGTAATGTAAGCAAGGATAGAGAATATACAACCTGTAACATCTTAGTACCTCTGAGGGCTACTTACATGAAATGCATGATACATATGTATAAATACATAAACCTTTAAAGCATTCGCCTCTGTGGGCATCATCATCATCATATCGTACCCGGCCATAATAGGCTCGGTAGAATCGTACCCGGCCACGTGGAGCTCGGTAAAACCCAACTGATCAGTGGTTGCACAATAGGTGCCGTACCCGGCCAACTATAGCGTGGCTCGGTAGAGTAAAATAGATACATATATATAATTCATGCTCGACTCATGGAATCACATTCTAAACCTTTCGGAGTGACGTAAGGTCGGTATCCTCTATACACGTTATTAGGACTAACTCTTCACTATGAACCTTATAAGATTTAGGAAGTACGAACAACATTGATAACATAAGAATAAGAGAAGTAACATTAACATCAATCGTTCCATAAGAGGGAAAACAATGTAAGTACTGCTAGCTTCTAAGAGTAGAGTATCTTGGAAGCTCGTTCATTACATTATGTACAATCGGAGTCGTGCAAAAGAAGGAAAGGGATAGCCTCACATACCTTGTATATACTGCCCCAATCTCAAGCTATGCAATTGTCAAAACTCCTTAGTCTACAATAAGAGAAACGATACTATCGTTATCATTTAAGCGTCATAACTATTATGTATCGACCACAACCTATTTTACGATGAAACGGACAGCACCTCCCCTATATATATGACCTCACACCATTCAAAACAATCACCAAACAGCCCAAACATCATCAATAATAAACATATTGAGCCTCCCGAAATAGTCCACACACAGCCTAATCACTCCATACATACGACGACCACCGTAGTCGTGTCAAACAACCTGGAAATGTTACGAATAACTATCAGCCCATAAACCTACATATATATGGTGTTTCTCCACACCCTTCCTCCTCCAAAACTCCACAAGATAGTAGTAAAATACGCAGCCCAACAACAACGCAAAACAGTCCACAAAACAATAACACTACTACCAAACCTTTCGATATATATCTCACAAGTTCTAGCTTCAATGGCTTAGCCGCAACTTGGATAATCTTAAATACATATAGAGTAAGAGGTTCCTTACCTTTATACAGAAAGAACAACTCCAATTTGACCTTAAATTTCCAAGAAATATCCCTCCAATGCTGCCACAACAACAAAAAAATGAAACTAGCGATCAATTAGTGTTTTTCGGCACTAGAATCACTTTAGAAGGCTTGAAATCACCTAGGATTAATATTAAGAACATTAGGGAGTATTTACAGAACATATACCCTTTAAAACAACCTCCCACACGAGTTGGAACGACACAAAAATGAGCAACAACAAGAAGAACAAGAGACTTACTAGCGCCACGGAATTCCCGACACTTGATTTGTGTTGTTTGCCCTTTTTTTGGGTCTTGAATCTTGAGAGAACCTTGAGAGGATGTTCCTAGGGTTCTAAGTTCTGAAAATAGTGAAAAGAAATGACTAAAAACGGGTTGTGGTCATCCTATATAAGTCCAAATATCTTAAACCGACTTAGTGGGCCCCATAGAGAGGTGCTTGGCGCAGTCTCGCGAAAACGCGAATATCTCTCTACTCCGAGATCGTATCGATGAACGGTTTAATGAGTTGGAAACTAGACTCATAGATATTTAATTTGGTGGGTAGATCACCCCGTAATTCCTTGTAAATTATGAGAAAAGATTAGAAACATTTGACCTAATGTTTAAGTAAAATTATGAACCTAAGTTGCGACAACTTTTGTCGACTTTTGTTTCATAACTCGTTTGACTTCAAGACTTATGATACGGATATTATATGATTAAAATACCTTAATAAATGACCTCTTGAGTGTATTAAGCACAGCTAGATTACCTGAAAATACGAGTTACAACATCCTTGATTCGTTTAACTTCTAATACTGGTTAATCACCCTTATACACTCTTGTATCACTTAAGACCAATAGGATTGACTTCTTATCATCTCAAAGATAATTCCTTCTTGGATTTATGTTAACTAATATATGGCATGAACTAACACATGTGGATATGGGTTGTAACACCCTCCCCCCCTTAGGAACATTCGTCCTCGAATGTAAGGGTTTAGGGGGAGTTTAAATCACCGTGGATTCCAATGGAAATTTCCGATCAATTTTCCCCTATAAAATGGTCACTAGCAAAACTTGCATGTAATTAAGCCCAACATATGGCTTCACAAGGCTACACAAAGCATTATGCGTATTTACATTATCTACATATCACCATTTTGTATTAAGGAGGAGTATTCTCAAATTATTGCTTACCTCATAAAGCCGTTTCTTCTTCCAATGTATCCTGTCTTCCACCAGCATCCTTGTTATCTTCATTCTGGAATAAGTAAGGGTATTTAGACTTCATCTCCTCTTCTGCTTCCCATGTCATTTCTTCCATATTTTTGTTCCTCCACAATACTTTGACGGAAGCTACATCTTTTGTTCTCAGCTTGCGGACTTGCCGATCTAATATCGCCACTGGCACTTCTTCATATGATAGGTCCTCTGTAACTTGTACATCTTTGATAGGGACGACTCGAGAAGGGTCTCCAATACATTTTCTCAACATAGATACATGGAATACCGGGTGGACAAATTCCAATTCGGATGGCAATTCTAACTCATAAGCAACCTGTCCAATCCGTCGAAGAATTTTATACGGCCCGATATACCTTGGACTCAGCTTACCTTTCTTCCCAAAACGCATAATACCCTTCATTGGTGAGATCCTCAGGAAAACCCAATCACCAACCTCAAACTCTAGATCACGACGTCGGACATCAGAATAAGATTTTTGCCTGCTTTGTGCCGTCCTCAATCGCTCCTGTATCACTTTCACCTTCTCAATAGCTTGGTGAATCAAATCTGGCCCATATAATTCTGTTTCACCGACTTCGAACCATCCAACTGGTGATCTACATCTCCTCCCGTATAGTGCCTCGTATGGGGCCATTTTAATACTGGAATGGTAGCTATTGTTATAGGCGAATTCTATGAGTGGAAGATGATCATCCCAATTCCCCTTAAAATCTAGAACACATGCTCGTAGCATATCTTCCAGTGTCTGAATGGTACGTTCAGCCTGTCCGTCAGTCTGCGGATGAAATGCAGTGCTGAGATTTACTTGTGTGCCTAAACCCTTCTGGAAAGACCTCCAAAAGTTAGCCGTAAATTGAGCTCCTCGGTCTGATATAATAGATATGGGCACACCATGAAGCCTAACAATCTCCTTGATATACAACTTCGCATAATCTTCAGCCGTGTAAGTTGTCTTCACTGGCAGAAAATGGGCACATTTTGTAAGTCGATCAATTATCACCCAGATGGAGTCAAACTTATGATAAGAGCGAGGTAATCCAATAATGAAGTCCATATTAATCACCTCCCACTTCCAGGTCGGAATCTCTATATTTTGAAGCAATCCACCGGGTTTCTGATGTTCTATCTTTACTTGTTGACAATTGGGACACTGGGCCACAAATTCTGCAATAGACTTCTTCATATTATCCCACCAATACTGCTCCTTGACATCATGATACATCTTTGTCGAGCCGGGATGGATGGAATATCGGGATTGATGAATCTCATTCATAATCTTCTCTCGCAACCCTGCCACATTAGGCACACACAATCGGCTCTGGTATCTCAGTGCCCCATCTTTTCCGATCCCAAAAGCCATACTTTTACACTGTTGAATGCTTTCTCTTAATCGTACTAAGATAGGATCTTCATATTGTCGTGCTTTTACCTCGGCTACCAAAGATGATTCTGATGTATTCTGTATAGTAACACCTCCGTCATCAGAGTCTAACAATCTGATTCTCATATTGGCTAGCTGATGAAGCTCTTTAATCAACCCCCATCTACCCGCCTCAATATGTACTAAGCTTCCCATTGATTTACGGCTGAGAGCATCTGCCACAACATTGGCTTTACCGGGATGATACAATATCTCGACGTCGTAGTCTTTCAATAATTCAAGCCACCTACGCTGCCTCAAATTCAACTCTTTCTGCTTGAAGATGTATTGTAAACTCTTGTGATCTGTGTAGATGTCAACATGGACGCCGTATAAGTAGTGCCGCCATATCTTCAAAGCATATATTACTGCAGCCAATTCCAAATCATGGGTTGGATAATTCTTTTCATGCTTCTTCAATTGTCTTGATGCATAAGCAATCACATTCCCACGCTGCATCAATACGCACCCCAAACCTATACCTGAGGTATCACAATATACCACATAACCTTCTGTTCCTTCAAGAAGAGTGAGCACTGGTGCAGATGTCAATCGATTCTTCAACTCCTGAAAACTACGTTCACAAGTGTCAGACCACTGGAATTTGGTAGCTTTTTGTGTTAACTTAGTCAATGGTGATGATATAGAGGAAAATCCTTCTACAAACCGCCTATAATATCCTGCTAGCCCTAGGAAGCTGCGGACTTCTGATGGTGTTGTAGGTCTCGGCCAATTCTTTACTGCATCGATCTTCTGAGTGTCGACACTAATACCCTCATCAGATATCACATGGCCAAGGAATGCTACTGAGTTCAGCCAGAATTCACATTTGGAGAGCTTAGCATATAACTTACGATCCTGAAGCGTCTGTAATACTATCCGCAAGTGGCCCGCATGTTCCGCCTCCGAACGAGAATACACTAGAATGTCATCAATGAATACAATCACGAACACATCAAGATAGGGCCTGAATATAGTATTCATGAGATCCATAAAAGTTGCTGGGGCATTTGTTAGCCCGAACGACATCACCAAGAACTCAAAGTGCCCATATCTTGTCCGGAAGGCCGTCTTTGGAATATCCTTCTCCCTAACCCTCACCTGATGATACCCTGAACGTAAATCAATCTTAGAGAAATACTTGGCACCCTGGAGTTGGTCAAACAGGTCATCAATTCTTGGAAGTGGATACTTGTTCTTTATAGTAGACTTATTCAACTGTCGATAGTCGATACACATCCGTAACGACCCGTCTTTCTTCCGCACGAATAGGACTGGTGCACCCCAAGGTGAAGTGCTAGGCCTAATAAAGCCCTTATCTAGCAAGTCCTTCAACTGCACCTTCAACTCTCGCAACTCTGCCGGGGCCATTCTGTATGGAGGAATAGAGATCGGTTGAGTGTCAGGCAACACATCAATGCTAAACTCAATCTCCCTTTCAGGAGGAAGGCCCGGGAGTTCATCTGGGAAAACATCTGGGAATTCGTTAACCACAGGGATTGATTGTAAAGTAGGCGGTTTCGCCTCCGCATCCCTAACGCGAACGAGATGATAAATGTAACCTTTTGAGATCATTTTCCTTGCCTTAAGATAGGAAATAAACCTACCTTTCGGTGTAGCAATGTTCCCTTTCCATTCAATGACGGGTTCACCCGGAAATTGGAACCTAACCATCTTCGTACGACAGTCAACATTTGCATAGCATGAGGCCAACCAGTCCATTCCCATTATCACATCAAAATCAACCATTTCTAACTCAAATAAATTTGCCGAGGTTTGACGACTACAAATCATCACAGTGCAACCTCTATATACCCTTCTAGCAATCACAGAATCTCCTATCGGAGTAGATACCGCGAGGGGTTTACTTATCAATTCAGGTTCAATGCCAAACTTATTAGCCACAAAGGGTGTAACATATGATAATGTAGATCCCGGATCAATCAGCGCATATACATCATAAGAAAATACAGATATAATACCTGTAACAACATCTGGAGACGACTCGAGATCCTGTCGACCTACTAGAGCATAGGTTCGATTTTGAGCACCACTCGAACTCGGCACTGCACCTCTACCCCTACCACGACCTGTCGACTGCTGAAAACCCCGTGCTGGAGGTCGAACTGATGAGGAAGAACCAGACACAGATCCAGTCGGCTGAGCCATACCATCACCTCCTCTATTAGGACAATCCCGCATCATATGGCCAGGCTGCCCGCACGAATAGCATGCATCAGAACCTCGACGACACAGTCCAAAGTGGGCCTTGCCGCACTGATCACAATGTGGTGTTGGGGGTCTCATCTGACTAGTATCCCTGTGATGTTGCGAGCCAGATGCCCGCGAACTCTGACCTGGACCAGAATAGGATCGATCATATCGAGGCCTCTGAAACTGTGGAGGAGCACTAGCTACAGGTGGCGCCGAACTCCTCAAAAACTGTGGCCTGATGCGGCCTCTGAAGTCATCAGAATACCCTGCAAATCTCGTCCTCTTATGCTGGCCTCTATCCTGCTCCCTAACTGCCCTCTGCTGGCGCTTACGATCCTCTAGGGTCTGGGCATAAGCTTGAATACGGGAAATATCCATGCCCTCCACCAAGGAGGCTGTCGTACACTCATTTATTAGATGTGGTCCCAACCCATTCACGAACATATGCACCCTATCACTCATCTCGGCCACCATATGGGGAGCATACCTTGCCAAAGAATCAAACTGCATACTGTACTCTCGCACACTCATATTACCTTGTCTAAGGTTCAAGAACTTATCAGCTCTAGCTCGTCGTATCTCAACTGGCAAGTAGTGACGAAGAAAGGCCTCAGAAAATTCCTTCCACACAGCTGGAGGAGGGTTCGGACCCCTGGATCTCTCCCAACTATCATACCAGAGAACCGCTAAATCCCGTAACCGATAAGAAGCCAACTCTACTGCCTCTGTATCACTAACATGCATAACCCGAAGTGTACGATGAACCTGGTCAATAAAAGTCTGTGGGTCCTCCTTGGGGTCTGATCCGGTAAACACTGGAGGGTCTAAATTAATAAAATCACGAACTCTTGTACTAACTGGTTTCTCAGCAGCACCTGTATTCTGCCTCTGAGCCTGAGCAGCTACCAAGCTAGTCAATAACTGCAAAGCACTCCGCATATCCTGGTCTGGAGTGCCAGACGGAGGAACTGGAGGCGCTGGGTGCCTTCTAATATCCTCTGGAGGAGATGGAGTAGATGAGGTATGAGAGGGCATCTCACTTTGAGCCTCACTTTGTCCTGCTCTGACTTGGGGCACCTGACTGGTACCCTCTCCCGCTGCTGTATCAAGCCGTCTACTAATCGTTTGCTTCCTAGTCGAAGGCATCACTGAAAAAAACAAGGTGAATATTAGAGACAAACACTTACGACTCAACTCTACGCACGATCTAGATTCAGGAAGAAGGTAACAACCCTAGATGTCATGTAGCCTCCTGATTATAAATGTGGCGCGCTACACATCCATAATCAAGACTCTACTAGACACGGCTCATAGACAACCCCTAGGACAGACTTGCTCTGATACCAAGTTTGTCACGACCCAAACTGAAGGGCCATGACTAGCACCCGACCACACTTGCCGAGCACCAACGTACATTTCATCTAACCTTCATTATTATCTTTTAAGGCTGACGAGATCAATATAAATGGTAGACCTAGATCATGGACAACCAGCAATAAAATATGATGGCATGAATATACATAGCAGGGGATGACCAGACAATCAAGAAACTACATATAAGGTATGAGCTACCACGCTACTATGAAAGACTATACAACAAAAACTAGCCGACAAGGCATACCAAACTATACATGAGCCGACACCTGTCTATGAGCCTCTAAAAGAACATAAGTGTTGCAACATAGCCGGAACAGGGCCCCGACATACCCATAATGTCTATAACAAAAATTGCATACCAAGACCAAGGCAAGTCCGGAGAAGGGATCTCGCCAATCACCGCTGAACTGGACAGTCTACTGTGGTGGGGGAGCTGCACCTGTCTATCTATCAGGACCTGCAGCACGACATGCAGCGTCCACAAATAAAAGGACGTCAGTACGAATAAAGTACTGAGTATGTAAGGCAAGGAACCATAAATACGATCAGTAATGTAAGCAAGGATAGAGAATATACAACCTGTAACATCTTAGTACCTCTGAGGGCTACTTACATGAAATGCATGATACATATGTATAAATACATAAACCTTTAAAGCATTCGCCTCTGTGGGCATCATCATCATCATATCGTACCCGGCCATAATAGGCTCGGTAGAATCGTACCCGGCCACGTGGAGCTCGGTAAAACCCAACTGATCAGTGGTTGCACAATAGGTGCCGTACCCGGCCAACTATAGCGTGGCTCGGTAGAGTAAAATAGATACATATATATAATGCATGCTCGACTCATGGAATCACATTCTAAACCTTTCGGAGTGACGTAAGGTCGGTATCCTCTATACACGTTATTAGGACTAACTCTTCACTATGAACCTTATAAGATTTAGGAAGTACGAACAACATTGATAACATAAGAATAAGAGAAGTAACATTAACATCAATCGTTCCATAAGAGGGAAAACAATGTAAGTACTGCTAGCTTCTAAGAGTAGAGTATCTTGGAAGCTCGTTCATTACATTATGTACAATCGGAGTCGTGCAAAAGAAGGAAAGGGATAGCCTCACATACCTTGTATATACTGCCCCAATCTCAAGCTATGCAATTGTCAAAACTCCTTAGTCTACAATAAGAGAAACGATACTATCATTATCATTTAAGCGTCATAACTATTATGTATCGACCACAACCTATTTTACGATGAAACGGACAACACCTCCCCTATATATATGACCTCACACCATTCAAAACAATCACCAAACAGCCCAAACATCATCAATAATAAACATATTGAGCCTCCCGAAATAGTCCACACACAGCCTAATCACTCCATACATACGACGACCACCGTAGTCGTGTCAAACAACCTGGAAATGTTACGAATAACTATCAGCCCATAAACCTACATATATATGGTGTTTCTCCACACCCTTCCTCCTCCAAAACTCCACAAGATAGTAGTAAAATACGCAGCCCAACAACAACGCAAAACAGTCCACAAAACAATAACACTACTACCAAACCTTTCGATATATATCTCACAAGTTCTAGCTTCAATGGCTTAGCCGCAACTTGGATAATCTTAAATACATATAGAGTAAGAGGTTCCTTACCTTTATACAGAAAGAACAACTCCAATTTGACCTTAAATTTCCAAGAAATATCCCTCCAATGCTGCCACAACAACAAAAAAATGAAACTAGCGATCAATTAGTGTTTTTCGGCACTAGAATCACTTTAGAAGGCTTGAAATCACCTAGGATTAATATTAAGAACATTAGGGAGTATTTACAGAACATATACCCTTTAAAACAACCTCCCACACGAGTTGGAACGACACAAAAATGAGCAACAACAAGAAGAACAAGAGACTTACTAGCGCCACGGAATTCCCGACACTTGATTTGTGTTGTTTGCCCTTTTTTGGGTCTTGAATCTTGAGAGAACCTTGAGAGGATGTTCCTAGGGTTCTAAGTTCTGAAAATAGTGAAAAGAAATGACTAAAAACGGGTTGTGGTCATCCTATATAAGTCCAAATATCTTAAACCGACTTAGTGGGCCCCATAGAGAGGTGCTTGGCGCAGTCTCGCGAAAACGCGAATATCTCTCTACTCCGAGATCGTATCGATGAACGGTTTAATGCGTTGGAAACTAGACTCATAGATCTTTAATATTGTGGGTAGATCATCCCGTAATTCCTTGTAAATTATGAGAAAAGATTAGAAACATTTGACCTAATGTTTAAGTAAAATTATGAACCTAAGTTGCGACAACTTTTGTCGACTTTTGTTTCATAACTCGTTTGACTTCAAGATTTATGATACGGATATTATATGATTAAAATACCTTAATAAATGACCTCTTGAGTGTATTAAGCACAGCTAGATTACCTGAAAATACGAGTTACAACATCCTTGATTCGTTTAACTTCTAATACTGGTTAATCACCCTTATACACTCTTGTATCACTTAAGACCAATAGGATTGACTTCTTATCATCTCAAAGATAATTCCTTCTTGGATTTATGTTAACTAATATATGGCATGAACTAACACATGTGGATATGGGTTGTAACATTCTTCTTTTCAATTATTGCTTTGAATTCCTAGTTGTAAACATTGTTGTCTTCCAACTTTCCAAAGAAAATATATAAAAAAAATCATCATTGCTTTCCTATTCTTTCTTTTGTTCTGATTTTTATTATTTTGCCTTTTATCTTTCTTTTCAGTCCTAATAACGCGACTTTAAATATGACATGCTTGCGGACTTCACGCCCAGATCACAATGAGTTATTTAACTGCGAATTAATGAACCCAGAACTAGAATATGATGCGGAAGAGGCTTTTAGGGAGATAAACCGAGAGTTGGAATATTTCGAGAATAAACCTAAGCCAAATCTGAATGACACTGAACCGGTAAATTTAGGAACCCCGGAAGAAACCCGGGAGACCAAGATAAGCATTCACACGGACAAGAAAACGCGAGAGGCGATAATTCAACTTCTTCTTGAATTCAAAGACGTGTTTGCTTGGTCATATGATGACATGCCGGGACTAGGTGTCGATCTAGTGGTTCACAAATTGCCGATTCATCCTGATTGTCCTCCAGTTCAACAAAAGCAACGAAAGTTCAAAACCGAGGTCAGTGACAAGATTAAAGAGGAGATCACCAAGCAACTGAAAACAGGAGTGATCCGGGTAGTCCAATACACAACATGGTTGGCGAATGTGGTTCCAGTACCAAAAAAGGACGGGAAAACTCGGGTATGTGTAGATTACCGAGATCTGAACAGAGCAAGTCCCAAAGATAACTTCCCGCTGCCCAACATCCACATCCTCGTTGACAATTGTGCCAAACACGAGATACAGTCTTTCGTAGATTGTTATGCTGGGTATCACCAGGTATTGATGGATGAAGAAGACGCCGAGAAAACTGCCTTCACCACGCCTTGGGGCACCTACTGTTACCGGGTCATGCCATTTGGTCTGAAGAATGCGGGGGCTACTTACATGAGGGCCATGACTGCCATTTTCCATGACATGATGCATCAGGAAATAGAGGTGTACGTGGACGATGTGATAGTCAAGTCCAGGACGCAGGATAATCACATCCAAGACTTGAGGAAATTCTTCGAGAGGCTAAGAAAGTATGACTTGAAGCTAAACCCAGCCAAATGCGCTTTCGGAGTTCCGTCGGGCAAACTTTTGGGCTTCATCGTAAGCAGGAGAGGAATCGAGCTAGATCCAACTAAGATAAAATCTATCAGAGATCTCCCTCCCCCAAGAACAAAGAAGGACGTGATGAGTCTGTTGGGCAGGTTGAATTACATCAGTCGGTTCATTGCCCAGCTGACAAGCACGTGTGAGCCCATATTCAAGCTTTTAAGGAAAGATGCGGTGATCAAATGGACAGTTGAGTGTCAAGAAGCCTTTGATAAAGTCAAAGAATACCTTTCGAATCCCCCGGTCTTGGTCCCTCCGGAACCAGGAAGGCCACTTTTCTTGTATCTGACAGTCTTGGAGAATTCTTTCGGCTGCGTCCTCGGGCAACATGACGTAACCGGAAAGAAGGAGCAAGCAATTTACTACTTGAGCAAGAAATTCACCGGCTACGAGGCCAAATACACTCTGCTGGAAAGGACATGCTGCGCTCTCACATGGGTTGCTCAAAAGCTGAGACATTATCTCCAAGCCCACACTACATTCCTCATAAGCAGGTTGGATCCTTTGAAGTATATATTTCAGAAACCAATGCCTACTGGGAGACTGGCTAAATGGAAAATCTTGCTTACGGAATTCGACATAGTTTATGTCACTCGCACGGCAATGAAAGCCCAGGCATTAGCAGATCATCTGGCCAAAAATCCGGTCGATGAGGAATACCAGCCATTGGATACCTACTTTCCAGATGAAGAGGTAAATACTGTAGAAGTAGTCTCAGAGGACGCTCATGTTTGGAAGATGTTCTTTGATGGAGCCGTGAACACCAAAGGTGTAGGGATTGGGGCAATTTTGACCTCGCCTTCTGGTCAGCATTATCCCGCCACAGCTAGATTGCGTTTCTTTTGCACAAATAATACAGCTGAGTATGAAGCCTGCATCATGGGCATGCATATGGCGATCGATCAGGATGTCGAAGACTTACTGATTATGGGAGATTCTGACCTGATCATCCGGCAAGCTCAAGGCGAATGGGAAACTCGGGATGTCAAACTTATCCCATACCGACAACATGTGGAGGACCTCAGCAAGCGCTTTACATCAATAGAGTTCAGGTATATTCCGAGGTGTCACAATGAACTGGCAGATGCACTTGCTACTTTGGCTTCAATGCTACCATACCCGGGCAACGCCCACGTCGATCCTTTGGAAATCCAAATCAAGGAAAGACACGGTTACTGCAGTGTAATCGAGGCGGGATCAAATACGCAGCCTTGGTACCATGACATCAAGAAATTCCTGAAGACACAAGAGTACCCCGAGCACGCTACTGGAGATCAGAAGAGGACCATTAGGCGACATGCAAGTGGTTTCTTTCTAAGCGGTGAATTGTTATATAAGAGGACCCCGGACCTCAATCTCCTAAGATGTGTCGATATCGAGGAATCGAGAAAGATCATGCACGAAGTACACGCAGGTGTGTGCGGACCTCACATGAACGGGTATGTCTTAGCGAAGAAAATCCTCCGAGCAGGTTATTATTGGATGACCATGGAAAAGGATTGCTTTAGCTTTGTCCGGAAGTGTCATCAGTGTCAGGTGCACGGTGATTTGATTCATGCACCTCCCACGGAACTGCATCCCATGTCCGCCCCTTGGCCATTTGTCGCTTGGGGCATGGACGTCATTGGACCGATTGAACCAAAGGCTTCGAATGGACACATGTTTATACTGGTAGCCATCGATTACTTCACAAAATGGGTAGAAGCTGTCACTCTCAAGTCGGTCACTAAGAAAGCTGTGGTGGATTTTGTACACTCAAATCTTATATGTCGCTTCGGTATTCCTGCGACTATCATTACAGATAACGCAGCAAACTTGAACAGTCACTTGATGGGAGATGTATGCGAGCAATTCAAGATAACGCATAGGAATTCCACGCCTTATCGGCCAAAGGCCAATGGTGCCGTGGAAGCGGCGAACAAAAACATCAAGAAGATTTTGAGGAAAACGATCCAAAGTTCCCGACAGTGGCATGAGCAATTGCCCTTTGCATTGTTGGGGTACCGCACTACGGTACGCACATCGGTGGGAGCAACTCCTTATCTTTTGGTTTATGGGACCGAGGCTGTAATACCGGCAGAGGTAGAAATTCCTTCGCTTCGAATCATTGTCGAAGCAGAAATCGAGGACAGCGAGTGGGTCAAGACTCGGCTAGAGCAATTGACGTTGATTGATGAAAAGCGAATGGCCGCAGTTTGTCACGGACAGTTATACCAACGAAGGATGGCCCGTGCTTACAACAAGAAAGTCCGACCCCGGAATTTCGAAGTAGGTCAGCTGGTACTGAGGCGTATTCTGCCGCATCATGAAGAAGCAAAAGGAAAGTTTGCCCCAAATTGGAAAGGCCCATACATCGTATGGAAAATGTTGCCAAGAGGAGCATTGTATTTAGGTGATATCGAAGGAAATGACCCCGACACAGCAGTAAATGCAGATGCAGTTAAGAGGTACTACGTCTGAATCATACTCCAGTGGTCCTGACACGTTTGAAAATGGCGAAGGTTTTATTCCCCACTACTCCCCAAACACTACCCAATTCTCTCTACCAACTTTTGAGCCGCTTACAAAACAAAAAAAAAAAAAAAAAACAAAATTTGATTGAGTCCTGAACTACGTTTGACTTGATTCCGAAAGGATACGTAGGCAGCCTCTCCCTGAGGTTCAGTCACACCAACAATAAAATCCCATTCACCTTGAAATTGAAAATCGGGGCACGTCAAGCACTTGAGAAGCTAGTATCATCTACCTTTCTTTACCAAGCACAAGCCTTCAAATCAATTACCAAATATGGTGGGGAACCAATAAGCGTCACAAATGGAGACCAGCACACTCTGATTTGAGAGAGATAAAATGAGAGAGTCTCGGCGGTGAAAACCTTCGGGCACCACGAGGCGACGGGAGTAGAGAAACCAAAATGAGAGAGCTTGTTTAGTAAAAACTCGCAAAGAGTGCTATCAAGCGATGACAGGAAGAGAAATGAGAGAGGTCAGCCAGCGAAAACCCACAAAGGGCGCTGTTGGCCGAAAAAGAATGACGCCACCCCAAGAAAGTTTCGGCAGAGTGCCACCAGTTTGGAATCACAAAGATCCGTTCTGGTTCAGGAAAACGCAAGCTCTTAGAAGGTCAGACGTCCAGTCCAAAGAGCATGTCATGTCATTTAAAGCCAGCGTTATCTTCCTCAGATAAGTCTCTCTCGTCCCGAAAAGGGTATTCCTTTTCTGATTTGTTTTCCCCTTTCTTTGTTTCTTCCCGAATCCCTTTTGCATTTTAACCCCGAGTTCAGGACACACCGGAAAGGACAGGTGGTAGGTTTGTTTGCACGGAATCCCGTCTCATGAAGGAAAGCGCCTCATCTCGTTGATATGATTACCCAAGCATGATGAATCATGACGTTTGATGGTGTTTCGGAGTAAAGAAGAAAGAGAGAAATCTTGAAATCTTCCCCAGCAAGTCCACCTTCGGACAAATCCCCACAGAGTCTCCCCCTGTACAAAACCCCACAGAGTTTCTCTTTTGTACAATCTCCCACAAAGTCTCCCCAGTATAAAAAAAAAAAAATCCCCGTTGGAATTTCATCAGCACATCCCCAGCGAGTCCTTTTGTAAATATTCCCCAACAAGCTTACCCCAACAAACCCTGGGAAACCCGTTTTGAAACAAAAACCCAGCATACCCCATTGTACAGAATCCGCACAAAGAATCCACTTTGTAAATATTCCCCCCACATAGCTTCCTTTTGTACAAGTTCCCACAGAACACCTCCAATAAAATCCCCGTTGAGAACCTTCAATCAAAACGGGACAAAAAGAAAAAAAGAGGCCTTACGAGGCAAATCATCACAGAATCCGGAAATACAAGCCTGAGCAGTCTAAAGGTTTCGCCATTCGAATCAAATCAATGGCGGGACTTCGCAACAGAAATAGAGACGTAACAAAGCAATTGGGAACGATCAAGGTCACCGAACCAACCGTCGTTTCCGAACTAACAATTGTTTTTTGTCTAAAAAGTTGAAACAGGAATAATCCAAGACAACCATGCAAGAAGCGGGTGTCGCCCAAAGAAGAAGGTACACGGGTGCAAGAAACATTCTGGCAATAAGGAATTCACTCAAAAGGTAAGTTCCCGCAAAACTCCCTTTTACCTTCTATTAAAACAAGAAAACTCAAAAATAGATCGTGTAGTATTCTCGAGCTTTATCCCCAGCCAATCAGCATTAGGGTTTTAAAACCCTAAACTGAATTTTCCTTTTAATCAGCATTAGGGTTTTAAACCCTAAACTGAACTTTTCCTTTTAGTCAGCATTAGGGTTTTAAACCCTAAACTGAACTTTTTTCTTTCCAGCCAGCATTAGAGTTTTAAACTCTAAACTGAGCTTTTCCATGCAATCAGTATTAGGGTTTTAAACCCTAAACTGAACTTTTTCCTTTTAGTCAGCATTAGGGTTTTAAACCCTAAACTGAACTTTTTCCTTCCTGCCAGCATTAGAGTTTTAAACTCTAAACTGAGCTTTTTCGTGCAATCAGCATTAGGGTTTTAAACCCTAAACTGAATTTTCCTTTTAGTCAGCATTAGGGTTTTAAACCCTAAACTAAACTTTTTCCTTCCAGCCAGCATTAGAGTTTTAAACTCTAAACTGAGCTTTTCCATGCAATCAGTATTAGGGTTTTAAACCCTAAACTGAACTTTTTCCTTTTAGTCAGCATTAGGGTTTTAAACCCTAAACTGAACTTTTTCCTTCCAGCCAGCATTAGAGTTTTAAACTCTAAACTGAGCTTTTTCGTGCAATCAGCATTAGGGTTTTAAACCCTAAACTGAATTTTCCTTTTAGTCAGCAATAGGGTTTTAAACCCTAAACTGAACTTTTTCCTTTCAGCCAGCATTAGAGTTTTAAACTCTAAACTGAGCTTTTTCATGCAATCAGCATTAGGGTTTTAAACCCTAAACTGAATTTTCCTTTTTAAGTCAGCATTAGGGTTTTAAACCCTAAACTGAACTTTTTCCTTTCAGCCAGCATTAGAGTTTTAAACTCTAAACTGAGCTTTTTCATGCAATCAGCATTAGGGTTTTAAACCATAAACTGAATTTTCCTTTTAGTCAGCATTAGGGTTTTAAACCCTAAACTAAACTTTTTCCTTCCAGCCAGCATTAGAGTTTTAAACTCTAAACTGAGCTTTTTCGTGCAATCAGCATTAGGGTTTTAAACCCTAAACTGAATTTTCCTTTTTTAGTCAGCATTAGGGTTTTAAAACCCTAAACTGAACTTTTTCCTTTCAGCCAGCATTAGAGTTTTAAACTCTAAACTGAGCTTTTTCATGCAATCAGCATTAGGGTTTTAAACCCTAAACTGAATTTTCCTTTTAGTCAGCATTAGGGTTTTAAACCCTAAACTGAACTTTTTCCTTTCAGCCAGCATTAGAGTTTTAAACTCTAAACTGAGCTTTTTCATGCAATCAGCATTAGGGTTTTAAACCCTAAACTGAATTTTCCTTTTAGTCAGCATTAGGGTTTTAAACCCTAAACTGAACTTTTTCCTTTCAGCCAGCATTAGAGTTTTAAACTCTAAACTGAGCTTTTTCATGCAATCAGCATTAGGGTTTTAAACCCTAAACTGAATTTTCCTTTTAGTCAGCATTATGGTTTTAAACCCTAAACTGAACTTTTTCCTTTCAGCCAGCATTAGAGTTTTAAACTCTAAACTGAGCTTTTTCATGCAATCAGCATTAGGGTTTTAAACCCTAAACTGAATTTTCCTTTTAGTCAGCATTAGGGTTTTAAACCCTAAACTGAACTTTTTTCTTTCAGCCAGCATTAGAGTTTTAAACTCTAAACTGAGCTTTTTCATGCAATCAGCATTAGGGTTTTAAACCCTAAACTGAATTTTCCTTTTAGTCAGCATTAGGGTTTTAAACTCTAAACTGAACTTTTTCCTTTTAGTCAGCATTAGGGTTTTTAACCCTAAATTGAACTTTTTCCTTCCAGCCAGCATTAGGGTTTTAAACCCTAAACTGAGCTTTTCCATGCAATCAGCATTAGGGTTTTAAACCCTAAACTGAGCTTTTCCTTTAATCAGCATTAGGGTTTTAAACCCTAAACTGAATTCTTCCTTTGTTCGGCATTAGGGTTTTAAACCCTAAAATGAACCTTTCCCCATCTAGTCGGTATTAGGGCTCCAACCCTGAACTGAGCATGCATATCCTCTTTCATCAATTTTATGAACTTCCTGGTGAATAATTAACGAAATTTTCCTAGTGAAACTGGGGCAGAAAATTTCGTCCGTTTGTTTTCTCCCGCAGGTCTAACCTCGAGCCACACGGATCGAAATGACCCACGAGATGAGTCTCAACTCAGAATCAAAGAAGAAAAAGACAAAAGAAGACATCCCGAGATATCAGAGTGAATGGAGAGCAGATCGACTCCAACATTTGACTAAGGTCCTGAACCCTGCCAATCGCGTCTCACTCAGTATCCCAGAGGTTAAACAAGTCGCCGCAACTCGCAAGCATCAAGATTCAGATCGGAGTCTACAAGCAGAATCAGCTAAGACCCAAGATCAAGTCGTAAAAGAATCATAGATAGGAATCTTGTAACTAGCAGTTGACATGCATATAAGTAGTTAGTTCAGTTTCCAATTTTCGTTTGGTTGTAATAAGGCGGTCAGTGACGTAGCAGTGACAACAGCAGCAGCAGTAGCAGCAAGCATTGCAGTCCCATGGTAGTCCCAACTACCAAAACTTCTCGAACTACATTGACCTGATTCCTGTTTAGCCCAGGATATGTAGGAAATCTTTGAAGCAAGATTCGGTCAGATCTTTCAAAAAAAACATGCTTCATACGGAGTGGTCCATAGGCAAAAATCGCTCATATACGCTCACTTTATCTTTGCACGAAAACTCTTCGTGTTTTCGAACAAAGAGGGGAAGCTGTGAGCACGTGATTTTTGTTTTTGCGCGACAGTCGCTCCAAAAGAATAAAATTGGTCCTGCTGTACAATTTTTGGATTTCTGTGCAGCACTTTGTTGATTTATTTGTGACTTTGGCCCGTTTTTATTTATTTACTTTATTAAAACAAAATTCAAAAAAAATGTGTGTACGTGTCATGCATAATCTGAACCGTAACACGGTTTAAATAGAAAAGCATAAACAAGCATCTTTGTCCGTGATTTTGTTTTGTTTAATTTTACCTGTTTTGAATTATTTTAATGTGTGTGCAAATAATTGTACTAGGTGTTTATTTTTAATTTGATTTTACTTATTTTTGTATTTTTATAATAAAAGAAAAAGAAAAAAAATAAGAAAAGGTCCCTTCCCTTCCGGACTTGGGCCAATTTGTTAAAATTAGCCCAAACAAACAGCCCAAAACCCAGGCCTGCCCGGTCCAACACCACCTGATACCCAGGACGTCCAAACGACGACGTTTTAGTCCAGTGTGATCTGGGCCGTTGATCTCAGATTGATCAACGGCCAAGATCACTTCCCCACAACCCACTGAGGAACCCGACCCGTTTACACCCGGACCGAACCCAAACCCTCAACACTTGAAACGACACCGTCCCACTTTACCATCAGATCCAGACCGTAGATCTAAATTGATCTAACGGTCGAGATCCGTCCACCCACTAACTATATAAGCCCATAATCCTACCCTGCCCCCCTATCCGAACCCCAGCCTTCGTCTCCACAAACCCTTCCCTTCAAACCCTAGCCGCCCCTGCACACCTTCACCAGAAACCCGGCGGCATGAACGCCGGTGACCTCCACCTGAACACCATAGAACCCCCATGCCATCCTGAACCCAAATCTACAAACCACACACTTCGAATCCTATCCCACCTTCTCGAATCTTCATTTGAAGATTCGAGTCGGAACCTAATCTACACCGATCTGCCTTAAATTCATACCAGACACTCCCCAGACCCCCCTCGTGACCAAACCATACTTGGTTTGGTCCGAATCTGATCAGGGAAGCATGAATCCCAGATCTGAGTTTTGGAAATTTTGTGTTCCTCCGTCACTGGTTCAACCGAAGAGATTAAGGTCTAATGGACTTTAATCAAAGTGTTTCTCATCTGAGAAACACTTCGTTTAAAGTCCGTTCAGCCTTAAGAAAGGCCTGACCAAGTCCGAGTTAAGGTTTTGATCTGTTGCGGTTTAAGGTGAGTTTCTTTCTTTTCTTAGCTGTTTTGGTTCGTTTGATTGTTGTAAGGGTCTGTTCGTTTTCTGTTTATGGCCTTGACTTCTATCAACTGTGCTTCAACCACTTTGCCTGAACCTCTGTTGTTTGTCTAAATCCCCCCCTCCTATTCTGATAAGGCATTATGTATTTGTTTGTGCAAGTAGCTGATTTCCGAGTTTGGACTGACTAGTTGACTCCTCGAGTGCATTTCTGATTAGTCAGTATAATTCGAACCATGTATCGATACTGTTTAAATGTTTGATTTTTGGCTACGATTGTGTATGTTAATGCTAATATAGTCGAGTCGACATGTGTCGTCAATTAGTTTCAACTGTCCGAACAATAACAAATCGACTTACTTCTGCTAAGCATTTGTTGAATCAATTAAGAACCAGTTTTGTTTACTTATAGCTGTTGATTTGGATCAGTAATGTAAAAGGGATGTTTGGTTTAAGTTCTGAATTGGAGGGCATGTGCACTTGTGCACAGCATGTGCATTGGTGCACCTCATGTGCTTTGTGCATGACCTGTGGCCTGCATAAAGGTCTTTGTTAAGTTTTAAATAATTTGACAGCATATGCTGTCAGCTACATTCTGCTGCCCATACTCTACTTTAACCTCAAAAATAATAAACATTACTTAAGGAGAGTCTGCCAGGGAATATCATGGGCTTTGTTAATACTTAAACAACTAATTGGAATCTGAAAAGGTTAAAGGCACATGGGAGGGGTACTGTGATATTCTGAAAAACAGGCTGTTAAAAGAGATAGTTTGGAGGCTTATAAAGAGGGATATAGACATACAGAACAGGGGAGATCCGAGAAAAAAGGAGACCCAGAGAGTTAGAGGTTAGAAGAGAGAGATATACAAACTGGACCTTGAGAGCTGAAAAAGAAAAACACACACACAGAGAAGAGAGCAAAAGAGAAAAGGATACCACCTGGTATTAAGGAGAGGACATACACTGTGAGGATAGAAGAGAAAAGATAGAACTGATTTTAGGAAAACACAGATAGAGAGAGGTTAAGAGATAGAAGGTGTACAATCAACAACCAGAAACTGTTTCCTCTTATTATTATTTGGGTTTCAGTTGTTCAACTTGTCCAAATCAATTCTGATTCTTTGAAGTTTCCAGTTGTGTCTACTAGTCGAGTGTTTTTCATTGGTTTACTACTGGTTTGGTCTGTCTGGAGTTCTGATTCTACTCCACTGGGTGTTGCTGTCATTTGGCTACTGTTTTTCTATCGGCCATAGTTGCATTTCTGCACTCGAGCCTGTTCTTGCTGCTGCTATTTTGCTCACTATTGCTGCTGCATTTCTGTCCTGCTGCTACTGCTATTCTGTTTCCTGCTGTTGCTGATTTCCCTATCTTCTTCCTCTTCTCTTTGGCATTTTCAGTTTGTTTCCAGGTACACATCTCAAGTCTCACATTGGTGTAGCTGAATGTAACATTGAAAAAGCATGAATAGAAAGATTTGAAGGAGTTATAATCACCCGTTTACTGACTGCCTTTTCATAAATGTTGTTAAGTCTATGTAAATTGTAGTTTATAGCTGATAGAGAATACATTATTAAGCTTGTACTTGTTGATTTGAACTGTGGTGCTCGATTCGTTTAGTGGCATACAGAATGTAAATGGAACTCTTGGAATGTGAAATTATTTAATGTGATTGTTAAAAATTAAATTCACTCCTCCAGCATGTATTGAATAAGTAAGGGCAAATGGCTATTAAAATAATGTGGTTTTGAACTGCCCGGTTTTCGATTTCTTTAGGCCTTTACAGGATTAGTTTTGAATGTTATCGGTAGTATTCTTCAATAAGGAATTCTATTAACCCTGTTTAAGCAAGTTAATCTAATTTTGACCTAAAGATGTTTGTTCGGATTAAGTGTCGTATTTCATTAGAATAAGCGGATTTCCTCTGTCAAACTAAAGCAATTTTCCATTGAAGAGTAGTGTTTTCTCTACTTTGTAAATAATTAATCAGGAATTGGTAAGAATCCGGATTAGGCAAAAGCATATAGTTAAATTAGCATGTACCTTTTATTCTAGTTTTAGATACAAATGCATTAGAAATGTAGCCACTTTAGGACATCCTTTCTAAAATAGAGATGAGCCTCGCCAAATAAAGATGCAAAATTGCGGGGCCCTCAATAAATAACCATGATAATTATTTAGAATTCAGGATAGGCCATTTAATAAATTTCATGGCCTTCTACAAAATAATAACGCGTTAGACTCTTTAGGCGCGGCTTAATTAAATCATATTCTTAAATTCGGGTGCACATTGATGTGACCCAAATCCAAATCTCAACGAAGTCCAAATGTGTCGACGATCACGGGTGCATTGATTGTGACGTGGTTCGAGATGCATTTTCACGACGTTGCAATTCTATAAAAAATAAGTGACAATGATAAAAGCGGTTTAAACTTAATAAAAGCACGGAAGTCATAACATGTATTTAAATCAGATATTTAGCCATTATAACAATTTAAGCGACCGTGCTAGAACCACGGGATTCGAGGGTGCCTAACACCTTCCCTCGGGTCAACAGAATTCCTTACTTAGAATTTCTGGTTCGCAGACTTCATTTGGAAAAGTCTAAAATTTCCTCGATTTGGGATTCAAGATAAACCGGTGACTTGGGACACCAAAAGCCAAACCTTTCCCAAGTGGCGACTCTGAATTAATAATCCCATTTCGAATATTGTCACTTAAATTGGAAAAAACTCCACCCGCGCATTTAACCCTTCGGGGCCGGGCGCGCAAAAAGGAGGTGTGACATCCACTGCCTATCAAAAATTAATACATCCCAACACAAAGCACGTAAAAAATAAAACAAGAGTTTATCTTCAAAACTCGAAGAAGCATCAACTGAAGTTTGGGATTGCAAGGCCAAACTTCAGACATTACTAAGTTAAATTTTATCTGAAGTTTGCAACTATCATGCCATGAAAAATTATCTGAAGTTCAAATATAACTAGCTGATTTTGTCTGAAGTTTGCACTACAATCTAAAGAACTTCAAACTAATTTGTCTGAAGTTTGCACTACAAATTGAAGAACTTCAGACTAATTTGTCTGAAGTTTGCACGGCGAATTGAAGTTTTTGATTGCTTTTGCAAGTAGGCCAAACTTCAGACGAAAATATCTGATGTTTTACTTTGATAAGGTCACACTTTAGGTAAAAAATTCTGAAGTTCAAACTTCAGACATAAATTCTTGCTACTTTAGGCCCCGTATGTCTGAAGTTACCCAACATAAAATTAGTTAGTATCTGTAAAGTAATTAAAAAATAAAATAAAATATGGATAAAAATATCCTTAAATGAACTTTAAAAAAGGTTTAGTATAATATGTTCGATTATGGAACTCCTGCGTATAAAATTGCAGCATATTATGTTGTAATGTCAGTACGTTATGAATTTTGGCGTATTATATTGAAATTTCATATGTAAAAAATTCGAACTACATTATATCATGTAGAATTTAACTAAGGAAATTTTTATCCAGATTTTATTTTCGAAAAAGTAGTTAAATTTAATAGTTTCAGGCTAATCCTGAATTTCTTTCTAAAATATAGGTAAAATAGCCTCATAGACACTTGTACTTGTTCAGTTTTGACATTCCGATCCTTCTACTTCACAAAGTTTCATCCAAACACTTGTAATTGTTCAAAAGTAATATTTTAAACCCCTCTGACCGTTGACCATGTCGCTGAGTTGGACCAAATACATGTATTTCACGCATAGAAGGAGCATGGAGGTAAATATTTAAACCAAGAAATAATTAAAATAAGAAAAGATAAAAAGAAAAAGAAAAGACGAAAATTAAATTTAAGAAAAAGGTCAAAGAGGTTTCTCTTTCACGTTCTCCTCTCTCCCCTCTATTCCTCCACTCTCTTCCACCCGCCCCCCTCTAAAAAAAATCCCAAAACACACTTCAACACAGCTATTCTCCACCAGTTGCACAACTAACACCTACTGCAACACATCTATTCTCCACATAGCTAATTTTGGGTGGAGTTTGCGGTAATGATTTTTTTGGCGAGTCATTTCTAGTTGATATTCCCTCCGTTCTAATTTGCGTGAATCTATTTGACTGGGCGCGGAGTTTAAGAAAAAAATGAAGATTTTTGAAATTTGTGGTCCTAAATAAGTCAAAAAGGGGCCTAGAGTATTTGTGTGGTTATAAAAGCTTCTCCTTAAGGGTAGAATTGTAAGTTTAAACTAAATTGTTACCAAATTTATAAAGTGATCATCTTTTTGGAACGAACCAAAAAGGAAATAGGTCCATATAAACTGGAACAGAGGGAGTAATATTTACGGGTGATTGTTAGTGCTATAATTTACCCAAGTACAAATGTTTATGAGGCTATTCCGCCTAAAATATAATCAAGCGGTCCAAAATCATAGGCTGAATACATACAAAGACACTTAAAGTTGGCACGTTTTTTCATTTAAACACCTAAGCTTAGGGGTGTTCCTAATGAGCACGTACATTACATGAACTTTGTTCCAATTAGACACTCTTTTAACAACTAGTGAAACTTACAAAGTGCGTGCAATACACTCGCTGCTGATGTGGCAAATGACAAATAAAATGAGGACATATATCTTTTTGAGTTACAAAAGCGAGGAAAAACTATGTTAAATCTATTTAATAAACAAAATAAAAATAACTTTCACAAAAAGAAAAGAAAAACTTAAGTTACACCCAATCATGAAAGAGAACATTTAAAAAAAAATGAGACATTGGTGTTTTGGAAATCAGTATTCTTGGTGTTTTTCACTATCTTCATTTGTGTTCTTGTTCCAACCAAGATTTTAATCCAAACTTTAAGAGAAACTCCTCCAAATTTGTTATAACTTCAGCTAAAGATTTCCCACGACGACCCGAAGGCAACACCAACATTAATTTCACAAACTTTCATCAAATCAAGTAACCCATTTTAAATCTTCAAGCTTTTAAAAGACCTCATTAATGGATCATTGCTCTAGGCTCTCTAGTGCGGGGTTGAAGTCCAAATTAGAATTCCTTCAACCGTACCCTTATTTCTCTTTTCGTCTCTTTCAATTCAAGTGTTCCTATCAAAATTCCGGATCTTGTCTTATAGAGAGTTTTCCTACTGCTCCCTCTTTTCTCTTTCGACTCCTCGAGTCCAGTGCTACATTTCTTCTCTTTCATTCGGTAAGCTCACGCCATCACTTTTACATGTCTTAGCATTTTTGTTTTGCTATGTAATTTTGCGGAGATTTTGAAATTATTGGATTATTTACGTATTTTGTTTAACCTTTTGATGCTTGGATCTAGAGAATTTCTATTATGCTCGATAAAGGAGAAACTATTGAGCTAAATCAATGATGGAGGCACAACAATGATGAAAGTGGAGGAGGCAATGGTGGAAATGGTGGTGGACATCAAGAAGAAGAAGAAGAAGAAGGAAATAAAAAAGACAAAAAAAATTCGTTTTTTGGGCTCTTCACGTGCCTATATTGGGTGAAGCTCACTCTATGTGCCAACTCAGCAAGAAGCGCCTAATTGGAACAAAGTTCATGTAATGCACGTACTCATTAGGAATACCCTTAAGTTCAGGTGTCTAAATGAAAAATCGTGCCAACTTTAAGTGTCTGTATGTATTTAGCCAAAATCATATGGTCTTAATCTCTCTCTCTTGTGACAATTGACCAAAACATGAGAATCTTTCCACTTTCACACTATCTTCCTCTTTGCCTTTATCATGAGCAAGAATGTTTTCGCCATTTTTGTGAAACTTCCGGCGCTGCTGCAAGTACAGTAATCAGAACTGCTCTATAGACGTTTGAATTTTGGTGTGCCCACAAAATCTCTATAAAAGGCGGAACAAAAATAATAGGGAAATCACAATGATACTTTGCCAGAAAATAGTCTTTTCTGGCTATCCCTTTTACTTTTCAGTGAGATTTGACTTTTGGCTCACCTTGGCCCTTCTGGTGTGGTAGAGCCGTCACCTGGACCTTTTGAAGCTGAGTTGCTGAAAAGGTCCGGGTAACGGATCTGACGCACCAAAAAGACTCACAAGTGTTAATAAAAGACGATCATATACTTTTGTTTTTCGTTTAATATTGCTTGTTAATAAGTATTAGTTAAATTTGGTGCCTCTGCATCAGAGGGAAATACAAAAATAAAGTCATTGTGTCTATAATATTGTTTGTTGCGTCAAAGTTCTAGTGAGTAAAAAAGAAGATTTATTATTTGATAATGCGTCTAACGTGCCTAATTCGAAATTGAGAAATGTGAAACCAAAGCATTGCGATTTAAATAAAATGCTGGACAGACTATCCGAAATTATCAAACTATCCGAGTATCAGATTTCACCGTTACTCGTATAGTCACTCAACTATCCGAAATTATCTACTAAAGTCATCTTTCTTTTGCTTGTAACAACAAAGTCACTTAACTATGCATATAACACTCAGAAGGTCACTCAACTAGATTTTTCAGCCAAATACCTATTTTAGCTTCTAAAGTATCAACTTGTATCTTCTTTTTATTTTTTTAGATTTTTAATATTATAATTTTTTTCTCTTTTTAATTTATATTTTGTTTACAAATTAAAAAATAAAATAATATTTATGCATATATAATGTTGGAATAATAAAATATTAAACATAGTGAAAACTTAATTAGAACAATTTGTTCGTAATAATAATTTTGATATTAACAACAAAAACTCAAAAATTTATTTACATAATTGAGAATGAAAGAAAATAAAAGTTTTTAAACATATATTAAAATGAAAGAAAATAAAAGTTTTTAAACATATATTCCATGCACGTACTACAGAAAATAATTCTTTAACATAAAGGTATTTTTTGTAATATACATTACATATTCTTGAATATTATGCTCAATTATATTATTATTTCGATAATATATATGCTAAAAAATATATTTTATTTTTTTATTTATAAATAAAATTTATTTGATCTATAGGTAAGTCCATAATGTTGATTAAAAGAGAAAAATTCATATAATATTAAAAAAGTAAAAATAAAAAAAAGAGAAGATAAATGTTGATAATTTAGAGGGTAAAATAGGTATTTGGCGATCAAAAGTGTGAGAAATTTGGTGGAGTGACTGTTTGAGCAGATAAATGCTAAACCAATTAATAACAAATTAATGGGGTGAATCTTAGTTGAGCTTAATAAATTCCAGACTAAATAGAACGAGATTCTCGTATAGTGAGAAGAGTTTTGGAGTATTAGTTAGTGAGTTCAATATACTACATTTGGCAGAATACATAATATCATAAATGTGCAATGAATGCAAGGAATGACAAATGACAATAATGTCACCCAATGATTGAACTGTCACCCAATGATTGTGTGATTTGGTGCCTTTTCCCTCTGACGACGTATAAGGATATGCAGTTGATATGAACGTGGAATCTTTGAGATTTATGGGTGAAGGTTGAATAACATATACTTGAAGACAACTCTTTTGTATATTCTTCTCTTGACTTTACAATATGTTTCTTAGTTCTCAAAAAGACAGATCCCCTAATTGTTCATTGTCTCCTCCTTTTTATAAGGGACACTCCCCGAAAAAATCCTAAAAAGTACAACGCAGAGAATATCCAAAGGAATATTCTTCCTGCCTCTCTCTAAGTTCAAGTTACCGTTACTAGTTCATCTCAGCTGCCCGCTTTTGGTCGTCGGACTTTCTCACAACGATCGTCGGTCGCTGTGTCGTGGTCGACCTTGTCCTATGTCTTGCTTATCCGTTATCGTGGTTGCCAAATTTGGATCTATACAGTTAGTCCCTCCGCTTGTTAAGGTCGTATCCCTGCACGTCCTCGATAAACGAACATTGTTCGTTTTTGTTATGGGAGAATTTGGCTAATAAATTACGTCGGGTTGACCAGGATCAAGTGAGCGATGCATCCTGCAGAACCCTGATCGATGTGGTTATCAAGATGTGACATCACTCCCACGCGCATCATCATTATGCATTTTTTCGAGACAATGTTTGAATGCTTGTTGCTTTGGTTTTAGCGCCATTGGCAGTCTTCCGCTTCAATTCTTGTGCCATTTAGCCCTATAAATAGGTGAGGGTTTCATTTTTTCAAAACAAAAATCGCCATTTCCTTCCTTGTGTATACATTACTCTCCTTTGACCATCTTTCTCAATTCCCAACTCTGTTCCTGTGATTGTGTTTCTTGTCTTCCCGTTCAGTCATCATTCCTCCTTCTGAGTTTTACTAGCACACCATCTATTATCAAGATGCCCCGAACCTCTCGTGCACACAATGAAGTTTCCAACGTCACTCCGTTATCAGTGGCCCCTCCTTTCGATAGCGAGGATATCACGGCTGAGGAGGGTGACAGTTTCCCTACCATAGAAGAAATACTCCCTAGAAACCCTATGTCTAGGAATGATTTCCATAAGGAACGTGCTCCTTCTCCCGTTCCGGTAATCTCTAAAAACGAGCCATCTCAGATAAACAAACTCCGGTCTACGTACAATATTCCTCCTCATGTCGAGATGGTTCCAGCTGGGAGGGACATCGTGGAAGTCCACAGATCGGGGTATTGTGCTTTTTACGCATATCCTTTCATTATTGGTCATACCCTCCCTCTTCTTCCGCTGGCAGAGGAGTTCTGTCAGTTTTACAAAGTCTGCCCGACACAGTTGTCTCCGTACTTGTATAAAATCTTTCTGGTGCTAACGAAGTATGCGGAGTTGGCTGGGTGTGAGGTTGGCATTCACCACCTTTTACATTTATTTTCCTCGATGTCACGGCCTTAGTTGTTAACTAAGTACACGTACGACACTTGACAACTCGCTCATGATCTTGCATAATTTGCTCATGTTCTTGCTATGCCAAGTCAGCCTTACTACACTCAAGATCTCTAAGAGAATGGAAGAAAGAACACAAGAAAATTGTTAAAGAAAGCTTTATATTAGAGAGAACTTGAATTGTTTGCTTGGTGAATTACAAATGAGTAGCCCCGTTTATATGCTAGTCTCCTAGGGGCTAGTGTGTAAATATTAATTATTACACAAGTCCTTAGTATTTACAAGATAAGGGCCTTCTCTAGAACTCTCTCCAAACCTAGAAGATTCCAAGGACTTTCCTAGCAAATCTATAGGGATCTAGGATCTTCCTAAGGAAATATCCATACTTTTCTAGAATCTTCTCACAAATGCTAACCTTCCTCCTATGTAATCTTCCATATAACATTAATATATGCCAAATGGTGCCTATGTGGCATGATGACATGGCGGGTCATCACACTCTTCCCCACCCAATATTGCAACGACCGCGATGCAATGCTGTTGCATAAACTTTCGGATCTTATCTTTGAATTGCCACAAGTCTTCATATCGTTCCCACGTAGCCTCCTTCGGTAATTGCCCTTTCCAATGGACGAGGAACATAGCGGTGGCTTTTTGCCCTTCTTTTCGCCTGGCCTGGTAATCTATGATAGCCTCAATCTACCGATCATGCGAGGCAGTGATAGTCATTGGTGCTCGACTTGATTGGCCCCTACTCGGATCATTCTTATCTTCATGATATGGCTTAAGCATGCTGGCATGGAAGACAGAGTAGATCTTAAGATACGATAGCATGTCAAGCTTGTATGAGATCTTGCCTACCTTGGCGACAATCTTAAATGGCCCCTCGTACTTGCGAGTCAGATTCTTATACATGCCCCATAGTGCCTTGAACTGTCTTGGGTTAAACTTCACCATAACCATGTCCCCAACTCTGTAGTCTGCGGGATGCCGCTTACGGTCTGCAAACTTCTTCATCTTCTTAGCTGCATTATCCAAGTAGAACTTAGTAGTGTCGAGCTGCTCCTTTCATCCTTTGGCCATATAATAAGCCCCCAAATTCTTTCCCTCGAACGCGGCTAGTAATGAATGTGGAGTTATTAGTTGTTGGCCTGTGGCTTAGCTCAAATGGTGTCTGCCCTGTGGACTCACTCCGCTACAAGTTATAAGAGAATTGGTCCATGTCTAGGAGCCTTGCCCAATCTTTCTGATGCGCACTTACATAATGCTTCAAGTAGCATTCTAGTAAGGCATTGACCCATTCCGTTTGCCCATCTGTTTGTGGGTGGAAACTAGTGGAAAAGTGAAGCTCCGTGCCAAGTATGTCGAACAACTCTCTCCAAAGGTTTCCAGTGAAGCGAGGGTCTCGATCACTGATAATATGCCTTGGTAAGCCCCAATACTTCACCATGTTCTTAAAGAATAGCTTGGCGGCTTCCTTGGTTGTGCAACCTGGTGAGGCGGGCATAAAGGTGGCATATTTGGAAAATCTATCCACGACCACCATAATAGTACCATAACCATCGAACTTCGGTAGACAAGTGATAAAGTCCATAGTGACGCTCTCCCATGGATGCTCTGCAACTGGCAGTGGCTCCAAAAGTCCTCGGGGCTATTGTTGTTCAACCTTGTCCCGTTGACAGACAAGACAAGTCTGCGCATAGCACTCTATATCATCTCGCATGCGTGGCCAATAGTAGACTAACTTAACCAAGTCCCTAGTGCGATGTTGACCTAGATGACCAGCCCACATTGTGTCATGACTTTCCCTGATGATCCATCGTCTAATGTCTCTAAACTTAGGCACGTAGACCCGCCGACCTGTGGTAAGTAGTAGGTCGTCTTCTATCCAAAATCGTCTCGTCTTGCCTTTGTTGGTTCGATAAGCTGTTTGGTTACTGGATCATGTTACATGCCTTCTTTTATAGCCTCCCGAATGTCCCATCTTATTGAAGTGATTGTAGCAAGCTCGGCTTTTCGGCTCAAGGCATCGGCTACAATGTTACCTTTACCCGGCTTATACTCCAGCGCATAATTAAACTCAGCCAAGAAATCCTGCCACCTAGCCTGTTTTGGTGTGAGCTTCTTCTGCGTCTGAAAGTAGCTAGTAGTCACATTATCAGTCTTGACCACGAACCTCGACCCGAGCAGATAATGTCTCTATGTACGAAGGCAATGCACAATGGCAGTCATTTCCTTCTCTAGCACCGTGTAACGCCGCTCATCTCATTTAACTTGCGGCTCTCAAATGCTATGGGATGCTTATCCTGCATCAAAACACCCCTAATGGCGAAGTCTAATGCATCTGTGCGCACCTCAAATGTCTTGGCAAAGTCAGATAATGCCAAGACTGGCTCCTCTATTACAACTGCCTTAAGGTATTCAAACACTTTTGACAATGCTCCATCCAAACCCATGCCTTGTTCTTCTTTAGAAACTCAGTCAATGGTGCGGCTTTTGCTGAGTATCCACTGATGAACCGACGATAGTAGTCAACAAGTACAAGGAAGGATCTCAACTCAGTTACCTTTATAGGTGCCTCCCACTCCTGGATAACACGTACCTTAGCCTCGTCCATGTGTAGATCGCCATTGCTAATGACATGGACCAAGAAGTGCACCTTTGATTGTGCAAACTCGCACATTTACCTCTTTATGTATAGCTCGTTCTCCCGCAAGACTTGGAAAACCTTCCTTAAGTTCTCCATGTGTTCCTCCAAGGTGTTGTTGCAGATGACTATGTCATCTAGGTAGACTACCACAAACTAATCAAGGTAGGGATGAAAAATCTTGTTCATAAGGGTGAAAAATGTGGCCGATGCATTGGTTAAGCTGAAGGTCATCACCAACCACTCAAAGGCTCCATATCTCATCACACATGTTGTCTTTGGCGCATCCCCTTTCGCAATGCGAACCTGGTAGTAGCCTTTTCGAAGATCCACCTTGGTAAAGTACTTGGCTTGCCCAATTCTATCGAACAAGTCAGCAATGAGTGGGATAAGGTACTTATTCTTCACTGTAATCTTATTAAGTGCTCGATAGTCTATGCACAAGCGCAGCGATCCATCCTTCTTCTAGAACAATACTAGTGCATCGAAAGGTGCCTTTGATGGGTGAATGTGACCAGCATCCAACAACTCTTTTAATTGTTCCTTAAGCTCCTCTAGCTCGGGAGGTGCCATATGGTATGGGGAAAATACGGGTGGCTTATCCCCTAACTCCAACTCAATCTTGTGATCCACCTCTCGCCTAGGCAGCAAGTGCTTCGACAACTCCTCGGGCATGTCATCTTTGTTTTCCTCAAGAAACTTCTCTATGCAAGGTGGCACTATCTCTTGAAATTTTTTGTCTTCCTCTAAACTTGCAATGGTTGCCATGAACATCGGCTCCCCCTTCTTGATCCCCTTGACAACCTGCATAACTAAGAGTTGTGTTGGATCTGTCCGTATGGCATAGTCATTGTAGGTACCATGCAAGCTCCTTCTCTCTCCATAACCAAGAGACGTTGGAGGTAGGGGTCGATCAAAGTATGACAATGTCTCAAGAAATTTTGCCCCAATATGATGTCAAAGATATCCATAGCGGTTATCATAAAGTTTGTCATACCTTTACAAGTTCCCAATTTGACACCAACTCCATTAGCTACCCCACTAGCATTTTGTACCTCGGCATTCACGGTCTTGAAGCGAGAGTTGGCTGGAGTAAGCTTCAATTCTAGTCTTTTTGCGGCAGCCTTAGTCACGAAATTATGAGTTGCTCCAGTATCTACCATTTCACGAGCGGGCTTGTTGTTGATGGTGAGATCCACGTACCGATTGCTCTTCTCGGTAAGTTAGATAACTTGCTTTGTGACAGCCCACATAATCCGATCATACCCAACTGTGCGGTTCCCAAACTCTCTCCTTGCGATTGCTTCTTCCGTTCACGGACCATGGCACTGAGGCTCTTGAGGTCGAGATAATTCCTGAAGCTGTGCGACCCTTCGCATATGTTAGCATCCCTTATTCTCGGCCTATGCCTTCTTCTCGGCGTATCCCTAACGACCACTCAATTTTTGGGATCTTGAGTCTTGGAGTATCGTTGTTGTATCTCCTTGCCTTTGCCACGGTCTCCCCCACCTTTGACATTGTTAACCTTTGACTCCTTGCTATTGCCTTTGTCGTGCTTGTCATGCCTGAAATCCATCAATAACTCGGCCTCCACTATAGCTTGGTCTATATCAGTGACTTGTAGGCGTTGCAACTCCTACTTAGCCCAATTTTGCAACCCGTCCATGAAGTGGAACAACAAGTCATCATTGGTCAAGTTGGGGATTTCAAGCATAAGGGTAGTAAACTCCCTGACATAGTTATGTATGCTCCCTGTTTGTTTCAATTCCCTAAGCTTGCGCCTTGCCTCGTACAAGATATTGTTTGGAAAGACCTGTCGCTTGAACTCCGCTTTGTACTGATCCCATGTGCTAATAGTACATAGACCTTTATCCATGTCGGCCATCTTCCTTCTACACCATAGCATGGCAGTCTTTGAGAGATACAATACCGTAGTGTTGATCTTGGCCTCGTCGTCCCTCACTTTGTCGTGCCTGAAGTAGTTCTCCAAGTGCCAAAGGATGTTTTCCACTTCTTGTACATCACGAACACCTTTGAACACCAGGGGTTTGGGATCCTCGATCTTGGCCTCCCTCATCACCACAACATTACTGGACGCCTTGGTCACGCCAGCATTGACATGCTCCTCGAGTGGCTCTATCTTTGCCTTCATAGCATCGACGGTACTCAAAGCCTCCATGAGTCTGCACTCTAAGGCAGTGATGGTTTGCCTTAGTTCCATCTCAGTCTGTGTACATCCCTCCAAGTCATTTTAAATACTTTCAATCTCTTCAAGAGTGTGCCCATCAAGAACGCTAAGGGTGCCTTCCACCTTCCCCAAGCGTTGGCCAAAGATCTCCACGGCGTCCATCCCTGCGTTCATCTTTATCACCCACTCTTTAATGAGAAAAACATCCTCTAAAAGGACCTTCACTTCATTCTCGCTCGCCTCAGTGGCAGATGGTTCATGGGATGTAAGCCCTTCGTTTGACACAACCTCAGGTGGTACCTCCTGGCTCTTGTTGGTAGTATTCCTCTTTTTCTATGGTCGCTCTTGCCAGCAGCATCCTGGATGACGTTGGCTTGGGTGTTAGTAGCGTTAATTTCTCCGTCGTTCGCCATTTCCTTAATTGAAACCTTCGCTCTGATACCACGTTGTCATATCCTTAGTTGTTAACTAAGTACACGTGCGACACTTGATAACTCGCTCACGATCTTGCACAACTTACTCACATTCTTGCTATGCCAAGTCAGCCTTACTACACTTAAGATTGCTAAAAGAATGGAAGAAAGAACACAAGAGAATTGTTAAAGGAAGCTTTGTATTAGAGAGAACTTGAATTGTTTGCTTGGTGAATTACAAATAAGTGGCCTCCTTTATATGCTAGTCTTCTAGGGGCTAGTGTGTAAATATCAATTGTTATACAAGTCTTTAGTATTAACAAGATAAAGGCTTTCTCTAGAGCTCTCTCCAAACCTAGAAGATTCCAAGGACTTTCCTAGCAAATTAATCGGGATCTAGAATCTTCCTAAGGAAATGTCCATACTTTTCTAGAATCTTCTCCCAAATGCTAACCTTCCTCCTATGTAATCTTTCACATAGCATTAATATATGCCAAATGGCATCTATGTGGCATGATGACATGGCAGGTTATCACACCGAGCTTTTATAAGGGTACCATAATACATCTATGACATCGTGGAACTGGGGGATTGGTGGTTGTAACGGATGAAAGGGCGAGCCAGAAGTTTTGGCACAAGTATTTTTTCATCAAAACGGAGCACTTGGTGTCGGACCTCACTGGATTTTTAGAGTAATGGAATCATAACCGTACGTGTTGGCGATGTACGCTTATTATCTACTTTTGTTCTCTCTGATTCTTATTCACCCATGACTTTTCTGTACAACTGAGAGATGTGCACCTTTTCACGTCGTTGGTATTGAGTATTGGGTAGATCGCGTGCTACCTCACATGGTGGGGATTCGAGATTGGGCTGCTTTTCTCAAACGCTTTGGGCCGAAGGTTTCGTCTGGTAAGTGCTTCTTTTGCCTCGACCTTTGGTTGTGTGTCGTCATTCGTTGATACGATCTCTTTGTGGTGATAGGCCAACGGATTTCTAAAAAGAAGGCTCTAGTCTCAGCATTTTTCCAAGACGTTGCATCGGTAGGGATGCAATTTACTTTAGCTGAGTTCGTCCGTGGAGGTCGTACTCACACTAAACCAACAAGGGACCTTCCTCAGGACGAGATCTCTTCTCGACCTACCTACCATCTCTTAGATGAATCTTCCAATGGGAATGAATGGCCGTCGAGAAAGAGGAGGAGGGTGGAGCTTGGGAAGGCCATCACCACCGATCATGAAAAGAGAAAAATTGTTGCTTCGAGAGTGGCATCTTCGCCTAGGTCAGGAACGGGGGCTGTTTTTATGGCAGACGCCATTCTGGCGGGGAGGTACCCTAGGGCCGAAGAGGTATGTCAAGGCAGGGGACATGCACAATCTATTGAAGGTGGCTCATCGTCTACTGCCAGAGGAGATGGAACGGTACACACGGAGGACAATAGTTCGAGCTCGGACATCGATCCCGAAGATGTGCGAGCTTTCTTGGAGCGATATACCCGCGTGGAAGTGAGGACGGAAGGTCCTAACAGACACGTGGTCATTCCTGTGGATTACGACCTTTTGGTGAACTTCGAACATGCCGCGTCGATATTTGACCCTTTGTGCGCTGCTTCCGAGAGCAAGGCGCTTCAGGCGATGAGTGACGCGGAGCTATCGCGGAGTATTTCTGACATGGCTTTGCGGGTAAGTGTTTTCTCTCTTCTTTTTAATTTTGAGTTTGTTTTGTATGCGTGATACTTAAGCTGACATTCTTTCCTCTGCATGTCATACTCTCATCATGGAGAACGAGCGCGACCAAAGGGATAGGCGAAGGACGGTCGTTTTTGGGAAGGTGGCCTCTAAGTACAAAGAGTACCGCACCAAGCATCGCACATTGGTCGATGTTTTCACTCAAGACAGAGATTTTCAGCTATTTTGTGATGGTCTTAAATAGAAGGAGAAGGAGTTGGCACAGAAGGTTGAACAGTTGAAAGAGCGGGATAAAAAGTTGATGACGTCTATTGGCCGATGTAGTGAACTTGAGGCGGCCCTTAAGGCCAAGGAGGATGAGTTTGAGGTGAGCAGGGGGGTGATAGATGATAATGCCGACCATCAAGCATGGGTGGCCACCTTGACTGCTGAGTTAGGTCGAAAAAAGGTGGAGGCTATCGATCTGAGGGGAAAACTAGGCGCTAAGGCTGATGAATTGGCTTGTGCTGGAAAGGGTAGGGTGACTATCATTTCTGAGGTAGTGGCTCTGGAAGATGCCCTTCATGTTTGTAGGTCTGAGCGTGACAATGAGGTGGAGACATCGGCGCTCAAGGTAGCGAGCTTGGAAGAATGGATCCAAGATCTGGAGGCGGAGTTGTCCATGTTGAACGAACAGGTTGTCACTTTGAAGGTGGAGGAGTTGTGGAGGCAGTCGCAACCTTCCACGTCTCATACTTCAGTTGATCCTATTATGCCGTAGGAGTTGTATGAGATATGGTTCCATGCCGAGGCCCAACTTGACGTGTACAAGTCCCTACAGGCTAACGAGAAGGTGTCCGAGGCAGAGCTCGAGGGTGTTTGTGTTAAAGCACGTGCAACCCGTGAAGCTTGCAGTTATGATCCTGGTACATACAGTGAGGATGACGTCGATGATGATGCGGACAAGCTCACCTCTGATTCTTGGTATAACGAGGAGTATGTCGCAGGGGACGAGGCAACGTAGGGCTGCTGTACTTATTTTGTTTTGATTTGCTATTTTTGTGAGGGCGTCTTTGAGCCCTTTGTAAAATGTTTTTGTAATACAACAGTTGTAATAGAATGATTACCTTTTGTTGTGCACTTTCAGATTGTTATTTATTTGCTGTGAGAGGGTTGCCGACTTTCTCACTACCTGTGTATAATCATTTTGTCATAGTCGATTGTAGGCCTTGATAATCCTGGTGAGATCGAGTGTTTAAGTAATTCGAGCGAGGTTGAATGTTAAGTAATTCGAGTCAGTGGAATGTTAAGCCATTCGAGCGAGGTCAAATGTTAAGTAGTTCGAGAGAGGTCGAATGTAAATTAATTTGATTCGAGCGAGGTCGAATGTTAAGCAATTCGAGCAAGGTTGCATGTAAATTAATTCGAGCGAGATCGAATGTTAAGCAATTCGAGCGAGGTTGCTTGTAAATTAATTCGAGCAAGGTCGAATGTTTTCTTTTGGAGATGGCCTTTGGCCGTAGAGGTGTTATTTCGAGCTAGGGTCGAAATGTTAATCTGTTGTAATTCGAGCGAGGTCGAATATTAAGATGCAAAAGAAAACGATGGAGGATAAAATGTTGCTTTATTTCACTTCGTTGGAGAATATCTTCTGTTGTCATTGTTGTTTGGTCCGCTTTCGTTGGAGTATCTCAGGCTAGGTTCTCCGACCTCAACATGTATCATGGCGTCAGTTCTGTATACTAATGAATATGGCATTTCGCCGGTACTTGTTTTTGGCATGGTGCGGTAGGCCCATAATACCTCTAGTAGCAACTCCAGCCATAGCCTTTTGGCGTCCTCAAGCTTTTTCTTTAAGATATTCAATATGGTTTTGTTGGAGGATTCATCTTGACCGTTGCCAACAGGATGATATGGCGTGGAGAGTATTCGCTTGATGCACTATTTATCGGAGAAATGAGTCATTTTTTCCCGGTGAACGGGTGTCTATTATCGCAGCTGATCTCTTTGAGGATGCCGAAGCGGCATATGATGTTCCTTTATATGAACGTGATGACTTCTTGTTCGCGTATTTGGGCAAACGCACATGTTTCCACCCATTTGGAAAAGTAGTCAGTTAGAACTAAAAGGAAACGTGTCTTACCTCGCCCCGCTGGGAGGGGTCCGACGATGTCCATTCCCCATTTGATGAATGGCCATGGCGAGGTGACAGAGTGGATGTGTTCGCCCGCTTGATGTATCATAGGCGCGTACTTTTGGCACTGCTCGCATCTCTTGACATAATCTGTGACTTCCTTTTTCATAGTGGGCCAGTAATATCCTGCCCAAATGAGGCATCTAACGAGGGCTCGGTTGCCTGTATAGGCACCACAGTGGCTTTCGTGTACTTTTTCGAGCACGCCCCTGGTCTGACTCAGCCCAAGACATTTCGCCAAGGGGCCCCCGAACGTTTTCTTGTACAGGTCGTAATTTATGATGTTGTACTTAGCCGTCTGCATTCGAAGCTTTTTGGCTTCCTTTTTGTCTTGTAGGAATATTCCCTCCTACAAATATGTCATGATGCGGTTGTGCCAGTCCCAAGTCAAATTTATGGAATGTATCTTGAGTTGGTCTATTGACGAGTGGAGGAGGGTGACCACATTTTCTTCAGTGATATTTTTGGTGGCAGCTGCTAGTTTGGCGAGGCCGTCTGCCTCGATGTTTTAAGCTCGGGGTATCTGGTCGAGTCGACATTCATCGAATTTCGACATTAATTTGTGAATTTCTGCCTAGTACTTTTGTAGCCTTTGTTCTTTGATTTGGAAAGTCCTTGTGACTTGGTTGACGACGAGTTATGAGTCGCATCTAAGGATGACTCATCGTGCTCCATACTTGAGAGATAGTTTTAACCCCGCAATTATAGCCTCATACTCGGCCTCATTGTTAGTCATATCGGGGCACCGTATGGACTGGCGGATAACTTCCCCTATTGGGACATCGAGTACGAGTCCCAGTCCTGATCCTGACGCGTTGGATGAGCCATCGATGTAAAGGACCCAAAGGTTGGGTTGCCCAGGGGAGGTACAAGAAGCTTCCTGCTCGACCTCTGGCATTATTTTGGCACTAAAATCGGGATGAAGTCGGTGAGTACCTACGATTTTATCGTTATTCATGACTGATATGTTATATCATGCTCGCTTAGTTATATGGCCCACTTGGCCAGTATTTCTGACAATTCGGGTTTATGTAGGATGCTCCGTAGACTTAGTGCTAAGGCCAACTTCTCAAGGTGGGGTTACCTCGTTTTGGTGTCGACCAGTGTTTTTCTAATATAATAAATCGGAGATTGCATAACTTTGTTCTCGCGGACCAGCACCGCACTTACCACGACTTCCGAAACAACCATATACACTAGGAGGTGCTCGTCGGGCTCTGCTTTGGCGAGTAGTAGGGGCGAGGACAAGTACGTCTTTTGTTCTCTCAATGCATCGACGTATTCTGAATTCTAATGGAGCCCATTATCTTTTTTTTAGCCCATTGAAGAATTTGTGGCATCTGTCGGATGAATGCGAGATGAATCTTGATAGAGCAACTATGCGGCCAGTCAATTTTTGCACTTGTTTTCTTGTTGATCAACACCTCAGGTATCCCTTTAATGGCTTTGATTTGATTTGGATTGACCTCGATGCCTCTTTGTGATACCAAGAAATCAAGAACTTTGCATGAGGTTACGCCGAAGGAGCATTTTTCGGGGTTCCGTTTGTATACCGAAGGATTCCTTTAGGTGATCGATGTGGTCTTATTTTCTTTTTGATTTAACCAGCATGTCATCGATGTAGACTTCCATTGTTTTGTCGAGTTGATCTTTTGAACATCTTGGTGACCAACCTTTGGTACGTTGCCCCTGTATTCTTCAACCCAAACGGCATGACCCTGTAGCAGTACGTTCCCTGATGAGTGATGAATGTAGTTTTCTCTTGGTCCTCTTCCTCCATGAGGATTTGGTTATAGCCTGAGTAGGCATCCAAGAAGCTTAGCAACTCGTGTCCTGTTGTGGCGTCGATGAGCTGGTCAATGTGCGACAATGGGAAGGAGTCTTTCGAGCATGCCTTGTTTAGGTCTGTGAAGTCTACGCACATCCGCCATTTTCCGTTTTTCTTTTTTACCATGACCACGTTAGTGCCCCATTGGGGGTATTTTGATTCCCGGATGGAATCGTTGGCGAGGAGCTTCTCCACTTCGTCGCTTATGGCCTCGTTGATTGCGACATTGAATTTCCTTCTTATTTTCTGTACTGGTAGATAAACTGGGTCGACGTTCAACTTGTGTGTGGCGAATTCTTTTGAGATGCCCGGCATATCTGCATGGGAGAAAGCAAATAGATCGGCATTGTCAATTAAAAACTTGTGAAATTTACCTGGTTCTGAGAGTTTATGCCCGATGTAAGGCTTTTTGCTATTGTCGTTGTTATTTAGTTGGACCGGATCGAGATCTTCTACCGTTGATTCGGCTGCTTCCACGATGTCAGGGTCCTTGATGATGTCTATTTGTAGGTTGAGTCCAATCACTGACTGCGGTAATTGTTGCGTCCACTCCCTTCATCTATTGGGTGTACGTGCAATCCTGGGCAATGCGATAGCATTCTTGGTTGATGCGTTGTTCGCCCCTGATACTGAATATTCCCCATGGAGTAGGGAACTTGATTACTTGGTAGAGGCTCGATGGGATGGCCCTCATTGCGTGTATCCAGGGCCGCCCTATGATGGCGTTGTAAGCTGTGTCTTGGTTCATGACATGGAATGTTGTTTCCAAGGTGATACTGTCTCTGAAATCATCATACCATTCATAGGTGATCGACCGTTTCAATTTATGCGTAGTGGTGAACTTCACATGATTGATCGTTGCTTAGTCGCCTCCACCGATGATCATTTGGATAGTGCGAGCTGGAGAGGGCGGCTTTGGAGGTCCCTGGGGTAGTTCGCGTCTACGGGCAAAGTTGGCTCGTCCGTGATTGCTCATCACTTCTTTAAAGTACCCTTGGTTTAAAATTCTCACTACCTCTTATCGCAGACCTATGCAATCCTCGATTTTGTGACCTCGTTCCTTGTGAAATTCATAGAGGACGTTCGATTTTCGAGTATTTGGGTCGGACTTTATCTTTTGTGGCCATTTCACCTTTGTGCCGAGCTTCTCTAATGCGTACACTATTTCTGAAGGGGAAACACAAAAATTGTGAGCGGATAAGAGTGGAGGCATACCTCTTTCGTTTCGGTGAGTCCCTGAGTGCGGCCTGGGAGGCACTTCCATATGTCGAGAAGATGGTAGGATGAGTGTTTTGATGTAGGGTTGCTGTTTTTCTCAGCTGAGATGGGGCCCGACTGATCCCTTCGACCGTCGTTAAAATGATCCTTTTTTATTCTTCTTGAACCGATGTCAGCGTTGGATTGGACTGTTAAGGTCGTCCTCGTCGGCTCTCACCTCGGCGCAATAGGCATTGTAGATTTCCTCCCAGGTGGTGGGATGGTATTTCATGAGCCTGCTTAACAGTTTTCTGGTTGCTCTTGAGCCATTCCTGCTCAGCCCATTCTGGAAGGCCGCTACCACCATCCCTTCTGATACATTCGGCAGGCTAATTCTTACCCTGTTAAACCGGGCGAGGAAGTCCTTGAGTCCCTCGCCAGGCTGTTAGCACGTGATTTTTGCCCTATGTAAGAATTACTCCCAAAAATTCAATTAAAACAATTTTCATTTGTGTGCAATTTTGAGAATTTTCGTGGCATTTTTGGATAATTATTTGTATTTGTCCGTTCATGTTTATTTGTTAAATTAATAAAAAATACAAAAAAATGTCGCATTTGCATTTAGGATTTAATTCTACAATTAGGAGTAATTAAGTTTGTTTTACAAAATGAAAAAATTATAAAAAATAATGTACGTTGCATTTTTAGCATTTAATGTCCAAATTGTGTGATTTTATCGTAATTGTTATTTAATTGTGTGTTAATTGCTATTAAGAGTTAATTAGCACTTTTATAAATCAATTTAGTTCTATAGGTTGATTTAGGATTTTTAGAATTTTAGTTTTATTTTAAGAAAAAAAAGAAGAAGAAGAAGCAATGGAAATAAAAAGAAAGTCGGATTGAGCCTTTTCTTCAACTTTAAACCACAAGCCCAAAACCAGATAACCCCTTAACCAAACCCCTACCGGGTCAACCCGACCCGGTCCGCCCCATAACCAAACGAGTTACCCACCCTTCTTCCATTTTCATTTTTCATTTTTTGAAAAAACCCTAACCTAAAAAACCTAAAAACCACCCGCCCCCCTCTCTTTCTCCTTCTCCAAGCAGCCCCTCAAGCTCCCATGGCTGCCCTCTTTCCCCCTCACCACCATCTGCCCCAAGCGACCCCTCCAGCTCCAAGCCCTCACCTCCATGGCAGCTGCTGCTTCACTCATCTTCGTCCAAACAAACACCCTCTCATGGCTGCCCTTTTGCATCTTCTTCGTCCCCATCACGTCAAGCAGCAACACCTCCAAACCAAACGTTGCTGCTTCTTCTTCTTCGTCATGCTGCTGCTTCACCCATCGTCGTCGAGCTACAGCCATCGACGACCAACACCCCAGCTCAAACAGTCCGTCGAGCTCCAGCCATTCGCCAGGGCTGCTGCTTCTTCTGCTTCGTCTTCAACTCCAGCCATGGACGAACCACCATGAACGACCACGTCGACCTCCAGTCCAAAACGAGTTCCATCTCCAGCAACCATGGTTGTTGTTTCTTCTTCTTCGTCTTCAACATCGTCACGACAACCTGGAGCAGCCCCACGACCACCATGGCCGCTGCTTCGTCTTCAACTACCATCGCCGCCACCAGCAGCTCGTCGTCGACCAGCAGCTCGTCCAAACAACCAACTTCATCTCCTTCGTCATTTCCTCCAGTCGCCGGAAAAACCAGCAACGACCACTCCACATGAGCGACCACCATCGCTTCTGCTACGTCCAGCCATGAACGACCACCATCGACTCCATCAGTTCTTCGACCACCCAACGTCCAGCTTCATCTGCGAACGACCACAAACCAGTGAACTCGATCGTCACTGCATCAAAAATGAAAATGGGTTGAAAACAGTGATGTTTGTTCAGGCGTGTCGAGGTTGCCATTCGAACCCGGGTTTTAAACCAGTAGGTTTCCGTTCTCTTTTCTTTTAGTTTTCGTTCAGTGAATTCATCTTCCGCCCCTTTTTTTTCTTTCTCTGATTGTGTTTGTGTTCCGATGGGTTGGTTTGAATTCGAACCCAGATCTTTGTTTGTATTAGAAATAATTCATATTCATTTTTGTTTGAAGTTCGTTAGTTTTTCATCAAGTGATTTAATGTCGTATGTTTATGTGCTGGTCCTTAGTTTTGATTTAGTTTGAACCATTCATATTTGTTATGATGTTGTTTGACTTAGTTTGAGTTCAACTGATGATTGAGTTTAGTGATTTGAATCTACTTGTTTATCCTATTAAGTTTGTTGATATGAATTTGACCATGATAAACTGAATTGGGAGTTAGTTTCATGTGTTTAATTTGTCAATTGTCAGGCTTGATTTGGTTATAGCTGCTGTAGTTTGATTAATTGATTAGGTGAATTGGTTATAACTGATATGGTTTTGGTACAGATTGAAAGGGATGGGGGTAGAATGGTAATTTCAGTGATTTCGGGGGTAATATGAGAAATGAGTCTTAAAAATGATTAATTTGAGTGTTCCGTCCACTAGGCACTAATAATATTAAAATAATACGTAGTGGAGGATAAGACATATTGTAGTGGGTAATAATGCATTGTTTAAAATAGTGGGGGACAAGACATGTGGTGGTGGGAACTAATATATTTGTTTAATATAGTGGGGGACAAAACATTAAGTAGTGAAATTCAAAAGGGGGATGGGGAGAAGATGGTGGGATTAATTTAAGTGCTTCAAGTTTGGCTATAAATGAGGAGAGAGGAAGACATTCTGGAAATCTGGAGAGGGATTTTGGAGAGAGTTTGAGCGGATATTTGGAGAGAGTTTGAGGCTGGTTTTTTAGAAGAAGAAAATCGTTTCTCTTCCAATCTTTCTTAGAGTCTAGACTGGATTTTTAACATTTAAAAGTTCAGTAATTTGAGAGTAAAAAAAAACAGGCTGATTTATTTCTGGGTTTTAACTGAGGTTTTAAGTGGTTGTTGAGTTTGTTATTTCTGGTTTGCTATTGGTTATTGGCTATTGTTTTCATTGGGTTTGCTGGAACTCTGCTGGTTCCTTCATTTTAATCTGTCACTGGGTTGTTCTGCCACTGCGTTGCTGTGTTATTACTGTTGCTGACTGCTCCTTCATCTTTTTGTATTTCCGTTATCCAGGTACATGTTCTACAGCTTTCAAATTTAAAGGAAAGGAAGTAAAGAGTTGTTGGAATGGATTTCTGAAAATAACTGTTTCTTTGTGTTTAATTTGATGTATAAGCAGTAGTTCATTAGATATTTCATAGTATGTATTGGAATGATTTTGAAATGCCTAAACCGGACTGATTGAATCTATTTCTACAAACATGGAATATCAATTGTAATTAATCTTAGTTGGTGATTGCTAGTTATGGAATATACTGTATTTAATTCTTTTGTTCAGTAGTCGTGAAACAGCTTCAAATAGTTTATGTCACGAAATAGGTTCAAATAGCTTATGAAAATCAGCACGTTGGTTTAATAGGTCTAATTCTGAAATCGCGAGTTCACTTGAGTAAATAACATCATTTTAAATAGAAATGTAAATAATGTTAGTAACTAATGTTAGTTCTCGAATGTTAGTGATTAATGTTAGCTTGATGTCAGTTTTAAGCATTGATGCATTTTTCAACAAACTGTAAAAAGAGCTCAAAAATGGCTTTGTATTCCACATAGATTAACTCAAATAATCCAATTCATATAATAAAGCTAAAGTTGAACTGGATCGAATTGGTAGCTGGTTTGTTAATATTTACAACGGCAGGCGACGGACCTTAAGTTAGGTAGCGAGTTCAAACTAGAAGGTGTTTCCTTTTGTTTGGACCCGGACTTGAATTTGAAGCCTGAACTTTTAATGCTAATTGATTAGGATTTTTCTTTATTTTTAGAGACCAATAAATAGAAAATCATAGTCGCTTTAGGATATCCTTGAATAAAAAATGAGATGAGCCTCACCGAAATAAATAAAAATAAATAAATACAAAACTGCGAGGCCCTCAATAAATACGTGTTTTAAAATACTTAGACTTAGGGACGAGCCGTTTAGCAAAATTTCATGGCCTTCCCCAAAATATAACAATGCGCAAGTCACTTCCGGCGCGCTTTAAATAATTTAGTCTCTTAAACTCGGGTGCACATTTATGTGACCCAATTCCAAATCTCAACGAAGTTGAAATGTGTCGTTAATCATGGGTACATTGATTGTGACGTGGTTCGGGATGCATTTCCATAACGTTGCAAATTCCTTTAGAAAATAATGAATGATACGGGCCTCGACAAACAAGAATACACAAACTGCGGGGCCCTCAACGGACAGTTATTTCAAATGCTTAGATTTCGAGACAGGCCGCATAGCAAACTTTACGGCTTTTCTCAAAATAACAACGTGTTAGTATCTTTAGGCGCGTATTTAATAATGTTATCTTCCTAAACTCGGGTGCACATTTATGTGACCCAAATCCAAATCTCAACAAAGTTGGAACGTATCGAAAATTGCGGGTACATTTATGTGGCGCAATTCGAGATGCATTCTCACGACGTTGCAATTCTTTGAATAAATAATAACAAAAGCGGTAAATAGTTAAAATTTGCACATAGGTTCATAATTGTATAAAATCAGATAATCAAGCCGAATATGACAGTTGAGCGACCGTGCTAGAACCACGAAACTCGGGAATGCCTAACACCTTCTCCCGGGTTAACAGAATTCCTTATCCGGATTTCTGGTGCGTAGACTGTTAAATAGAGTCATTCTTTTCCTCGATTCGGGATTCAACCGGTGACTTGGGACACCACAAATCTCCCAAGTGGCGACTCTGAATCTTTAAATAAAATCCCGTTTCGATTGTCCTTTAATTGGAAAAACTCCCTTCCGCGCCCCTTTGCGGCAGCGCGGGTGAAAAAGGAGGTGTGACACAGGCGATTCCCTAACGGTGAATATGTCATTAACCCTAGCTTCCTCCTTCCTAGCCCCTGCATGGGCGGTGACAAACTTGTCGGCCATTTCCTCGAACATTGCTATTGACTACGCCGGCAATTGTGAATACCAGGTTAGGGCTTCTCCTTTTAGGGTTTCGCCGAACTTTTTCAGTAGCACCGATGGTACTTGCTCTTTCGAGAGATCGTTGCCCTTCACCGTTGTAGCGTAGTGGACGATATGATCTTTTGAATCTGTGGTACCATCGTATATCTTCAGGTACGGTGGCATTTTGATGGTTTTGGGAATGGCGTATGGAGTTGCTTCTTCGTTGTACGGTTGCTCGATGAATCGATCAACGTCTTGTTTTGGTAGTAACTTTGGGGCACCTGGTATCTTGTTGACCCTTTCTTGGTGTTCTTTCATCTGGTCGCGGAGCGCCTTGTTTTCATTTTCTATTTCTTCCATTTTCTTTAGGACGGCTACGAGCGCATCATTACCTGGATCCACAGTGGGGTAAGTGTTACCTGTTTGAGGAAGGGGTTGCTCGCCAACAATTGTTGCGATATCTGCTTGTGCGGTGTTTCCATTTTCCCTTTGAGCAGGTCTGTCGAGTATATTATTTAGAGTGATTGTCAACCATTCTTTTAATAGTTTCTTCATTGTCGGTGGTGCTTCTTCAGTTGTGGATGTGGAGGCTCCCTTTTCGCGTGAAGCCATCACGCTTTCGTGGGGGGGGGAGGTGAAATACTTCGCCTGGGAGTGCCGTTTGGTGTCGCATTCTCGTTGTCTCCCCTGCCATCTTCGTTGATAGTGTTCAGAATGTTGGTAGTGACGGCTGCTTTCAGTTTCGCATCTCCTTTTCTTGCCATTGTTAGTTTGTGCAAAACATGCGGGAAATGTGTTTTTTTTTTATGATCTAGAAAGAACTATAGTTTCAACTAAAATCTTCCCACAGACGGTGCCAAATTGTTTGAGCAGATAAATGCATTAATAACAAATTAATGGGGTGAATCTTAGTTGAGCTTAATAAATTCCAGACTAAATAGAACTAGATTCTCGTATAGTGAGAAGAGTTTTGGAGTATTAATTAGTGAGTTCAATATACTACAATTGGAAGAATACGTAATATCATAAATGTGCAATGAATGCAAGGAATGACAAATGACAATAATGTAAAGGAACTGTTACCCAATAATTGTGTGATTGAGTGTCTTTCCTCTAACAACGTATAAGGATATGCAGTTGATATGAACGTGGAATCTTTGAGATTTATGGGTGAAGGTTGAATAACATATACTTGAATAAAATAAATAAGATAGCTCTTTCGTATATTCTTCTCTTAACTTTACAATGTGTTTCTCAGTTCTCAAAAGGGCAGATCCCTTAATTGTTCATTGTCTCCTTCTATTTATAAGGGACATTCCCCCAAAAAACCCTAAAAAGTACAACACAGAGAATATCCAAAGAAATATTCTTCCTGCCTCTCTCTAAGTTGAAGTTACCTTTACTAGTTCATCTCAGCTGCCCGCTTTTGGTCGTCGGCCTTTATCACAACGACCGTCAGTCGGTGTGTCGTGGTCGACCTCGTCCTATGTCTTGCTTATCCGTTATCGTGGTTACCAAATTTGGACCTATAGAGTGATTTTCTGAGTGCTATAGGTATCGTTAAGTGATTTTGCTGTTACAAATAAAAGAAAAATGACTTTAATAGATAATTTCAAATAGTTGAGTGATCATATAAATAATGGACTCTGGAAAAAAATCTTAGCAAGGCCAGAGAGTAAGCTCAATTACCCCATTTAATTCCTTTCTTCCAGTTTGACTTTGTGTCAAATAATTTAATTCTATTTAGTTTATTGTTTTGGTTTTGTCCCCTTCACCTTGGTGTGTGCAACTGGGGGTTGGAAAGTGGATTTCAGGAGACAATCTGCTATACGTGTTTGAATGTTATGCTTTAGTTATCCAATTTATCAACTACTTACCATTTGAACATGTGGAGTTTGACATTCTTAGTGCTTTATATCAGTTGATGATGGTTCCTTTCTCCCACTTTTTCATGGTCAATGGCAATAATAGATTGTCGGAAAATAATTAGAAATAACCAAATTTGAAAAGTACTCAAAATTCAGCCACTTTTTTATGTATAGATAAAATTTGAATAAAAATACCTTTAAAAATCCGAAAAACGTGTAGCATAATATGCTGGAGTTCAAATTTTTTATATATGAGATTCCAACATAATATGTTGGAATTTCAAATGTGCTGGAGTTCCAACATAATATGCTAGACGTTTATATGCAGGAGCTCCAAAATCCAACATATTATGCTGGAACTTTCCGTGTTTCATCTAAAATAGTAATTATTTTTCAATGATTTTACAAATATTAGCTATTTATCAATTATCAGTTGAAAAACTGACTAACCCATGTTATTTTCACTAGATTGTCGGATGGAAGCCCAATCTTGTGAGATGCTTGAGTGTAAATTCCTCATATTTTATTTAGTTAGAAGAACAATGAATTTGTTCCCATGTTTAGTATAGACCAAAATAGTCTTTGTCGAATTACATTATGGTTGTTTATGCCGGAGCCGATATACCCTCGAAGATAGTCTCTCTACTTTCGCAAGAAACTGTATACACACTATTCTTCTCAGACCTTGGTATAGCCAGTTTTCAGACTAGTCATTCAAAAATAACTAGCGTTTACGAAGTCAATGAAATATAGCCACTATTTTGCTGCAACAGAGACCGGTCCAGCATAATATACTGGAGTTCGGTGCACCTGTGTATGAACTCCAGCATATTATGCTGGACCGGTATACTTTGCTGACTCCAGTATAATATACTGGAGATTGGAGCACCGGTGCTCCAAACTCCAGTATATTATACTGGACAATTATACTTGCTGGAACTCCAGTATATTATGCTGAGTTCTAGTGTACTTATGCTGGAATTATGCTGGAGTTCCAGCATACTTATATTGGAACTCCAGTATAATATGCTAGAGTTCAACCATATTTATGTTGGAACTCCAGTATAATATACTGGCGTATTTTTCGGGTTTTGAACAGTGTTTTCGCTTAGATTTATCTTTACATGAAAAGTGGCTAAATTTCGATTACTTTTGAAACTGAGCTATTTTTGAACGACCAGTTGTAAATCTGACTATTTTTTAATTTCTCCCCTACTTGTAGGATTACATTGGGTTTATTGTTTTTGTTGTTTGAATTACAATATAGTTGTTTAATCTGGTTTATTTCTCCCCTATTGTTTTTTTTTATTTTTATTTTTTATTTTTATTTTTTTACTAAAATTGTGGGGGAATATGTTCAAATATTGATATCGGAAATCCACTCTTCTTATCTCTCTATTGTTCCCGCTGAGCAAGGCTATTTGCTAATATTTATAGCTCAACCTTTGTTCTGTGACCGAGTGCTGATATTTTTAAGCTTTTTTGATTGTGTTGTACATTTTTAAGCTATTTGTAGCTTCGGACTAACCCATTTTGAAATTTTTCTTCTTTTTTTCTGTTTCGGTTTTATTTCTTGTTGCATTTACTGTGTGGTTTGAATTGAAATCATTGGCTTTTGCATCAAGATTCTAACTTTTTGAATCATCTTTTCTGTACATTTTCTCTAAATTCAAGAGGGTCTTTCATCTAGCGCCTCAAGTAACAGTCGCAACAGGCGTAGAAGAGCCTCTACAGATCAAGCAATAAACAGTGGTGACATTCACATAGACCTAGAAGGACATAGCTGTCCAAATCTGTGATTTTGGAATCTTGTAGCAGTAGCAACAAATCTGGAATCCTATACTCCTTTTGTTGCGTAATTCTGCATTAAAGCTTCTGCCAGTAGTCTTCTTCAGAACAAGCAATTTAATTATCTTTTCTTGCAATTCGTCTGAACACTCCTCCTTTGGCGGAGGAGGCAGCCATTTCTCCAAAAGATCCGTTTCCTCTTTTTGTTGTTCTTCGGCAGGAACGTCCATAACAGGTTTTGAAGAAATTTCGATTCGATCAGTTGAAACGGAGACGTTTTGGGATTCAGGAATTCTCGAAGTATTGGAGACAAGTTGGGCGCACGAGCACTGGCAAAGGAAAGCAACCTGGGCGAGTGTCAGCAAAGGGCGGTAGGAAGTGGTGCGTGAGCGTACAATTACATCGAGTACAGCAAATCAGCCACAGGTTTTGTTATCGGGAGTTGGTACCTCCTGTTTTACTGTTTCCCTTTTGGTGTTAGCTAAATTACTGTTACTTTACTTCGGAATAGTTAAACCTTTCAACTAAGATACTAGTTACCACTTGTTTCCTTCTAGTTTGATTTGTTGTCCGTTGTGCACTAGCGAGTCTTCTCTAGATTGTTGTAGGTGTAGTGGCTGCAGTTTGGGATGATAGAATAAGGGCATGTCCTCGGGTGGGGCAGAGTGTGAGGCTGGGGTCAGGGGGTGGGTCGGGTATCAGGGGAGGTAGATAGGGCAAGGGAGCCTATAGGTTGAAAATCGGGTCATGAAACATAGGTTCACTAACGAGTAAATTCATAGAGTTGGCGAAAATCCTACAAAAGAGGAAGATTAATGTAGCGTGTGTCCAGGAGACTAGGTGGGTTGGATCGAGGGCGAAAAACGTGGATGGGTATAAGTTGTGGTACTCTGGTGTCCTGAGGGGTAAGAATGGAGTGGATATCCTGGTAGATAGCCATCTTAGAGAGTCCGTGGTAGAGGTCAGGTGGGTGAATAATAGACTAATGACTATTAAGTTAGTGGTGGGTGAGGTTACTTTAAATATCGTTAGCGCGTACGCACCGCAAACAGGCTTGGATGAGGATATTAAGAGGCGCTTTTGGGAGGGGTTGGATGAGATTGTTCGTAGTATACCGCCTTCTGAGAGGTTATTCATAGGAGGAGATTTCAATGGTGATATTGGGTCATCTGCAGGTGGGTACACTGAGGTGCATGGCGGCTTTGGTTTCGGGGAGCGGAACGGAGAGGGCATTTCGTTGTTGGACTTTGCCAAGGCTTTCGATCTAGTCATTGCGAACTCGAGTTTTACGAAGCGGGATGAACATTTGGTTACTTACCAAAGTTCGGTGGCGAAGACTCAGATTGACTATCTCCTCCTCAGGAGATGCGACAGAAGGTTGTGCGAGGACTGCAAGGTTATCCCAGGTGAGACCCTCTCAACGCAGCATAGGCTTTTGGTGATGGACATTTGTATTAGGATAAGGAGGAAGAAGAGGTCAGTACAAGGACGCCCCAGGATTAGGTGGGGCGCCTTAACTAAGGATAAAGCTAAAGAGTTGGAAGGAAGGTTATCGGCAATGGGAGCTTGGAGAAGTAGTGGGGACGCAAACACAATGTGGTCGACGACGGCGGACTGTATAAGAAAGGCGGCGAGAGAGGTGTTATGGATATCTACGGGCCACAATGGTGGACACAAAGGAGATTGGTGGTGGAATGCAGTTGTCCAAGGTAAAGTGGAAGCAAAGAAGGCGGCTTACCTAAGGTTAGTAGGGAGCACTGACGAGGAGGAGAAGAGAGAGAACAGTCAAAGGTATAAGGTAGCTAGGAAGGAGGCGAAGATGGCAGTGACGGAGGCTAAGACGACAGCTTTTGCTCGTCTGTATGAGGAACTAAGGAACAAAGGTGGGGAGAAGAAGTTATTCCGACTCGCTAAGGCGAGAGAGAGGACAACTCGGGATCTGGACCAAGTGAGGTGCATAAAAGATGATGACGACAAAGTTTTGATGGGAGATGACCAGATTAAGAGGAGGTGGCAGACCTACTTTCATAAACTTCTAAGTGAAGAAGGGGATCAGGATATTATACTTGGGGAATTGAGGAATGCTGACAATCACCATGAATTAAGTAATTGTAGGGACATTGAGATCGACGAAGTCATGGAGGCAATGTGTAAGATGAGAAGGGGCAGAGCTACCGGGCCAGACAAAATTCCGGTTGAACTGTGGAGGTGTGTGGGTCAAGCAGGCTTGGAATGGCTTACTGCATTGTTTAGTGTTATATTCAAGACTAATAGAATGCCTGAAGAGTGGAGGTGGAGTACAATGGTCCCGTTGTATAAGAACAAAGGTGATGTCCAGAGCTGTAACAACTATAGGGGCATCAAATTACTAAGTCATACCATGAAAGTTTGGGAGAGAGTGGTAGAAATGAGAGTGCGAAGGACGGTGTCTATTTCAGACAACCAGTTCGGGTTCATGCCGGGGCGATCTACCACAGAAGCTATCCACCTTATTAGGAGGATGGTGGAACAGTACAGGGATAGGAAGAAGGATCTCCACATGGTGTTTATTGATCTGGAGAAAGCGTACGATAGGGTTCCTAGGGAGGTCTTATGGAGCTGCTTAGAGGATAAAGGGGTCCCGGTTGACTATATTAGGGTGATTAAAGACATGTATGCTGGAGCTAAGACTCGGGTTAGGACAGTAGGAGGCGACTCTGAACACTTTCCAGTTATTACGGGGTTGCACCAAGGGTCTGCGCTCAGCCCATTCCTATTTGCCCTGGTGATGGATGCACTGACTCATCATATTCAAGGGGAGGTGCCATGGTGCATGCTATTTGCTGATGACATTATTCTAATTGACGAGACACGAGGCGGCGTCAATGAGAGGCTAGAGATTTGGAGACATGCTCTTGAGTCTAAAGGTTTCAAGTTGAGCAGGACGAAGACGGAATACCTCGAGTGCAAATTTGGAGTTGAGCCGACGGAAGCGGGAGTTGAAGTGAGGCTTGACTCTCAAGTCATTCCCAAGAGAGGTAGTTTCAAGTACCTTGGATCGGTTATTCAGGGGATCGGGGAGATTGACGAGGATGTCACACACCGTATAGGGGTGGGGTGGATGAAGTGGAGGTTAGCGTCGGGAGTCTTATGTGACAAGAAAGTGCCACCGTTACTAAAAGGTAAGTTTTATAGAGCAGTGGTTAGGCCTGCCATGTTATATGGAACTGAATGTTGGCCGTTAAAGAACTCACACATCCAGAAGATGAAAGTAGCAGAGATGAGGATGTTGAGGTGGATGTGCGGGCATACAAGGATGAATAAGATTAGGAATGAAGATATTCGAGAGAAGGCGGGCGTGGCCCCCATGGAGGACAAGATGCGGGAAGTAAGACTCAGATGGTTCGGGCACATTCAGAGGAGGAGCACTGATGCACCGGTGAGGAGGTGTGAACGACTGGCTGTAGTGGGCACATGGAGAGGTAGATGGCGACCTAAGAAGTATTGGGGAGAGGTGATCAGACAGGACATGGCGTGACTTAGGATTACTGAGGACATGGCCCTTGACAGGGAATTATGGAGGTCGAGCATTAAGGTTGTAGGTTAGTGGAAAGTGTGAATATTTCTACAGTACAATAGAGTGAGACTAGCCAGTTAGGAGTTAGACTAAGAATGTCATTGGTCGTCTATTGATGCAGGGCTTTACCTGCTAGTTTTACTATATCAGCCATCTATTTCGTATTTTGTATTCTGTATTTCATATATCTTATATTGCTGTTATTTTATGTTATGTTATTTTATTATGCATTTCTTATGGTACTAATATATCGGCTTCTGTTGCTTTTTTTGAGCCGAGGGTCTCCTGGAAACAGCCTCTCTACCCTTCGGGGTAGGGGTAAGGTCTGTGTACATATTACCCTCCCCAGACCCCACTTGTGGGATTATACTGGGTCGTTGTTGTTGTTGTTGTTTAATGTGCTTTTTTAGTTAAAACAACCAATCGGTGGCTAATTATGTAAAGAAAGAAAAATAGCAGTGACAAAGGATGAGCTAAGCAAAAGGCTTAACCACATCAAGTTCATGATTGGAAAATTTTGTTCAATAATCCTTTACCTAAGAAAGGATTTTTATCACTACTCGGGAAGTAAAAAGATTTGGTGGAAAACTCTTTTCAGCAAAAATTAAAGCCAGATGGACAACAACAAATAAACGAATCATGACTACGCAATAAAAAACTGGAGAAGCGCAAAAATAAAGGTCAATGAGCTTGAAACAAAGCAATGAAAGTGAACACAATGTATGCAAAATTAAGACGTACCAATTTATATGAACTTGGTTTCAAAATATCAACTTGCGATTAAAAAAAAATTGTTTCATTATCCAATACACAAAAACGGAGAAATATTATTTTGACTTCTTTTCACTAATATCAGCACTTGACATACAATAGTGATGATATTTATGCAGCGTGCATTTCTCTAGAACACATGAAACAACAATCCATCGTTTTGCATGCTTCTCGTTCACGCAGCAAAAGCGATGGCTTCTAATAACATAGAGGTAACATCGTAAGATTTAGCAACAACTCATCAGCCACATAAATTGAGATGTAAGTTTCTGCTTATATTATACATCCAGCTGGTCCTGCAAGGGATGCAGAAAGTAGCCTCATTTGAAAGAAGTGAAAAAACTGATTGTGTCCTTGAGCGCCTCGATGAATCGATCGACATCATCTTTAGTATTGTAAAAGTGAAGGCTGGCACGTGCGCTTGAACTGATTCCCAAATGCCGATGGAGAGGCTGAGCGCAGTGGTGACCTGATCTAATAGCTACACCATGCTGCAGAAAACATTGTTATTAAGAAAAACCTTCTCCATTTACGTGCTCTCTTAAACTGTTAGTACGCATACCCGTGCTAGCTTAAAGATGTATTGCACATATATATAGACATGATTTGTTTTTCAGATCCCAATCTCATTTTTGTGAGAGTAAAATCATAATTATGCATGAGCTAGGAAGAAGTTTTATTTCCAAACCTGTTGGTCAAGGAAAGTTGCAATATCAGTTGGGTGGACATCTTTCACATTGAAAGAACAAAGAGCCGCTCGCGTAACAGTTTGTGAAGGTGCAGGGCCATAAATACGGACATCAGATACAGAAGAGAGGTTATCATACAGGTAATTAGCCAGCTCCATCTGCGGAAGGATATGAAAATGGGAAGCGCCATTATATAACAAAAAGCACTCCCTTAATGAACGCATATTACACAATTTTATATTTTATTTCCTCGATGCATCAGATCAAACCATTAGTGTATACTAAAAACACCTCTGCACGCCAAAAACTTGAGATGAACCCAAATATTGTAATGATTCAAAAGTTGAAGGAATATACGTAGATGATTGATTCATTTCAATTAAGTTCTAAATTACTCTAAAGACAGGGCACTAAACTCCATGAAGTGGCAACAGCGACCCACCTGGAGTTAAAAGTGAACAGACCACCAAAGAGGTAGTGACATATATACAGTTCCAACTTCCACTCATGTGGAAGGTGCTAAACTAATGATACAGCACTTCAACTAATTATGCCTAAATAAAGGTTTTGACTGTTCATGTTTCATAGCAAAGCATTTATACTTGGTAGCAAATACTGAGCCAAAAGCCCAGGAAGATTACTTCTCAATGTCTTCATTCAAGCTGGAACTTAAAAACTACAATAAGTGAGAAATAGTAAACAACATCCAACTGCTACATTTTATCTCTTCAGTATAGTGCAAATGTGTATAATACATCTTTTTCCTAATTCAAATTTAGATGCTACCACATTTTTCTTTCCTTTGGGATGGGTAATTTAGGAGCTAACATTTCTTAGAACAGTGATATAGAGCATTAGTGATATTGAGTATAAGGTAAAGGGGTGTTTCTCAGTATCAGCTAAGCACAATTCAGGAAATTAAGCAAAAGACAACCATCCAAATTGGAGAAAGAAATATTGATTGGTTCTTCTGAAGAAACATTAACAGAAAAGGACAATTGTATTTTATTGGCAAGGCAAATCTTGAAACAGAAATAGATGTGATGCTTCTTATAGCATGTGTAAGAATGCAAGTCAAATACTTTCTTCATTACTTAAACAGTTAGCCTGTAGAAGAGAAGGCTTCTGCTATTAAACTATCCAAGTCACAGACCTATAACCTGCAGTCGGTAAAACGGGGCATGTCACGCAAGTTATCTTCAATATGAAGAACTTTAAGGGGAATGAATAAACATATCCAAAGCCTTATATGCGTCCGGTTTGCCAACATCTTTTTCTTTCTTCATTGTGGTTTCAGTGTTTGGCAGGTTCTTGGGGCAGGATAATAAGAAGCTTCAAAGTTTACAATACCTCAATATTTGAATCCTTGGAAACAATTAAGGATTGGTTGCATTGAACAAAATGAAAAAAAAAGGGGACACAGATGTAACAAGGCATTGCACAAATAATGGGAAAAGAAAATATACAAAAACTGAGAAATTGCTTGCAACCAAATGGCGGGGGCGGGCGGGCGGGGGGGGGGGGGGGGGGAGGGGGGACCTCAATTAAACTCTATGTGATGCCAAAACCATATAGCCAACTGAAGAAACACAGACAGTGAGGATTGATATTGCCAACCCCAACTTGTTTAGGACTTAGGGGGGGGGGTTGTTGCAGTAGTATGATTCCAAAACCACCTCAACACTAATAAATAAAAATAGCAGATCTTGCCTTTTTTACAAGTAAAAAAAATGAGTTCATAAATTTAGCCGAGGGTTCTAGAAGCAGATCTTACCCTATTTACTGATCACACATCCTAATTTTTCTCTCTACCTCACCAATACAGACACAAAGTAATTAGTTGTCTCCTCTAGCTCCCACCCCTTTTTATTCAGTTGATAATACCTTTCCTAATACAAACAAGCCAGTAAACCTATTTAAGTTGGAAGCTTCTTAAACATCATCATGACCCAATCCCACGATGCAGGTAAATAAGTGTGTCCACCGAAAGAAGTAAATTAGCAAAACAGAATTGTGAACAGATACATGGATTTCAGACAGAAAGTGCAAATTTATCTCTCTCTAAATTTACCAGAAAGTAGACTTCATGAATAAGAGGTTAAGGGATATAAACTCACCTCATAATCATGAATCTGTTGCATGCCAATTTCAGACAGATAATCGATTGCAGCTCCAAGTCCAATTGCTTCTCCAATTGCTGGAGTCCCAGCCTCAAATCTGATCCCATTTACAAAAGAGAACTTAGAAGAGCACTTTGATTAAAAAATCAGATGCTTGACCATTAGTGAAAGAACTGAAGTTCCAAACTTATGTACCATTTTTCTTTTTCTAACATATGTATTATTTCCTGATCCAATATAAAATTTAAAGATAACATAGACATACTTAAGATGAGAAGTATAAACGTCTCATATAGAATTCAAAACCAAGTTTTTAAGGACAAAATTATGTAGGAGAAGATTAAGACGTAAAGCATCATATAACGCTCAGAAATGAAGAGGAGGATGATGAATAGCTTTAGCTTTAGAAGTAAGGCATCTTTGCATAGAACTAAATCACAGAATCAAGACGTAAAACTAAACTCCCAATGGTAATAAGTAAGAACCAATGACAATGAAGGCAAGATGGAGTTTCCAAATTGAACCATCTTGAAGATGGAAGTGACAAGTGCTATTAAATTTAGAGGACAGCATTCCATTAATACAAGTGGAGCAAGAAAGGGGCCCAAGGAACACAGCCTGAGGTTAATGGTATTAATATCTAGAGATGATGAAAATGGACAAGTAGAGAAACTAAAATTATAACTGAATAATATTTCGGGAACATGGTTCAAGACACGCATTGGAAGCAGATAAAGCTTGAATGAACAAAAAAAGAGTTAAATAGTTGTCAAAGTATTGCCAGAAAAATCTAATAGGAACACGGGAAGAAGCAACAAACCTAGAAGGAGGTTCAGCATATGTTGAATGATCCAAGTATACATCAGCTATCATTTCACCACCACCTGTAATTCAAGGAACAGGACACAACCTTAAGAACCGGCTTGATTGAAACCACAGTTAAATATGTTAAATCCTTCTAACAGCATGAGATTTATAAGGCACAAGAACTCAGAGCTGAAGAAGCAGAATGTTAATAAAAGAAACTTGGATTTGATTTTCTTTTTTCTAATAAAGTTAAGAAAAAAATATTACATACCAAGGAAAGGAGGCATGGCAGAAAGGATCTCGCTCTTGCCATACAAGAATCCAACGCCTGTAGGCCCACACATCTGAAGAATGTTTATCCTCAATTTCAAATACTCAATGGAGAACCAATTGCATACTACATGTCATTGTCCTCACCTTGTGAGAGGAAGCAACAAGAAAATCAGCGTCCAGAGTCTTAACATCAACCACCATGTGTGGAACACTTTGACAAGCATCTACAAGCACTTTTGCTCCAACATCATGCGCCCAACTTATGACTTCATCCATTGGAAGAACAGAAGCTGCATGAAATGGGTTACCACTAAGAAGAGACCAATGGACAAGAAATGGGTAAATAGAAATATGGGAAAGCGAATGCACAAAGAGAAAGTGTATCCTGATTTGTAATACAATAGCAATGAGCAAATCGAAATTTAAGCCACGAGATCACCACAATTAACCCCAAAAATAAAATCTAAAACATTTACCAAAAACAGTGATTGTTATCCACTAGGTTACATTGTCTAAGCATACTACATGGTTAGACATAAGGATCACAATAGTTTTTTGCTTTTGCCTCTAGCTGGGATTTGAACCTTAGACCTCGTGGTTCTTAACCCTCTTCATTGACCACTAGGTCACATCCTTGGTGCTACCCCAATAGTTAATATTAGGGAATGCATTATAAAAGTTCGACTCATCCGAATATTATGATACTGCAACTAAGCTTATCGTCAATCGCGAGAATTAACCCCGGAAAGACTCAAGTTCCACATGACAACATTCCCTAGTGAAGAAAGAAGCATCTGATTGGAAAGCGGAATTTGAGAGATCACTAAGACAGTAAATATGTTTGGACAGATGATCTCCACTAAGACAGAAAATATGTTTGGGCAGATGATCTCCAGTCCCCTACCCCCCCCCCCCCCGTCAAGTTCTGTCATGAAGTACTTGCTGGGTTCCATTTTCTTTTTTCACAGGTCAAGTCTAAAGTATGACACTTATTTGCCTACTTCACATATTTTGTCAGCAAGTTTTGCCAAAAGCAATAGAAAATGATAAGTAAAATGGCAAATCCCTCCCAGAGTTTCGATATATCAGAGAAAACTACTAGACATTATGTTCCAGTTGTGCTGTTCCCAATAAACTTTCAGTTGAGCAATGGAAAAAAGGAAAGTCAAAATGAAAGATTATTTTAAGAATATCAGTGAAATCAGACAGACAAACTTGGAAATTCTCAAAAGCAGGTGTAGTCCGGACAAACCTGATATAGAATAGTTCCTACAGATTTTATGCAATGATCATATCACGCTTAAAAGACCACAATAAGTCAAAAAATTCTAGACAAATTTGGTTCATTTCTACTAATTTCAGTCAATATAAGAAGTAGCAAGTAAGTCAATTACTCTGCAACAGTTTCTGTTAGCTTCTTTCTGACTATGATTAGCAGTGATTCATGCAACGGGAAGAGCAATATGATCACTTTTTCGTTTTAAGGTCAATACAAACGCAGAGAAAAGAGTTATTACAAGTTGGAATAAGAGCGTCATCTATATGTCTGGTGTTGCATCAATCTGAGATGAGATTGAATCGTGGGTCCACAAGATTCTTTTATTATCTGGAAATCAAAATTAGTGGTGTTCCACAAATAGACGAACCTCTCTTGATCGAATAATTATTCACAGCCTAAAGAAAAAAAATTGGATAAGGTAAAGTGTTCACCAACCTAACATATTTGAGACGTGATGAATGACCAGAAGCTTTGTCTTCCTTGAGAGAAAGCCTCTTAATTGATCTACATCTGCAACTTCATCCTCTGTCAAATTTACAAACCTAAGGACAGCACCAGTCTTTTGAGCAACAAGTTGCCAAGGAACAATTGCACTATGATGTTCAGCTACTGTGGTTATAATCTACAAATTAAGAAGACAGCAATTTGTAGTCAAATACAAGTAGCATGTCTAAGTACTTCAACGACAATTGCCAGAAAGCTTTAAGAAAAGGTTAGAATAAGGATCAAAAGCTTAAAAAAATCTGATGGGAAGAAAGGAACAACAATAAATATGTGTTCATTAAAGCTATATATAATTAACATAATCGGATAATTCTATGCCAAATAACAAACTCTAGGAAGAAAGAAAATACACCTCATCTCCTGGTTTCAAGTTTGAGAGTCCCCAAGAGTAAGCCACTAAGTTGATAGCTTCAGTAGCATTTCTTGTAAAAACAATCTCTCTAGCTCCGGCCGCATTAATGAAATTTGCCACCTTTTGCCTAGCTGACTCGTACTCATCTGTTGCCTTTGCACTTGGTTCGAAATTATGATACAAACTAGTTAATATCGCATATATGAAAATCAAGCAATCAACTATGCGTCAATCCTAAGTTAGTGTTGGTCCTATGAATGTTCTGTATCTATTCCATTATGTTCAGGTTCACAGTGTACATAAAAATAGTATGCAATGGAACCACAAGCCTATGAAATTTGTAATGAATTTTTTATTGATAGACAAAATTGCAATGAACTTCTAGATTTTATAACAATAGAAGAAAATGCAGAGTACAAAACATTAAAGATGAGTACCTCAAATAATGAATGCCCCGGTGGACGTTGGAATTGTAAGCTTCATAATAATTCTGCAAAGCATTGATTACAGCTGTTGGCTTTTGGGACGTTGCAGCATTGTCCAAATATACAAGCTTTGAGCCATTTATCTCCTGCAAATATCACTATCATATCATTCCATGTAATATCAAGTCTACACCACTAATGCCACCCCAACCCAACATTAAGAGAACAATTGGCATGGTGTATTAGAAGAAGTAATCATGGTATATAGTTTTCTACTTAATTACCCAGTGTTTGCTATTCTTTGCTATTCTGTTTCATTTCTGCATAGTGAATCTTAGTACAAGCTATACATCAATTTATGCCATTATTTTTCACTAAGACCAGTGTGGTATAAGCAATACCATGATAAATTATTTATGGATAAGACATTCAAAATGGCGAAACGACCCCTTAGGTCTCCTCAAACCCTTTTTCAGACCATTATACAATTTTGACAAACACAAAGTTTAAGTTATACATTGTATTATCAAATTTTTAATAAAATGAACAAAACACCCGATGAAAGATAATCCCTGTGTTATTAATCACCGTATTACAATCCCTACATAACGTGTTTCTAAATCAAACACCCGGAGAGTTATCAGATTATTCCACTTAACTCGTTTATGTCACTCAAAAATCTAAATTTCAGCTAGCATTTCACAGGAACTTAACTCTGCCTATCTGCAGAGCACAACCGGTCCCAGACTTACATAAAGAAGAATGGTTGCAGTTAGCTAACAGCCAGCAGTATAGTTAAATTACAATAAACCCTCAAGTAATACATAGAATTCGTCCGTAAAATAATATATAGCATTCATCTGTATAATCTATTTGAGTTTTTAGCGAAAACAGTTCTGGCAAAACGGAGTTTTTGAGTTTTTAGAAAAGAGAAGATTTTGCAACAAAAAAAAAACGGGTAACATTTGTTGATAAGTTTGAAAAGTTGAGGATTTCAAAAAGTCAACTTTTATGCAAAAACTTTTCAAACAAACAATTTATCCAAAAACTTAAATATTACAGTTTTTGCGAAAACTTAAACAAACGCCTAGAATCTTCCACGCCGCCAAAAAACACTGAATCAGAATTTACAAGTAGCAAGAGGGAGGACCTGGTGAAGTATTGGGAAGTCGGACCGGGTAATATGCCCGAGCGAACCGGGTCCTATTTTCGTGTCGTTTATTAATGAAGGAGAAGAAGCTGCTGAAGCTGAAACATGTAACGGCCGGGACCTCCACCGAAGTGAACCGGAGCTCCGACTGGTGAAATTAGGGTTCCGGCTAACCGTTCGGAGACACGGCAGTTTCAGAATAGCGCCTTCCATCGTCGTCGACGTCGTTGTTATCATCGTCGGCTGTGTGAACTGCAACTACTACACACCGTATCTTTTCTTTTTTCATATTTATATAATATAATATTTTTTTCCTGTTAATTTGTACGTATTTGGTAGTTGTACCATACTTCTTACTGAAATTACATTAAACACCTTGTTCACATGGCAACGTTCGAGTCTTCGAGATTCGATCCCACGTGCTCTATTAACAGTAATGGTGTGCGCATCTTAATTATTTTAATTTGAGCCTTAGTTAATACTCCCTCCGGTCCAAAATAAGTGATTTATTTGGATGTTTTCACACAGATTAAGAAATTCACTTTCTAGCATTAATTAGCAATAGAATTGACCATATTAACATTTACTATCTCACATAAACACTCCTAACACATATTCCAACACTATTTACTCCAAGGATAATGTAGGAACAAAATAATTAATTCATTCTTGAAATCTGGAAAAATCACTTATTTTGGACCACAAGAAAAATGCCAAAAAATCACTTATTTTGGACCGGAGGGAGTATTTTTCTAGTATTGATCTAAATACTATTACTATTTATGCAAAAATTATTTAGTAAAAAACAACCAGAGAAAATGCATAAAGTACCCATTAAACTTGCTCGGAGAAATTATTTTCATACCTAAACTTTACATGCGACCTTTAACCTCCTTATTTTATTCTTAAGTAAATTTAATACATGTTTAACCCAAAATTTAGATCTAGGTTTAAACACTTAGATTTTCTAATAGAAAAGAGTTAATCTTAGCCTATATTAATATCTAAAAGATTGTTTAACCAATTTTGTAGCAAGATGTCACGTGTACTATTCTAGTAGCAATAAATAACAACAATAAAGCAATATTCAATAGCCCAAAAACAAAGAGGATAGCATTAAATAGCAGTAAATGATAATGTATGGCGCTTACGTAAATAAATGCAAGTGAATCACCAGAAACTTATGAGATTATTTGATAATCCCTCTAACAAAAATGGATAATGATAAGCCTTAGAATATTCAGATCCTCCTTGGATCGTGAGAGAAAAGATCGACACATATCTAAAGAAAGTGTGTATTTTATATGTTAATGATAAAGCAAGAATCTTCAGATAATTTTAATGTATTATTTTTTACAATGAGTATTGTCCAATCCCCTCTACAATCCTTTTCTCTTTCTATTTATTTATAAGGGCACACAGGCCACGAAAACCCTAATAGTACATATGGGAAGAATATTCCCTAGAATTTTCTCTGTAAGGTCTTATTTCTAAGATTAGTCGTTACGGCTCTGCTAAAGGGAGTACTCGTCCTCGTCCTTATCCTCTGCTGAGTCAACTCGACCTCGCCTTCGTCCTTTGTTAGGTCACTTCGACCTCGCCTTCGTCCTCTGTTGAAGATAAATCGATAACACGTGGTAGCCTTTGAAGGCTTTCTTAATGTTGACTTGGCCCACGTATAATTATGATAATTTTTAGTCCATACAGTTAGTCCCTCCGCTTCTTGAGGTCGTCCTCGTAGGCGAGTTCAGTGAGCGGATAGCAGCGGTCATGGTCGTTACAACAAACAGGTGACGTGGTCTTTTGCATATCACGTATTTCAAACTCTTGATTTTCCCGGTTGTTTTGCTGGAACCATTTTGTCCATGAGAAGGAGTGACACCATGACGTCATTCATCATGATGACGCATGTTCCCGAAGCGTCGCATCAGTTTTCGCGTGGCTTTTTATTGGCACTGTTGTTTCGATTCTTATGTCAATCATGATGAGTCATTTTGGTTCGATGCCTTCATCACTATAAATAGGGATTGTTCCGTCGTTATTCGAATTTTACTCTCTTTAGAATCTTCCTTGCTCTACAGAAGATCATCTGTTATTCTTGCATTTTCTCTGCCTTCTGCCATTTAACTTCTTCTATTACTCCCATCTTCCATATCCCCCGGCCTCTTATAAATTTCACAGCTATGTCTAAACTTCCTTCTAATGCTGATGAGGAGAACCATCATATTCCTTTGGCCGTTGTATTCCCTGTTCATGGTGAAGATGTTGCCGTCGCTGCTGAGGATGAAGCTCTTCCTTCAGTAGAGGAGATCATCCCCCCGTAATCCCGATGCTAGATCTGATTTCCATCGATCGCTGAACGTGATGACCAAACAATTTCAATCGACGATAACGTCTATGGACTTGGCTGAATTCAAAGCCAAGTTTCGCCTTCCTGACCATATAAAATTGATCCCCACTGGTGAGGACGAAGTACACATTCACTATCTTGGGTATTGTGCTCTCTATGCCTACCCGTTTACCATTGGCTACTCATTCCCCCTTCTCCAATTGGTGGAGGAGTTTTGGAGCCATTACGATATTTTCCCCGCTCAGCTCGCCCCTTATGTTTATAAGGTCATCAAGATGCTATCAAAGTTTGCTGAACTTGTCAGGGCCGAGGTCACGGTGCGACACTTGGTGCATCTGTTCGCGCCTAGCTTCTATAGAAGGATGATGTTGAATCTTCGACATCGTAGAGGCAAATGTTGGTGGTGAAGATGGACAATAAGGGTAGTCATGAGTTCTGGATCGACTACTTCTTTATCAAAACTGAGGCCGTTGCGGCCAATGCTGATGGTTTCCCTAAGGCCTGGAACCATACACGTAAGCGTTTGCATTTTTAGCTTTTACCCTTTCAAGTACTTTGTCTGTCCAAAGTTGGTCGAATAATCTTTCTTCTCCTGCAGCCACTAGTCCTCCTCCTCATTTGGCAGTATGTCTCGTTGATTAAGTTAAGCAGGTTCTCCCCTAATACCGCGAGGATTCGTGACTGGCTGAGGTTCTTTCAGAAGTTCAAACCGGCCCTCCCCTCAACAAGTAATCTCCTTCTTCTTGTTGTGATCATATTCATACCGGCTTGTGTCTTTGCACTCAATTCTTATGTTCTTTTTTTAGGTTCAGTCAGGGGGGCTACAAAAAGGAACCGGGCACCCGTGACCACGTTTAGAAGGAGAAGGTTTGCTACGCCGTCCGCCTCTGCCCCCGTCTCAGCTATTGCGCCTTCCGCCTTTGCCTCCGCATTCGCCTCTGCCTTTGCCTCCGTCTCAACTATTGCACCTTCCACCTCCACCTCTGCCTCCGCCCCTTTCTCAGCTGTTTCACTCGTTCTTCAAGCATTTTCATTATCCACGAAGATGATGAAATCCCTACATGTGATGGGGACCTAAGGCCCTGCAAAAGGAAGGATGTGGACGTATGAGGGGGAGTTCCCTTGACTATCGATTTAGTAGGGGGTAAATTCACGCTTCGGGAGACGGCGATGATTCACATTAGAGATGATGTTGGGGTGACCCTAGAGATCCCTCAACCGGAAGGGGTTAATGAGGGTGTACCCTTGCATCTCCAAGAGGAGAAAGTTGTGGAGAGGACGCTTGGCGTCAGCTCCGTGCCTACAAGGCAAGAGGAAGCTTCATCTTCCAGGTCGGCAGCAGATGTTTCTCCAGCTGATGAGGACAAAGGAAATGATGCCATCGACAAGGGTGATGAGTCAGGTTCCGACAAGGACCCTGACGATCTTAGGATATTTGATGAGGGACTCACTCAGATCGAAGTGAGGTGGAGGGAGGCTCAAGGACCATCACGATCCCAATGGATCATGATTTGCAGAGAAATATTGAGGAGGTGGTCCATGCTCTCAGTCGTCTTTGCTTTGACACCAAACGTGTGACCCTCAAGGAGATAAATGACAGTACCTTGTCAAAGAACATTGCTGGCCTTACTCTCAGGGTAAGTATGGTTGCTTTTCATTCTTTTCTCTTTGTCTTAACTCATTTCTAAGTTTTAACTTTTACCTTTTCTTTGATTTGTAGATGGTCATTCTGGAAATTGAGAGTGCTCGGAGGGAGAAGATATGGAAAAAAAATTATGTGAAGTTGAAGGGTAAGTACGAGGAGTACTATGGGAAGTACTGGGACCTTCGGAGGCGGTTTTGCAAGGAGGGCAATGTGCCGGCTTTGAGAGAATAGATGAAGAAAAAAATGAGGAGTTGATGGTGACGATGGAGAGATTCAACGTTCTCAAGGGATCGTTTAAGAAAAAAGAAGAAGAGCTCGCGCTAAGTAAGGGCGTGGAAGCCCAATGCAGCAACCTTCAAACTCAACTAGTTCAACTACGAAGCCAGTTGGATGGATGGCAGCTCTAAATCGACACTCTTAAGGGGAGGTCACCTAGAAACAACGGATGCTCGAGGAGGCGGAGTCCTCTCCATAGGAGGCTCGAAAGGAGACAATGGTTTTGGAGTTGGCAAACGGGGCTCTTCGTTATGAGCGGGACAATATTCTATATGTGGCCGAAGCTAAGGAGGCTAGGCTCGAGGAGATAGGCGGGGAATTAGGTAAGGAGAACTCTGAGTTGTATGATCGAGTTACTTCTCTCTAGACCGAGAATGCCCTAATACTTTTGTGGCCCTCTATGTTTACTACCTCTAAGTATTCTAATATTTCTCGAGAGCAGTACGAGGAGTGGATCCACACTGAAGTTCGGATGGACGTGATCCATGATTTGAATAAGGTGGGCTCCATTTTTTAGGCGGCCCTCGAAGATGCTCGAGTTAAAGCTCGCGAGGCCTGGCTTTCCTGTAACTATGATTCCGCTACGCCTCAGGCTGATTCTGAGGAGGATGAGAAAGAGGGTGTGGACCGGCTTGGGGGTAGTGCTTGGTGTGACTCCGGTTACGGTCAAGGCGAGGATGGAGAGGACATCAGAGGCTAGGATGGTGATGTCCCCTAGTTTTTTGTTGAACTTCTTATAAATTTTTGTTGGCATTTTCAAGCCCTTGTAAAGACTTTTTATCTAAATATCAAAGTTTGTCCTTTTATACGTACCTTTCTTACCTTTCTTTCTGTACTTGTTTTCTTTGTTGTTATCTTTAAATTGCGATAGCCTTGGTGTTGAGTGGTTGTATCGTCCTTTGTTCGAGTCAGTTGAACATACTTTTAAGTTAAATCGCAGTCGAGGACTGGCAGGTATTGTTCGAGCTAGTCGAGTCATACTTTTAAATTAGTCGTGGCCGAGGGCCAATAGGTGTTGTTCGAACTTGGTCGAATCATACCTTTAAATGAGTTACAACCGAGGGCCGATAGGTGTTTTTCGAACTTGGCCGAACTTAACCTTTCATTAGGTTATGGTCGGGGGTCGTTTGCGCGTACCTTTGATTAGGTAATGGTCGTGGGCCGATAAGAGTTGTTCGAGCTGGTCGAACTTTTCTTTTATTAGTTCATAGTCGAGGGTTGTTTGTGCGGACCTTTGATTAGGTAATAGCCATGGGCTGATAGGAGTTATTCGATTTGGTCAAACTTTTCTTTTATTAGTTCATAGCTGAGGGCTGAAAGGTGTTATTAGAGCTTGGTCGAATGTACCTTTCATTGAGTTAGGGACGATAGGTGTTTTTCGAGCTTGGTCGAATGTACCCTTCATTAGGTCGTGGCCAAGGGATGATTGGTGTTGTTCGAACTTAACCTTTCATTAAATTATGGCCGAGGGCCGATAGGTGTTGTTCAAATTTGGTCGAACTTAACCATTCAGGAGAGTAGTTTCGATAAACGGGTATTTCTATTATTTTGACGTTGTTGCTCTGATTACATCATTTCTCCCTTGGGAAATTTTGGAGAAAATTACAAGTTTTGGGTGTTGGCTAGCATTCTAGTCCTAGTCCTAGTATATTTTGTCCCTTCATTGTTCGACTTAGAGAATCTTGAGGAGTCAGACAATGAAAAATCTATCTACTCTCGTATACTCCAACTCAAAGTGTCCCACTCGTAGCCTCGTTAAAAACCTCCTTGAGAAAACCCTACTGGGATAAAACTCAAGTGAGGGGAAAAAGAGTACGACTCACACGACATTTCTTATTTTTTTCAGAAGTTAAAGTACTTGAGGTGGCTGATATTCTAATTGTTTGGCAGGGATTTCCCTTCCATGGTTTCCAGTTGGAATGAACCCTTGTCTGCTTTGCCTATAATTTTATATAGTCCGTCCCAGTTCGCTCCCGACTTGTCTTCTCGTGGATCCTTGCTTGCTTTGGGTTTTGGCTTTGAGTTTGTAGTCCCCGATCTTGAATAATTGAACCTTTGTTTTTTGTTATAGTAACACTCTGCTAATTGTTTATGAGTGACCATCCTTAACACCATATCTCTTCACTCTTTGACCTCTCGAGATCTTGCCTCTTACTTTCATCATTGTGGGTGCCGCTTTTATAGGAGTACCTCAGGTTGGGTTCTCCGACCTCGACTGGTATAACTGCTTCTGTTCCGTAGAATACAGAATAAGTTGTCTCTCTTGTGCTCGTCTTCGGGGTAGTTCTCTGCACCCATAATACTTCTGGGAGTACTTCCGGCCATAGTCCCTTAGCCTATTCGAGTTTCTTTTTCATGATGTTCAATATAGACTTATTGGAGGATTCTGCTTGTCTGTTGCCAGTTGGGTGGTAAGGAGTTGAAAGTATTCTTTTAATATGCCATTTTTCGAAGAACTCGATGGTTTTTCTTCCCCTGAACTGGGCCCGTTGTCACAACTTATCTCTTTGGGTAGGCTGAATCGGCAAATGATGTTTTTCCATATGAAGGCAATTACCCCTTGCTCACGAACTTGGCTGAAAGCTCATGCTTCCACCCACTTCGAGAAATAGTCAGTTAAAACTTAAAGGAATTTTACGTTATTTCATCCTGGTGGAAGTGGTCCCACGATGTCCATTCCCCATTTAATGAAAGACCACAGAGAAGTGACGGAGTGGAGGTGTCGCCTTTTTGGTGAATTATCAGGGCGTATTTTTGACACTGCTCACATTTTCTTCACAAATCCTAGCACATCTTTTTTCATGGTGGGACAATAATACCTGGCCCGTATGAGGCACTTAACGAGTGCTCAATCACCGGAGTGACTACCACAATGACCTTCATGGACATCCTCGATGACACATTGGGTTTGGTTCAGGCCTAAGCATTTTGCCATGGGACCGCCGTACATTCTCTTGTATAAGTCTTTGTGAAGGAGGTTGTACCTGACAGCTTGTATTCTCATCTTTTTGGCTTTCTTTTTGTCATTTGGGAGGGTGCCGTTATCACGCCATAAACATGAAGAGGCATGGTAGGCACCCGGTGCCATACTCGGCCTGAGTGTAGCACTCTGTAACTATGAACTTTGGAGGAGTAACCCTCAACTTAGGCTGATAAGGCCATATTGTGAATCATTTGAAAATATCATCTCTCTCATCTGAGGGGTAAACATACCCAAAAGCTCATATATATATATATATATATATATATATATATATATATATATAATTGTGCAGGCTAATAAGGACGCCATGAATATCTACTGATATACAAAATATACAGGACTCGCCTACAAGCCTCTAGAGATAGCTGAAGTGTATCATGGTCGGGACAGGGCCTCGACCTACCCATAAAACCTGTATATATAAAATGGATTCCAAGGTCTAGACCTGGTAACTTCGAGGAAGTGGAGCTTACCAACCGAGCTGATATTTGATTATGTCTATTCGGAAGGTCTATCAGGACCTGCAGGTATGAAATGCAGCACCCCCAATAAAAGGGACATCAGTACGAAATAATGTATCGAGTATGTAAGGCAATAGAATAACTGAAAGCTGAATTTGAACTAATAATATAACAACTAAAAGTAACTAGGAGTCAAAGATGATTTGAAGATATGCTTACCTGCTGATACTGACTCAACTCTGTCAATATAGTAAGCAAAATAGTTGTCCGACCATATAAGGCTCGGTACATATAACTTTCTGCCGTAGTAGGCTCGCTCATAGGCGCTCAGCCATACTAGGCTCCGTTCTCAGCCATTCTGGGCTCGCTCATAGGCGTTCGACCATAATAGGCTAGGTACATAACTTACCATCTGATCAAAGGTTGCCCATTAGGAGCCTGCCCACCGATTATAGTTCGATGGTGGTGAAAATACTGTAGTACTGCCCAATAGGGGCCTGCCCATCGATTATAGCTCGATGGTGGTGAAAATACTGTAGTACTGCCCAATAGGGGCCTGCCCATCAATTATAGCTCGATGGTGGTGAAAAATTATAATATTGTATGTGTGTGCGTGTGTCTATATATATATATATATATATATATATATATATATATATATATATATATAGAGACCCTCTGCTCTTGACTGGAAGAAGACAATACTTAATTGAATATAAAGTCTTTATAAGGAATAATATTGTAACTTATGAGACTAGGATAATGTACATAAGTTCAAGAATACTAACTTCTATTTATGTCATGTTATCAAACATATATAGTTATGGGATCATGTCAAAATGGAGGAAAGGTTTATCCATAACATACCTTAACCCCGTTGAGTTCTTTATACCTTCAAAGAAGCTCTTCAAACAACTTAATTCAATCTACCATAACATAAGGAGATTTAAAATTAGTGATGATTAAAGGCTAAGTCCGTAACTTAAGTTAGTAGCTCGTTTACATAAATTCAGCACCATCACTCCTGTAACAAGGGCCTCCTCCAATACCATAAACCAACAACAGCAACAACAACCACAACAATCCAGCAACATATACGTATCTGTAATAAAACACCATATAACAAGTCATAACTACTTCACAACGAGCGGTAAGCTCCGATTGGAATCCGTATACCCCATATCTCCCCCTAAAGACTTCTTACTTTAACCTAACAGTATCATTAACATTATAATGAATTCATTCATCAATAATTCCAAACTTATACCATATATTTATAACAAAGAAAATAATCCACAACTCCAAGTATCCTCAATTAGCAACTTTATTCACTAGTTCATGTCTAGTCCATCCATTTAACTTAATAACCATCAAGATAACCTTAAGCACTTTCAAGAACATAATCCTACAATAGCTTCAAGTCGAAATCCAAGTTATATTTAGCTTACAACAGCCCTCAATGGTAATACAACACCATAAAAGTGAATTAAGCTAATCTTCACTTCCAATCTCAAGTTTCATATGTTTCTTTTATCAATTCACTTGATAAACATATAGACATGCATAAAAATATAAACCATATCATAGTCAAGTTATTCCCCCCAATTTTCAGTCATATATATATATATATATATATATATATATATATATATATATATATATATATATATATATATATATATATATATATAAACCTTAGAAACTTATATATACTTTATAACAACCCAACAAAAGATAACAACATCTCTTCCTCTTTCAAGTGTTATCTTGTAATTTTTTTCCTCCAACACCACAAACCAACATGTAAATTAACCTTAAAACCCATCAAAATGATTTTAAAAATACCTTATAAAGTATATAAAATTCTAATACTAAGCTTAACTTAGCTCACCATCATCCTTATTCACATCACAACACCATAGAGGGGTTATTCTTCACCTTTGGCTAACTCTGATGCTGGAATATGGTGTATATTTTTGGAATTTGTTTGAATCCTTGAAGGAACTGTTTGGGAGGGTTTGGAGAGTGTGAGGATGGAAGGAGTTCTAAAAATTAGCAAAGACCATCCCAAAAGCGAGATAAAAATAGGTGAAGGTCGGCCATCGACCAAGTGGGTCCCATAGGGGCTACCTGCGCGATCTCGCAAAAACGCGAATATCTCTCTACTCTAATGTCATATTGATGAATGATTTAATATGTTAGAAACTAGACTCGTAGATCTTCCATTTGGTAGGTGTATCATTCTATAATTCTAAGTATATTTGGAGAAAAGCTCAGTTATATTTGAGCTATGTTTTAGCACGTTTATGAATGTAACTTGTGATAACCTTTGCTAACTTTTGTTCCACAACTCGCTTGACTTCAAAACATAACACATGACTATCATACAACAAATATAACTTATAACATAACCTCCTTATCATGTTAAACATCCTAGTATCACCCCAAAAGTACATGTTATAATATTCCCAACTTGTCGACTTTCGACGAAACCTATTTTCTTCAATTCGTTTAGCTTCTAAGCCTTCCAACCCTCTTGGTACTTGTTATTCATATCTTAAATATTTGTAATTTCCATGGTAACATGATTAACTTACTTTATGTACTTTTAAAGATGATCTTATTTCTAAGCTTACATCAATTGTCTTACATCGTGCTCTCACATACAAAAACATGGGATGTAACAGCCGTCCTGCAAATAGTTTATAATACAATTGCACCAGTCCCAAGTTAGATTTATTTATTTTACCTCGATATGGTCCAATGCTGAGCTGAGGAGTTAAACTACACTCTTATCCCCAAGGGTTACACTTTTAGTTGCGGCAGCTAACTTGGCGAGATCGTTTGCTTTGACATTCTGATTTCGTGAAATTTGGTCGAGCTGGAACCCGTCGAAACTGGGTAACAATCTGCAGATCTCGGTCTGATATTTCTACAACCTCTACTATTTGATTTGGAAAGTCTCAGTAACCTGGTTGACTACGAGCTGAGAATCACAATGAAACTTTAACTGCTTCGCTCCATACTTGAGTGCTAGTCTTAATCCTGCAATTACAACCTCATACTCGGCTTCGTTGTTAGTCATGTACGGGCATCTTATAGATATGTGAATTATCTCACCGGTTGGAACCTTGAGTACGAGTCCCAGCTCGGACCAGCATGTATTGGATGCACCATTAGTGTGCAGGACCCAAAGTTCTTATGTATGAAGAGAAGCTTGAGTGGCTTCCTTTTCAGCCTCAGGCATTACTTTTACGCTAAAGTCTGCGATGAAGTCGATGAGTACTTGCGACTTTATCATTATGCGAAGCTGATAAGTGATGTTGTGCTCACTTAACTCGATGGACCATTTGGCCAGCCTCCCCGACAACTTGGGTTTGTGTAATATGCTTCTTAAAGGAAAAATGGTAACTACTGAGATAGGGTGGCACTGAAAATAGGGTCTAAGCTTTCGTGAAGCTACGACCAAAGCCAAGGCTAGTTTCTTGAGGTGAGGGTACCTCATCTCGACATTTACAAATATTTTACTAATATAATAATTTGGAGATTGCGTATCTTTGTTTTCTCAAACCAAGACCACATTTACTGCTACTTCCAAGACGGCGAGGTAAATGAGGAGGCGCTCTTCGAGCTCGGGTTTTGAGACAAGTACATCTTCAGTTCTTGCAGTGCTTGTACACACTCGGGCATCCACTCGAGGTCGCCATCCTTTTTGAGTATGCTAAAAAACCTGTGACATCCATCAGATGACCATGGGATAAATCTGGATAGGGCGGCAATTCGATCGATCAATTTGTGGACTTGCTTTTTAGTAGTTAATTGTCTGGTATCCCGTTGATACTGTTAACTTGATATGGGTTGACCTCAATCCCTTGTTGTGATACCACGAACCCCAAAAACTTTCCCGAGGCTACGCCAAATGTGCATTTCTCAGGGTTTAGTTTCATTATGTACTTTCTCAGTATATTGAAAGATTCCTTTAGGTGGTTGACGTGATCCTCTACCCTCGCGGGCTTTACCAACATGTCATCTATATACACCTCCATGATTTTGCCGAGTTGATCTTTGAACATTTTTGTGACCAATATTTGGTTGGTAGCCAATGCGTTCTTCAACCCAAATGGCATGCCATATAACAATATGTTCCCCTATGGGTGATGAACGTCGTTTTCTCTTGGTCGTCTTCCTCAATGAGTATTTGGCTGTAACATGAGTAGGCGTCTAGAAAACTTAACATCTCGTGCCCAGCCGTTGATGAGTTGGTCAATGTGTGGTAGTGGGAATGAATCTTTGGGGCATGCTTTGTTTAGGTCTGTAAAGTCCACACATGTCTTCCATTTCCCATTTTTCTTTTTGGCCATCACCATATTGGTGATCCATTTGGGGTACTTCGCCTCCCTGATAGAGCAGTTTGCCAATAACTTTTCTAATTATTCATGGACGGCCTCATTGATGGCAGGGTTGAACTTTCGCCGGACCTGCCTTACCGGGGGGCTAGAAGGGGTCGACATTCAGCTTGTGTGTGACGATTTCTCTGGGGATACCTGGCATGTCTACATTACTAAAGGCAAACAAATCCACGTTAGTTATTAAGAATTGACTAAATTTACCTGGTTCTTGGAGTTTGCAGCCAATGTAGGCCTTTTTGCTGGGTTCGCTTTTGTTACACCCCATATTTTCGTACGTAAAAGTGCATCGTAAGTAAACTAATGTAAGACCAAAAATAAGATCATATTTGGAAGTATATAAAGTAATTTATCATGTTACCTTGGATGTTACATATATTGAAGATCATGAACAACAATTACAAAGAGGGTTGGAAGGTTTAGAAGCTAAGGAATTGAGGAAAATAATGTTTCGTCGAAAGTCGACAAGTTAAAAATGTTATAACATGTACTTTTGGGGTGAGACTAGGGTGCTTACCATGATAAGGAGGTTACTTTATGAGTTATATTAGTCTTATGATAGTCGTGTATTATGTTTTGAAGTCAAGGAGTTGTGGAACAAAATTCGATGAAAGTCATCACAAGTTACGATCATAAGTTTTACTGAAATTTAAGTCAAATGTAACTGTGCTTTTCTCCCAATACACTTACAGTTACGGGGTGTTCCACCTATCAAATTGAATATCTATGAGTCTATTTTATAATTCATTAAACCGTTTGTAAATACGACTTCAGAGTAGAGAAATATATGTATTTTCGCGAGACTGCGCAGACTGCTAGGTGACAAGTAGGTGTGTCACCTACTTGCTTAAATGAGAGTCCAACAGTGGGCCAGTTCGAGTCGTCCAAAGAGACCTTTTAAAGGACAATTTCTTTCATATAATATACTGATAATAGGGCACAATAACCAAACCTAAACCCCTGCAAACATTCTCCCAAAAATTAAATACAAACCCTAACTGAATTTGTCTCCTTTTCAAGTTCTAGTTGGAGGAAAAACCTTGAGTTTGAAGAACCAAGATAGGAGCTGATTATTCAACAAATAAGGTAAGTTTACTGCTCTCTTTCATCTATTTTTTCTGCTGGATATGTGTGGAAATACGTTCTATAATTGTAAGAACTCACGAGACGGCGATTGGAAGTCGTGAGTTCGAGATATTCCCTTGTAGCGGACTGTTTTGTATTGCTATTGGATTGCGTGTTTTACTATTGTTTTATGGAGTTTTGGAGGAGGAGGGGTATGGAGAAATACCACATAAATGCAGGGTGCTGGGATGGTCATTCGTTGTAACATTTTTGGGTCGATTAACACTACTATGGTGGTCATTTTGTGTGTGAAGAGACTGGGGTGTGTTGGGCTATATTGTAGTATTTTATGGTGTATATAAGGTTGGAAATAATATATATATGTTGTTATTGTTGTGTTCTTGTGTTGTTGGTATTATCTTGAATTTGAAGGACGTAAGGATTATAGGGGACATGTTGCCCATTTTAATACAAAATAAGCTTGTCGTTCGATGTGCGATAGTTGTACCATTTGTAACTTAATGATAGTATTATTATCGTTGTTGTAGATTAAGGTGCGAAGAGAAGTTCAAATTGGTGATTGGAAAGATTGTGATAAGGTATGTTAAGGCTAAACCTTTCTTTATTTTGGCATGATCCCATAACTACACGAGTTTGATAATGAGGCATAAAGAAAAGTTCATATTCCTAAAATTCTGTACATTATCCTAGTATCATAAGTTATACTATTATCCCTTATTGGGACTTTATATTCAGTTAAGTATTGTCTTCTTCCAATCAAGAGAGCAGAGGGTGTGTGTGTATATATATACACAGTATTATAGTATTTTCACTATTATCGAGCTATAATCGACGGGCAGGCCCTATTGGGAAACCTCTGATCAGATGGTAAGTTATATACCGAGCCTACTATGGCCTAGCGCCTATAAGAGAGCCCAGAATGGCTGAGATACCTAGCCTAATATGGCCGAGCTCCTATGAGAAAGTCTACTACTGCCGAGCAGTTACATGTACTAAGCCTTATAGGGCCAAAGATTTATTTTACTTCCTATATTGAGAGAGTTAAGTCAGTATCAGTAGGTAAGTATATATCCAGATCATCTTTGATTCCCAATTACTTTTAGTTATTATATTATCAGTTCAGTTTAAGCTTTCAGTTATTTTATTGACTTACATACTCGGTATATTATTTCGTACTGACGTCACTTTATTGGGGTTGCATTTCATGCGTGGAGGTTCAGATAGACAAAAAGGTAGACCTCCTCAGTAGGTGTTTCCCGAGTTCATCTTGATCGGTAATCTCCACATCCTTCGGAGTTGCTAGGTCTAGGGTTTTGTGTACATATTATGTATTTATGTATATATGTTATGTGTAGGTGTAATGACCCAGCCAGTTATTTCATGAATTACCGCTTCATTGTCCCCATTTCTGCTTCTTTATATGTTGTTCAACTGTATTTCATCACATCGTGTTGGTTAGTTTGGGTTCGGAGTGATTTTGAAGAGAAATGAGACACTTAGTCCCTTAAGTTGATTTATTAGTTGGAAAAGTCAACTGGAAGTTGACTTGTGAGTAAACGATCTTGAAATTTGGTTTTTATGATTCGAATAGTTTCGGAAGGTAATTTGGGACTTAGGATCGTGATCGAAATACGTTTTGGAGGTCCGGAGTAGATTTAGGCTTGAATTGGCGAAATTAGAATTTTGGCGTTTTCCGGTTGATAGGGGAGATTTTGATATAGGGATCGGAATGGAATTCCGAAAATTGGAGTAAGTCCGTTGTGTCATTTATGATGTGTGTGCAAAAATTTAGGTCATTCGGACGAGGTTTTATAGACTTTTTGATCGAAAGCGGAATTTGGAAGTTTTTGGAATTCTTAAGCTTGAATCCGATGATGATTTGATGTTTTGATATTGTTTTGAGCATTCCTAGGGTTGGAACAAGTTTTAATGATGTTATGGGATGTGTTGGCATGTTTGGTTGAGGTCCCGAGGGCCTCGGGGGAGTTTCAGGTGGTTAAACAGATCAAATTCATATTTGAAAAGTTGCAGATTTTCCTTCAGGTCTGTTGCAGACATTTGTTCATCGCGATCGTGTAGAAAGGTCCGCGATTGCGTAGGCTTTGTAGGGCAGAGGTGAAATTTTTTCAGTGCGATCGCAAAGGTCAGAATGTGATCGCGATTGGTAGAGAGATTGTGGTTCGTGAACGCGTGGTCAATGTCACGTTCGCGTAGGAGAGAAGGAGCTGGTGTGAGGTGGTGAGGTTTGTTCTATGTGATCGCTTGGGTTAGACCGCGGTCGCGTAAGTTAGCAGAGGCAGAGCTTCGCGATCGCGTGGAGTTTATTGCGATCGCGTAAAGTTAAATGAGGTCAGTCAGCTTTTGTGTTTCGCGATCACGAGGCATTTTCCGCGATCGCGATTAAGGAATTTTAAATCACTGGGCAGAATGTTTAAAAGGCCATTTTTGCGATTTTTGGCCATAGTTCACCATTTTTGAGTCGGTTTTGGAGCTTCTTGGGGGAGATTGAAGGGGTAATTCAAGAGAACTTCTTTGAGGTAAGATTTATTGAACCTAAAACTCGATCCTATGTTGATTCTTACTTGTTTAAACATGAAATTAGTGGGATTTGAAGCCTAAAATTGGGGAGTTAGGGCTTGAAATTGAAGTCTTTGATTTGAGGATTTGAGGGGTCGTTTGATTTTGATGTATTTGGTATGTATGAACTCGTGAGAGTGTAAGGATTCTAGTTTTGTAATTTTTATCAGAATCTGAGACGTGGGCCCGGGGGTTGGGTTTGGCCAATTTCGGGATTTTTGATTTAAATTGATTATTTTCGCATGGGCTTTGTTCCCTTAGCATATATTGATGTTGTAATTCTGATTTTGGATAGATTCGACGTGAGTTGAGGCCGAGTCGAGAGGCAAGGGCGTCGCAGAGTAGTATTTTATCCGGTTTAAGGTAAGTAACCATCGTAAATCTAAACCTGAGGGTATGAAACCCCGGTATCTCATATTGTTCTGATAAATGAGGTGACACACATGCTAGGTGACGAGCGTGTGGACGTGCACCGGTAGGAATTGTGATTTGGTCCATCCCGTAGCGACTATTAAGCCACGTATTTTATTTGAAATCTTATGATCCCGTATTTTAGAGATTGATACTATATGTTGGGTTGTACGTCGTGTTTGGGGCATTGTGCCGACCTGTTTAGACCTTTAGGGGTATTCTTACTACTTTCCTCACTCTGTTCGATTTAAAAGCATATCCTCAGTCATGTTTTACCTATTATTTGTTTAAAACTGATTTCATCACTCTATTTCTTAATATATGAAAAACTGTTTGGGCTGAGTTCCCTGATTTTACTGATATGTCAGAGTGGCCGTGAGGTTAATGATTGAGAGAGGTTTAGGACCTAATGGTGAGGATTATATATCTATTATAGATCGGTCTGCACGCCGCAACGATATTATATATATAGATCGGGCTGCACGCCGCATCAATATATATATATTGGATCGGGCTACACACCGCAACGATATGACGCTTGGGCTATAGGATCCCCTCCGGAGTCTGTACACCCCCAGTGAGCGTAGTCAACTATAAACTATGGATCGGGCTGCACGCCGCAACGGGTATTACTATTATTATTATTATTATTATTATGAGATATCTATTCAGCCGAAGTGCTAAGTGTGAGCACCGATTGACGAGAACTGAGTTACGAGTGACTGAGAGGCTTGCCCAAAAGGCTATACTTATGGGTGATACCTTGCCCAGGGCCCGTTTATGACATTTTGCTGCTTTTACTCTTCTTTTTATACTGAGCCTCTGTTGAAAAATGTGCAATAAATGATTTCAAAGTATTTTAATTGAAACTGAAGTCTTACGAGATAACTGACTATAGCACTACTGGTTTTGACTTGATATTTCTGTTGAAAACTCTTATATGGTTTTAAATTACTCGTCACTGCACTCAAACCTTATTTACTTTAGTTACTTACTGAGTTGGCGTGCTCACATTACTCCCTGCACCTTGTGTGCAGATCCAGGTGCCCGAGCATCAGAGTGAGAGCTTCCAACACTCTCAGAGCTTTACCGGAGATCACAAAGTAGTTGCACGGTGTTTGCAGCCCTGCTTTCCTCCCTCCTATCTTAGTATTGTGTCTTTCAGACTTATTTTGTATTATTCAGACAACGTTTTGGTTGTATTTAGAGGCTCATGACTAGTGACACTAGATTGTTGGGCTGTGTTAGTGTACTTCATATTGTTTTCCGCATAATTCTGTTGATTTTCACTTTACTTATGAAAGCTTGAGACTTAATTGGTTTTTGAAAGATGATTTTAAAAGGAATTCAATGTAGTAAGTGTTGGTTTGGCTTCCCTAGTACTGTGATAGGCGACATCATGACCGGGGTATTTGGGGTCGTGACAGTAGGCCAGGGCCATGTTCCGATCACAGTACATCCATCAGTAGAGGCTTGTAGACATATCATGTCAGTTAGTGCAGTATGTTGGGCTTGTAGGCTTTTGTCAGCGGTAGTAGTTATGACAGCCTTGTCAGCCCAGTTGTATATTGATGTTTAGTCAAATCTAGTTTCCGTTCGATTTTATTTTTTGCTTAGCAAATTGTCTTGCAATGTGGCCCCATGGCTAAAGTGTGACATTATATGTTCAGAGTCCCTCGGTCGCAAGTTGGTACTCTAGCTTAAGCGAGGCACCGGGTGCTGGTCTTGCCCCCAGGTTTGGGGCGTGACAAACTTGGTATTAGAGCATTTCTGTCCTAGGGAGTCTACAATCCGTGTCTAGTAGGTTCTTGTTTATAGATATGTTGTGCACTATATTATATAAGTAGGGAACTGCAGGACATTTAGGAGTTGGTTACCCTTCTTTCAAATCTAAATCATGTTGTAGAACTGAGTTAGAGGAGATTTGAGATAAGCTTACGTGTTAGTGTTTGCATATACAGATGATGGTGACTAGGAATACTACGGCTAGCTAGAGGAGAGATACAACAGCAGGTGAGGGGACTAGAAGGGTACACCTAGTAGATGGGGCCCAGGGCCCCTACTAAGCCATTACTGGTTCCACCCGAAGAGATTCCTTAGGATATTACACATCTAGTTCCCCCTCCACTTCCATCAGATCAGGACTTGAGGAGTGCGGTGTATTTATTGACACAGTTGGTAGCTACCCAGCAACATGTTATGGCATCAACTAGTGCAGGATCTTCTGAGGGGTCTTGGAGTTCACGGGTCCGAGAGTTTATTGCTTTGGGTCCCCCAAAAGTTCACGGGGACATATCATAGGGAGGACCCACATAATTTATTAGATCAACTTCATAGGATCTTTCTAGTTATGCATGCCACGGAGAAAGAGGCATTTGAGTTAGCAGCCTTTCGACTCCGAGATATAGCTATCCTTTGGTACGAGGGATGGGAGAGGTCCAGGGGACGTGATGCACCTCCAGCTGTTTGGGAGAATTTTTCAGATGCCTTCCTTGACCAGTACTTACCGAGGGATATCCGACAGGATCGAGTCGATCAGTTTCTAGCCCTCAAGTAGGGCAATATAAGTGTTCGAGAGTATAGTCTCTGTTTTGACTCATTGTCCAAATATGCACCATCCATAGTTGTTGTTGTGCGGGATAGGATCTGCAGGTTTATAGCAGGGTTGGCCCCATAGTTGACCAAGACATGTGCCACCGCAGCATTGCAGGATATCATGGATATCTCCCGGATTTAGGCATTCACCTAGAATATAAAAAGGGGTAAGCGTCGACAGCAGGGTATAGAGAGGACTGAGCAAAGGCAGCGTAAGAGGATGAGATTTGCCAGGTCATAGGAGCGGTTTCAGGGTAGTTATAGGCCCCAATACTTCGGACGACCACCTAGGCCTCCGTCACCTCAGTTACATGGTTACAGGTATGATCGCTATACTCAGTCAAGACCAGGTGAGAGCTCACCGGTGTCGGATTTGCAGCGATAGTGAGGTTCAGGGACATGGTCATTTTTGCGGCAGTGTGACATCTGCAGTATAGGACACTTGGCCCAATGCCGAGCAAGTTCCGATGCTTATTATACATGTGTGTGGGGGGGGCATATGATGCAAGATTTCCTAAATATAGACTCTGGGGGTATGACACAACCAGCAAGTTCAACAATAAGATCATCTATGTCTATGCAACCTTCAGGGCACGAGTCTCAGTCTTTGACTGGTAGAGGTCGAGGCAGAGGTTGAGGTTCTAGTTCAGGTGGTAACCAGAATTGTATCTATGTGTTAGCGGGTCGTCAACAGGATCAGGATTCTTCACCAAAATTGTCATATGTATATTGACCATTTGCTCTAACGATTCTTATGCCTTGATAGACCCAGGATCTACTTTATTGTATATTACCCCATTTGTCACAGGGAAGTTTGGTATAGTGCCTGAAATACTAAGTGATCCTTTTATGGTATCTACACCGGTCAGAGAACTCATTATTGTTGCACGGGTTTACCAAAGTTGTATGGTGACAGTTTGTAGTCGTCGGACCTCAGCCGGCCTAGTTGAGCTAGAGATGATGGATTTTGATGCTATCATGGGCATGGACTGGTTGGCAGCTTGCTATGACGTAGTTCATTGCCGAGCAAAGGCAGCCAGATTTCATTTTCTAGGTGATCCAGTCCTTGAATGGGTAGGTAATACAACAGCACCCAGAGATAGGTTTATTTCCTATATGAAGGCGAGGAAAATTATCGCAAAAGGGTGCATTTATCATATTGTGCGAGTTAGAGATGCAGATGCTGAGATACCTGCACTTCAGTCTATTCCAGTAGTTAGAGAGTACGCAGATGTGTTTCTAGATGAGCTTCCAGGTATTCCTCCAGATCGAAAAACTGATTTTAGCATCAATTCGCTTCTGGAACTCAACCGATATCCATCCCTTCATATAGAATGGCACCTACTGAATTGAAGGAGTTGAAGGAGCAGTTAAATGATTTGTTGGAGAAATATTTCATCAGGCCTAGAACCTCACCTTGGGGTGCACCGGTACTGTTTGTGCGGAAGAAAGATGGCTCACTAAGGATGTGTATCGATTATAGACAGCTGAACAAGGTAACTATTAAGAATAAGTATCCACTTCTAAGAATCGATGACTTATTTGATCAGTTGTAGGGGGATAGATGCTTTTCAAAGATATATATGAGGTCGGGGTACCACTAGGTTAGAGTTCGGGAGAAAGATATTCTGAAGACAACCTTCAGGACCCGATATGGCCACTTCGAGTTCCTTGTCATGTCCTTCGGGTTGACAAATGCACCCGCTGTATTTATGGACTTGATGAATAGCCTATTCCGGACATTTTAAGAACTGTTTGTGATAGTATTTATTGATGATATTCTGGTTTATTCACATTCAGAGAAGGAGCATGCAGACAACCTGCGAGCGGTACTCCAAACCCTCCGTGATCGTAAGTTGTATGCTAAGTTTTCTCAATGTGAATTTTGGTTGAAGTCTGTAGCATTATTGGGTAATATTGTATCCGATGAAGGTATAAAGGTAGACTATCAAAAGATAGAGGCCGTGAAATCCTAACCTAGACCTACCACTCTGACAGAGGTCCGTAGCTTTCTAGACTTAGCAGGATACTACCGGAGGTTCGTGGAGGGTTTTTCTTCCCTTTCGGCACCATTGACGAAGCTGACTCAGAAAGCAACTAAGTTTTAGTGGATAGAGGCTTGCGAGCGGAGTTTCTAAGAGCTTAAGAACAGGTTGACCTCAGCGCCAGTTCTAACACTTCTAGAGGGTCCAGAGGGCTATGCCATGTATTGTAATGCCTCAGGTGTCGGGTTAGGATATGTCTTGATGCAACATGGGAAGGTAATTGTGTATGCTTCAAGGTAGTTGAGGAAGCATGAGAGGAATTATCCGACCCACAACCTCGAGTTAGTTGCGGTTGTCCATGCACTTAAGATATGGCGACATTATTTATATGGTGTTCATGTTGATGTATTTACAGATCATAAAAGCCTCCAATATATCTTCAAGCAAAAAAGAGTTGAATTTGTAGCAGAGGTGATGGCTAGAGTTATTAAAAGATTATGATGTTACCATTTTCTACCGTCTAGGGAAAGCTAATGTTGTAGCAGATGCCTTAAGTCGCCAATCTATGGGTAGCTTAGCACATGTAGAGGCTGAGAAAAGATAATTCACTAGAGAGATTCATCAATTGGCTTGTTTGGGGGTTCAGTTAGTAGATTCTGACGATGGTGGAGTTGTACTCCAAAACACTGCAAAATCATCTCTCATAGATGAAGTCAAGGAAAGGCAGTACGAGGACCCAGAGTTGGTCCAGTTGAGAGAGCGAGTTCCACAATAGAAGAAGCTGCTGTTAGATCTCAAGGAAGATGGGGTTCTCAGATACAGGGGTCTTCTGTGTGTTCCAGATGTAGCAGGGTTACGAGACAAGATTATGTTAGAGGCACATTATTTGTGGTACTCCATTCATCCTAGATCAACGAAGATGTATCATGATATTAAGGATGTGTACTAGTGGAACAATATGAAAAAGAACATTACTGAGTTTGTCACCCAGTGTCCTAGTTGCTAGCAGGTGATGGTAGAGCATCAGAAGCCCGTAGGGCTAATGTAGACTATAAAAATCCCGATGTGGAAATGGGAGGCGATAAACATGGACTTCATCACGAGATTGCCTCGTTCTCATTATAAATTTGATTCTATATGGATGATAGTCGATAGGCTCACAAAATAAGCCCATTTCCTACCAGTATATACATATACAACTGAAGATTATGCAAAGTTATATATTAAGGAGATAGTGCGGCTATACGGAGTACCAATATCTATTATATCTGATCGTGAGGCCTAATATACAACACATTTCTAGAGGTCATTTTAGAGAGGTCTAGGGACTCAGGTGAATCTCAGCATAGCTTTTCATCCACAGATTGATGGACAAGCCGAGCGCACAATTTAGACGCTTGAAGATATGTTATGAGCATGTGTGTTGGATTTTAAAAGAAGTTGGAATAAACATCTACCTCTTATCGAGTTTGCATATAATAATAGTTACCACTCCAGTATTCAGATGGCTCCGTACGAGGCTTTGTATGGGCGTAAGTGCAGATCTTCTATAGGGTGGTTTGATGTTGGAGAATCTGGGTTACATGGGCCAGGCTTGATTCAGCAGGACGTAGAGAAGTTAAAGCTTATCCAGGAGCGACTGTTGACAGTCTAGAGTCGTCAGAAGTCATATTCTGACATGCAGCGACGAGACTTAGAGTTCGGGATTGATGACAGGATATTCTTAAAGGTATCACCTATGAAGGGAGTGATGAGGTTTGTCGAGAAAGGCAAGCTTAGCCCATGGTATATTGGGCCTTATAGGATTATTTGAAGAGTGCGCCAAGTAGCTTATGAGTTAGATTTTCCCTCGGAATTGGAGTCTGTCCATCTAATTTTTCACGTATCTATGCTAAGAAAATGCATTAGCGATCCTACCTTTGTGTTGACCACTAATGATATATAGATTACGGAGGACTTATCATACGAGGAAGTTTTAGTTGCCATCCTAGATCAACAATCTGCAAGCTAGGAAATAAGGAGGTATCCTTCGTAAAGGTTTTATAGAGAAATAAGAATGTGGAAGAGATGACGTGGGAAGTGGAGGAAGAAATGAAGTCTAAATACCCCCCACCTATTTCAAACTGAAGATCTGGTTCGAGATGTGATACTTCAGCACAGCTCTATTCACGCTAGTAGGTCATCAGGAAAACTCTTATTTTTTACTTTCAGTATTTATAATTGACGGCTGTGTGAGGCTAAGTGTTGCTATTTATAGACATTAGCCATATTTGGCATGTATAGTATGTTTTCTGGCTGCGTTCAGGTTGGTTTTAATCTAATGTACGGAGGAGACTCTGGCAAAATTTTCCCCTGTCTGTAATAGTAAACATTCGAGGATGAATGTTCCTAAGGGAGGAATGATGTTACACCCCATATTTTTGTACGTAAAAGTGCGTCATAATTAAACTAATGTAAGACCAAAAATGAGATCATCTTTGGAAGTATATAAAGTAATTTATCATGTTACCTCGGATGTTACATATATTGAAGATCATGAACAATAAGTACAAAGAGGGTTGGAAGGTTTAGAAGCTAAGGAAATAAAGAAAATAATGTTTCGTCGAAAATCGACAATTTGAGAATGTTATAACATATACTTTTGGGGTGAGACTAGGGTAATTAACATGATAAAGAGGTAATTTTATTAGTTATGTTAGTCATATGATAGTCGTGTGTTATGATTTAAAGTCAAGCGAGTTGTGGAACAAAAGTCGATAAAAGTCATCCCAAGTTACGATCATAAGTTTTATTGAAATTTGGGTCAAATATAACTGCGATTTTCTCCCAATACTTAGAGTTACGGGATGTTCCACCTATCAAATTGAATATCTATGAGTCTATTTTATAATGCATTAAACCGTTTGTAAATATGACATCGAAGTAGAGAGATATATGCATTTTCACGAGACTACGGAGACTGCTAGGTGACAAGTGGGTGTGTCACCTACTTGCTTAAATGAGAGTCCAAAAATGGGCCAATTCAGGTCATACAAAAAGACCTTTTAAAGGCCTATTCAGTCATATAATACACTGATAAAAGGGCACGATAACTAGACCTAAACCCCTGCAAACATCCTCCCAAAATTTGAACACAAACCCTAATTGAATTTCTCTCCTTTTCAAGTTCTAGTTGGAGGAAAAACCTTGAGATTGAAGAACCAAGATATGATCTGAGTTATTGAACAAATAAGGTAAGTTTACTGCTTTTTTCATCTATTTTTTCTGCTAGATATGTGTGGAAAGTCGTTCTATAATTGTAAGAACTCACGGGATGGTGATCGGAAGCCGTGAATTCGAGATATTCACTTGTAGCGGACTGTTTTGTGAACTATTTTTGTGTTGTTGTTGGATTGCGTGTTTAACTATTGTTTTATGGAGTTTTGGAGGAGTAAGGGTGCGGATAAATACCACATAAATGCAGGGTGGTGGCTGGTCATTCGTCGTAACATTTTCGCGTCGTTTGACACTACTACGGTGGTTGTTTTGTATATGAAGAGATTGGGGTATGTTGGGCTGTTTTGTAGTATCTTATGGTGTATATATGTTGTTATTGTTGTGCTCTTATATTGTTGGTGTTATCTTGAATTTGGAGAAAGTAAGGATTATAGGGGAGATACTGCCCATTTTAATACAAAATAAGCTTGTCGTTCGTTGTGCGATAGTTGTACCTTTCGTAACTTAGTGATAGTATTATAATCGTTGTTGTAGATTATGGTGTGAAGAGAAGTTCAACTTAGTGATTGAAAAGATTGATAAGGTATGTTAAGGCTATACCTTTCTTCATTTTGGTATGATCTCGTAACTACATGAGTTTGATAACGAGCCATAAAGAGAAGTTCGTATTCCTGAACTTATATACATTATCCCAGTCTCATAAGTTACATTATTCTCCCTTATCGGGACTTTATATTCAGTTAAGTATTGTCTTCTTCCAGTCAAGAGAGCAGAGGGTCTCTCTCTCTCTCTCTCTATATATATATATATATATATATATATATATACAGACACACACACACATACAATATTACAGTATTTATACCACCATCGAACTATAATCGATAGGCAGGCCCTATTGGGTAACCTCTGATCAGATGATAAGTTATATACTAAGCCTACTGTGGTCAAGCGCCTATGAGCGAGCCCAGAATAGCCGAGATACCTAGCCTAGTATAGATGAGCGCCTATGAGCGAGCCTACTACGGCCGAGCAGTTACACGTACCGAGCCTTATAGGCCTGGACATTTATTTTACTTACTATATTGAGAGAGTTGAGTCTGCATTAGTAGGTAAGTATATCTCGAGATCATCTTTGACTTCCTATTACTTTTAGTTATTATATTATCAGTTCAGTTTCAGCTTTCAGTTATTTTATTGACTTACATACTCGGTAAATTATTTCATACTAACATCCTTTTTCAGGGAACGCTGCATTTCATGCATGCAGGTTCAGATAGACAGATGGGTAGACCTCCTCAATAGGTGTTGCTTGAGTTCAGCTTAATCGGTAAGTTCCACGTCCTTCGAAGTTGTCGGGTCATAGTACATCCATCAGTATAGGGCTTTAGACATATCCTATCAGTTAGTGTAGTATGTTGGGCTTGTAGGCTTTGTATGTATGTTTTGTTGGTTTATCATCTGTAGTAGTTATGACAACCCTATCGGCCCAGCTTTGTATTGATGTTTAGACAAAGCTAGTTTCCAATCAGTTTTATTTTTTGCTTCGTAAATTGTCTTGCAATGTGGCCCCACAGTCAAAGTATGACATTGTATGTCCAGAGTCCTTCAGTCGCAAGTTGGTACACTAGCTTAAGTGAGGCACCGGGTGCCAGTCTCTCCCCCCAGGTTCGGGGCGTGATAGCTATGATCTAGTTGAACGAGGTCGAGGTCTTCTATGGTTGATTCAGCGACTTCAACCGTCTCAGGATCCATAATGACTTCCTCGGTTTCACCTCGTGGCGACCTCAACCTGTTGATTACCATGCTTCTTTTTCCTTTTCTTTTGTTGAGTCGTCGTCTTGTCCATGGTGATTCATTAGCATTCACGGGATGTACATTGTTCCCCTCATATGCTAAATATTCCCCAAGGTGTTGGGAATTTGATCGCTTGGTATAAGCTGGAGGGGATGGCTCTCTTGGGGTGTATCCATGGTCATCCCATAATGGCGTTGTATGTGGTGTCTTGGTCCATGATATGGAATGTTATCTCTAGACTTACTCCATCGGCGAGAAAGGAGAGTATAATTTCTCCTGAAGTCCGTTCAATTGCATTGTTAAAACCGGTTAGAGTAATGCAACGTAATACTATCTTATCCTCGAGTCTCATATGTGCAAGAACTCGTGGATGGATGATGCACGCTCCACTTCTGTCATCGACCATAATTCTCTTAATATCAGTATCTAAAACTCGTAAATGAATGACAAGTTCATCATTATAAAGGAAAGTCAAACCGTTGGCATCTGACTCATCGAAGATGATACTTTCTTCGAGTCTGTTATACTATTCGTGTTCACATTTTTAACTTTTACCCTTTCAAGTACATTGTTTATCCCAAGTTGATCGAATAATCTTTCTTCTCCTACAGCCACCAGTCGTCCTCCTCCTTTGGTGGTACATCTCGTTGATTGGGTTAAGAAGGTTCTCCCCTATACTATGGGGATTCATGACTGGCCAAGCTTCTTTCAAAAGTTCAAACCAGCCCTCACCTAAACAGGTAATCTTCTTCTTATGGTCATAATCGTATTCATATCGGCTTGTTCCTTTGCACTCAATTCTTATGCTCTTTTTTTAGGTTCAATCAGGGGGACGAAGGGTCGTTATGCCTTCCGCCTCTGCCCCTATCTCGGCTATTGCACCTTCCACATTCGCCCCTATCTTAGCTGTCGCGCCCGTTCCTCAAATGTTTTCACTCATCGATGAAGATGATGAAGTTTCTCCTTGTGATGGGGGTCTAAGGCCCCGCAAAAGGAAGTTGTGGACGTAGGAGGGGATTTCCCTTGGCTGTCGATTCAGTAGGAAGTGAATTCATGCTTTGGGAGACTGCGACGATCCACATTGGAGATGATGTTGGGGTGACCTCCGAGATCCCTCAACCGAAAGGGGCTAATGAGGGCGTGCCCTTACATCCCGAGGAGGAGGAGGTTATGGAGAAGATGTTTGGCGTCAACTCTATACCTACAAAGCAAAAAGAATCTTCATCTTCCAGGACGGCAACGAATGCTTCTTCGGCCGATGAGGACAAAGGAAAGGACGTTATCGATGAAAGCAATGAGTCAGGTTCTGACATAGACCCTGACGATCCAAGGATGATTGATGAGGGACTCACTCAGATAGAGGTGAGGATGGAGGAAGGCTCAAGGACCATGATCCCAATGGATCGTGATTTGTTGAGAAATACCGATGAGGTGGTCCCCTTTCGGTTCTCTTTACCCTGGTACCGAGCGTGTGACTCTCAAGGAGATAAATGATAGTACCTTGTCAAAGAACATTATCGGCCTTGCTCTTAGGGTAAGTATGGTTGTTGTTCGTTCGTTTCCCTTTGTCTTAACTCATTTCTAAGTTTTAATTGTTGCATTTTCTTTGATTTGCAGATAGTCATTCTGGAAATTGGGAGTGCTCGGAGGGAGAAGAGACGAAAAGAAATTTATGTGATGTTGAAGGGTAAGTACGAGGAGTACCGTAGGAAGTATCGGGACCTTCGAAGGTGGCTTTGCAAGGAGGGAAACGTGCCGACCTTGAGATAAGAGCTAAAGGAAAAAGATGAGGAGCTGATGACGGTCGTGGAGAGATTCAGCATTCTTGAGGGAGTGTTGAAGAGAAAAGAAGAAAAGCTTGAGCTGAGTAAGGGTGTGGAGGCCCAATGCAACGACATTTAGACTCAGTAAGTTCAACTATGAAGCTAGTTGGATGGATGCCAAATCAAAATCAACACTCTTAGGGGGGAAGTTGCCGACCTTTTGATCTCTTCAACCCTGTTGATTGCTATGCTTATTTTTCCTTTTTATTCTTTTGTTGAGTCATTGTGTTGTCCATGGCGATTCGATAGCATTTCTAGGATGTACTTTGTTTCCCTCGTATGTTGAATATTCCCCAAGGTCTTAGGAATTTGATCACTTAGTATAAGCTGGAGGGGACGGATCTCATGGGGTGTATCCATGGTCATCCTATGATGGTGTTGTATGTGGTGTCATGGTCCATGATATGGAATGTTGTCTCTAGAGTTACTTCGTCGATGATAATAGGGAGTGTGATTTCTCCCGAAGTCCGGTCAGCTGCGTTGTGAAGCCTTTGGTTTTTTTAATGCCATGGTTTTTTCCTAAAGTGGAGTTTGTGTAAACTAGGTGGTTCTTCCCCATGATGGATGGCATGACAACCTTCTTAAGAGTTTGAGTCTATTTTTCTTTTTGTTTTTGTGTAAATAGTAGTTAGTGAGTAATGGTGCCTCAGGCAAAGCTTCACTTGGGCCTAACACATTTGCCTTTGACCTTATGGTTAAAAACAAATTGGTGTGTATAGGATGGTGATAGTTGTGACCTTGAGACTCTTGTGTTGACTAAACAATCATCGAGTGGTTCTCGAAACTATTTGTGTTGCTCAAATCATAGCTAAGGTTGTTGTGGGCCCCCGACTCTATTTCTTTAGCAATCCTATAGCTTGTGTGGTGAGGTATTGATTTGCAAGTCCAAGTCCCGTGCCAATAAGTCTAGAACTTGTCCTGAATGTTTGTCTAGGCGAAATCCTAAGTGAAGCTTGACTTGAGAAGTGATTATAGGCTATCCTCGATCCTAATTGAGACTTGAAAACATCCATAGCCTACCAATGATGATATCCCTAGTCAACCCCGTTGAGCCATAGCCCTTATTCTTTTCAAAAACCATGATACAAGCCTTTATCCGTTCTAAAATGATCCTCTCTTGACACCCTATCTTTCCTTATGACAAGGTAAAAGCATAAGTTTGTGGGGAGAGACAAGGAATGCAAAAGTGATAAAAGGTACAAAATGAAGAAAAGGAAAGGCAAAAAGAAGAAAAAAGAAAGAAAAGCCAAAAATTCAAAAAGAAAGTAAACAATCTAGAAGAAATGAAGGGATTCAATAAAAGCAAAAGATGAAAGGCATGAAAAGATTGGAAAGGAGAAAAAGGATTGAAATGAACAAGAAAGAGTGACAGTGTGTCTCTCTAGCCCCTAAAGAAGAAGTAAATGACTCAAAGAATCAAGAAGATATGTGCCAAAATGAAGTATATGAAGTGCATAAGGGAAGATGAAACCTTCTTAGACAGATATATCATACCCTGAACCAAAAGCCTTCATTACATTCCCACAAAAACCCTATATGATCTTAAGTTGGGTGAGCTTACATTAGTGGTGACTCACATAAGGGGCAATCTTATGGTACTTAGAGCCGGACTTGTGACTTCCTTTGAGAGAGATGAGTGTGTCTTCCACAATCCTCGTTCTAAGTGCAACAATCTAAAAGTGAGGTTTGCTTGTGGAGAGTTGAGGAGTATGAGTTTGGGCTCCACAACGACCAGTATAACTGTCACAACCCAAAACAACATGACCGGCACCCGACACACTACCCGACCCGAGCGAACCAATCCATGTGATGCACCCAAATCATATGTATGAAAACCAATTTAACTGCGGAAGCTCATTGAAAATCTTATACATTTTCAAGTTAAATGATATAATATTTTCCAATTCAAAATCACACATGACGCCCTTTCATAATAATAATTACAATGACACTAAGTAAGATAAATATACTTTCATGAATGTCGTGTACAACCCCGTTACTACAACCTTTCACAACTATCTATGGAGCCTTTATACCAAAGAATAAAACCAACGATTGGAGTAATTCCAAGAAAATAAAATAAGGAAGAACATAATAGCTACCACGAAATAAAAGTGGTGCTTCATAATACCTCGGAAAGAGAGTCATCCTGGCCTAACCGCATGCCACTATCATACATCATCCTGAAACATGTAAAGTAAGCAGGGCCCTGGAGGGGAGCCCCTAAGGGCTGAATACACCACAGCGGTACTCAATAAGTGTCATAGACTCTCTCTACTTAAGTTCTTGGGACAAACTTTATAAAATGCACCAATATTTGATATAAAACGATAAGAAATTTTATCAATTCATGACCCTTGTTATTTTAAATAACAATCAAGTGAAATATAACTCGCAATATAAACTTTTAAATCATTCACATCAATCCAAGATTTTGGATAAATCGTACAAAATTATTTCATATGCTTTAAGTCATCAAAATCTCTTTCGGCTCCTTAGGCCTAAACATAAGAAAATCATCCTTACCTTTCACTAGGAGTACCATACCATCACCGACATAAGAAGGTCAACTAGGTTATGTACCTAGCGGCAAGTATCATATACCCTACTTGCTCAGGTCGTCTCATCGTAGTGTCGTACGAATCGACTTAGCCATGCTAATAATAGCACAAAATAGTACCCTCTCGAGGGAGAGCACTCTTCCGTAGTCTATACCACAAAGTGGCCATCTACGCCTACACCAACACGTGTAGTTTCATGACGACGAACACAACATATCTGAAGTCAATCTCGGTGAACACAAGTAACTCCCAAATATTTGATACTTCAAAAATAGATTCATAGCATAGTAGCTTCAAAGGATCTATTTTTATCACATCATAGCATTTATATAAAATCTAAATCATTTGAACAAAAATTAAATAAACAAACCTTTTACATGCTAAAGCCTTTAGCAATTTAACATCAATCTTTAAAAGATACTACAAGGGCTATTCTGCACATCAATTTCCCAAAGAAATACTTTCCGTGAAAACTTTTCTTTAGCTCTCAAATATGTATACTCTTGTCAATACATAAGTTTTGATAAAAACTTATAACATTTACCTTGAGTGTCATCTTGCCAACAAGATTTAAAATAAAATATACAAAACGGCATGACACTACTTATGCAACATAGTATTAGTAGATGGAGACATCCGTATTTGTTTGTCCCCACAAGCACGAAAGCACATTTGCAAACAACTTAAGTATTAACTTTAAACATACTTTTAGATAAAGTCCCTCAAGAAGAGTAAGTTTTAATCAACTTACCTCGCTTTCGTTTTATTAATATTCACAAGCTTTCAATTCTCTTCCATCATTCCAATGTTGATTAAAATTCTCAACATCACCAACATGTCAATATCTACAATGATCCACAACACTAATAACCTTCAATCTACAATAGCAACATCCAATGGAACCAATATTAGTAACAAATTCCATAACTTAAGCCATTTAGGCATACTATCAAACACCTTGTAGGCATAAACCTCTACATCTCTTCACCATATGATTAGCTTATCCAACTACCACCATTCATCAATAATTTATCCTGCCATCATGATTAACCAATTTATAACTTCCAACATCACATATATGACCATCCATCCACACCCAACCAACAAAGTTCCATTAAATAATCATCTTTCAATCTCTACAATAGTTATGTAATTAAATGGGGAACTTATGGCTTCCAATATCCATACCAAGAGTTCCAATAATTATTCATACTCATATTCCCTTAATAAATCCATACATATAAGTGTAAGGGTATAAGATTACCTTTTTTGAAGAAATCTTGCAAAACTCTCTTTTGAGTTCTTGAAGAAATCTCTTGAAGATCTAAGTATTTTATGTGTAGATTTCATCAATACTAGTGTAGAAATGATGGAATTTCACACCAAGATAATGGGGATTGCTTACCTGTAATATGGGAGGAGTTGGAGGTCTTGAGAGAGTAAATACGAACCCCAAGATTCGTCCAAATGAAATGGGGAAAATGGACCCCGAAATTGTGTTTATAAGCCCAGATTTCGGATGTGGCCTCAGATGCTTCGCATCCCCAGTTCACTCCTCTCAGGAGCTCGGATGCTGACCTAGATGCGATGGCAGCACTTCACTGCCAGCCCCTCTTTTCGGAAGCGGCCTCGGATACTTCGCATCCGCAGGCTCCTCCGCCATCCTTTGGTAATTTGGTCATAACTTCTTGTAGGAATATCCAAATAACAAACGGTTTGAAGCGTTAGAAACTAGACTCAATGAACTTTCCTTTAATTGGTTGTCCATCACATAACGCTTAGTACATATATAGATATACTTGTCCAAAGTTAGGTCGTGTGCGTACTTATTTGTAACTTTAGTCTACCATGTAATTTCCAACTTGACTTGGACTTAGGGTTATCCTTAGACCCCACATCACTTATAATATACCTCGTACACTTATTATCATATTCAATTAATATCCATCATATTAATAGTCCTCGTCTTCATACAAAATAATGTAATTAGCACACATCAACTTTCTTAATAGCACTTAAGTACTTCGAAATTTCCCGGGGGTGCTACATTCTCCCCCACTTAAGAACATTTGTCCTCGAATGTTTTACAAGTCGCTTCTAATAATTGATTTACCATCCATTTACCCCCAACTATTATGCATAGGCACTTATGACTATATGGGTCTTATACTTTCTTTCCAAAATCTCAACTTACTCATGGCCCTCAAAATTTGGCTATCTTTGCAAATTCTTAAAAGTTTTGGCAGAGTTTCCCTTATAACTAGGACTATACAAAAATATTAACCTATCTAGAACAAGACCCCATACGGGCACCAATAACAATATCGCTCAACAACCAACAATACACAATATAATGTACCATCTTGACCCTACTCGGCCGTACATATACCATAAGTGCATCAAATGTAAATCTTTAAAACTTTTAACTATTGACATTTATAATACCATTCAATATCAATAATAGCTACTACACATAGCTCCCATATCATTATTATGCCTGCATGAATTTTCTTTAGTCATGCATACGTCAATCTGTACCTGAAAAGTATCTTCAAATAAACCAAAAATCTCTCTGTGATTGGACGTCCTTAATAATTTTTTTTGAATAACGTAGAATGGCACATTTTCATGCTGCCTAAATTCTCAGCTTCCTCAAAGCTATGGCTCATGCTTGATGAGAGCAAAATTATATTGCCCACTTGGTACCTGTAAACTTATCCATTCCGACTTATAGTCTCAAAATTTTCTTATAATCAATACTTTCAAATTTGTCTGTTGCTCTTTTGAGTCCTGTTTCCAGGAAAAGTTTTCCCACTTAAGACTTTTAATATTCTGTAATCATCAAAATTATTTTGGAATATCCTTTTATTCCTTCCGAAGATTAATAAGATATTTGTCTCAGACTTATCTATCATATGGTAATTTAATATCCCTACTTTCGCTCATACCTTTAGATCTCATGCTAGATTCATAACTTGATAACTATTATTACCAACAAGTTTACTCTAAAAGCAATTCAACCACTTCATTCGATTTCATTATACTAGTTTGCCACCTAATCGTGGACATCCGTGTTCTAGTTTTATTTCTTAACTTTTAATAGTTTTTTGATCCCACTGAGTATCTTGTGATATTTTTCTACCGAAACTTGGGATTTAATTTATTACCATGCACACCATAGACATGCTACCGTAGCATGTAAGTTTTCAACAGTCGAGAGTCACTGTTATCACGATGGTACTTGCACCCTTTTAATATTAGTGCTCTTCTTTGAACCCATGCCCTTTACTGATATACTTTATTTTTTTTGTATAGAAGAGTCTTTTATCATTCATGAATGCGCATTACATTACCCTTCTCTATTTCATCTTGTGTTGAAGTGTGCATACATTAAAATATCCTCTTATTCCACTTAATCCCACATACAATTTAAAGTACTTCCTTGTTCTCCGCCAATACTTGAATTTAATTCAAATTGCACATGCCACCAAAGTTGTAGGAATACATTCGAGTTGCCCATTAAATCTTTAACTATCAGATATAAATTTTAATATCCCTGATGCAGAACATCGTAACTATTACTTGTAATGAGTCTTTGAATCCCAACAAAAACTTTATGGTAATTGTACTCATTCCGTGGTGAAGTTACCGAATGTTTTCTCTTCATCTTGACTCTAGTAAATAAAATATCCTATTTCTCAAACCGTTATCTTTAAGGTGAATCCTTTCTGTTCCGATGCTCCCCCACTTAGGAGTAAACCCAATTCAAACTCTTACTTACCACTCGAAGTCAATATTAAACTTATATCTCACACATAGAACTTTTCTTTGTTCATTTTTGTATCCAAGTATCATGTCGCTACTAGCTGCAACATATATTGCTAAGGGCCATTATTCTCTGCCCTTACGACATCATTATAGTTATCACTTCACTCTTTTGTATTCACTCTACCGTTAAAACCTTTTCTAACATTTCAACCTTCAACTCATGCTCTAATACAGTTCTGGCAAGTATGACTGTCTTACGCCTCTCATCTCATGCTTAAATATGTTGAACAAGTGTGGCTCTCTTAGGCGAAATCCACAAATCATTATATAATTTTTTTTCCACAACATACACCATCTTCACAATGCTAAATGCGAGAATTATGCATTCTATCTTTAGGTCACCATCATATTCTCAAGCAGCATATATATATTACATAGAATATTCTCTGGAATTATATTTCTTGCTACTAAGTCCTTTCATAAAACATTATTTTGACGTATCCCACCGAGTAGGCTAATACTTATAATAAAGATACTATGCCTGTAAGGTCTTATTACCTCATGCCTTCGTCATAATGCGAACTCTTTTGCCCATAGATAATACCACATATTTACATCAACATGATTCATATAAAAAATATACTTGCATATATTCCCATTCCTCATGGTATCACTGACCTCGTCCATACATATCATGTTAGGAATTTGTGACACATTATCATGTAGACTTAGAATTCTTGTAACTTCTCAACCTACAAATCCATACCATAACCGTTTTCAATTTTTGTTTTTGAGACTTTCGTCGCACACATTATATGTATAACCTTCCAATAACTTTAACTTAGCCCATGAGCCATTTCAGTATTTATTCTCCTTAAATCATAAGGATCTATTCACTCACAAGTTAACTGCTCTTTCAATATTAGGCATCTACAGAGACTCAAGATTATTTTCCATATCAATTTTTTTTCTTTCTTCCTTCCCTGACAATCTATATTGTTTCTTATAAACTCCAAGATTACGCCTTTTGTGCATCTCATGCCTTAATATTTTCACGCTTACCCATTTAAGCCAGCATACTTTATCCTCCCATGTCTCGGCATGCATAATTAGAGGTTGACGTTTACTTGTATCACATTCATCATCTGGAAGAACTCAAGGTTGTCATGCCCATCTTTTACATATGACATGCTTCGTCTATCCTCAACTCTTACTTACACGTGACACTTTATTTCTTGTGTGTCACTTCTATTACATATGACACACTCATGACGATAACCTGTAATGCTTAGAGGAAACCTGATCTCTAGTATAATTAAAGGTCCTCTTCCTCTTCTAATATTATTCCCTTTTCGGATAATCAAGAAAGTCTTGTTTTTTTTTCTTCGGAAGGTGTCTTTCATCATTGTTGAAACTGTCTTAACTATGCCATATTCCGTATGAGTCATACTATGTTTACCACAAACTTGATTGATTCCCATTAACTTATCAATTAGATCCATATCACCTCTCTATATCTTGTCATGCTAGTTTAAGATGCAACATCTTCATTTACATTTTTTTTTGAACTTTGCTTAACTCGTTAATGGTGATTACCATAGTAAACAATCGCTCCAAAAATTTGACCAACAACCATGAATTGAAATCCAGGGTCTAACATACGTGCTCTTATTCGCATCCATTAGCAAAATTCTTTATAAGTCAAAACATCATCCTGACAACACTAGATGACATCATCACCTTATTTTCTTCCATGATTTCTCAGTATTCGACTGATAATTGTTATTCACCAAAGTTGTACGTGTTAACTGTATTAGTCCCAATCTATTCTCAATTTATCCTTCCATTTGAACAAATCTGACACTTTCTGGCTATTAGCCAAAACATCTTGTATTATAACCTGAACCTTGAGAATTATTCTCGTTACTTCTATATCTTCCACAATAGGTAATTAATACGATCAAAAATATGTACTCTCACTTTAGGCACAAACGCACGATATGGAGTATGAAGAAAGTGAAACACCCCAGATGTCATTGTAGCCTCCCCGTTATAAGTGTGGTCAGCAACAAACCGATAAGAGGGACTCTACTTGACATGGGTCCATAGACTTCCTAGGACTCGACTTAGAACCTAGTGCTATGATACCAAGCTTGTCACGACCCAAAACCACGTGACCGGCACCCGGCACACTACCCGACTCGAGCGAACCAAACCATGTGATGCACCCAAATCATATTCATGAAAACCAATTTAATTGCGGAAGCTCATTGAAAATCTTATACATTTTCAAGTTAAATGATAAAATATTTTGCAATTCAAAATCACACATGACGCCCTTTCATAATAATAATTACAATAAGACTAAGTAAGATAAATACACTTTCATGATTGTCGTGTACAACCCCGTTACTACAACCTTTCACAACTATCTATGGAGCCTCTATACCAAAGAATAGAACCAACGGTTGGAGTAATTCCAACAAAATAAAATAAGGAAGAACATAATAGCTACCACAAAATAAAAGTGGTGCTTCATAATAACTCGGAAAAAGATTCATCATGGCCTGACCGCATGCCACATATCATACATCATCCTGAAACATGTAAAGTAAGAAGGACCCTGGAGGGGGGCCCCTAAGGGCTGAGTACACCACAACGATACTCAATAAGTGTCATCGACTCTCTCTACTTAAGTTCTTGGGACAAACTTTATAAAAATTAATGCACCAATATTTGATATAAAACGATAAGAAATTTTATCAATTCATGACCCTTGTTATTTTAAATAACAATCAAGTGAAATATAACTTGCAATATAAACTTTTAAATCATTTACATCAATCCAAGATTTTGGATAAATCATACAAAATCATTTCATATGCTTTAAGTCATCGAAATCTCTTTCGGCTCCTTAGGCCTAAACAAAAGAAAATCATCCTTACCTTTCACTGGGAGTACCATACCATCAACGACATAAGAAGGTCAACTAGGTTATGTACCTAGCGACAAGTATCATATACTCTACTTGCTCAGGTCGTCTCATCGTAGTGCCGTACGAATTGACTCAGCCATGCTAATAATAGCACAAAATAGTACCCTCTCGAGGGAGAGCACTCTGTCGTAGTCTATACCACAAAGTGGCCATCTACGCCTACACCGACACGTGTAGTTTCATGACGACGAACACAACATATTCGAAGTCAATCTCGGTGAACACAAGTAACTCCCAAAACATTTGATACTTCAAAAATAGATTCATAGCATAGTAGCTTCAAAGGATCTATTTTTATCAAATCATAGCATTTATATAAAATCTAAATCATTTGAACAAAAATTAAATAAACAACCCTTTTACATGTTAAAGCTTTTAGAAATTTAATATCAATCTTTAAAAGATACTACAAGGGCTATTCTGCACATCAATTTCCCAAAGAAATACTTTCCATGAAAACTTTTCTTTAGCCTTCAAATATGTATACTCTTGTCAATACATAAGTTTTGATAAAAACTTATAACATTTACCTTGAGTGTCATTTTACCAACAAGATTTAAAATAAAATTTTACAAAACGACATGACACTAAATATGCAACATAGTATTAGTAGATGGATACATCCGTATTTGTTTGTCCCCACAAACACGAGAGCACATTTGCAAACAACTTAAGTATTAACTTGAAACATTCTTTTAGAGAAAGTCCCTCAAGAAGAGTAAGTTTTAATCAACTTACCTCGCTTTCGTTTTATTAATATTCACAAGCTTTCAATTCTCTTCCATCATTCCAATGTTGATTAAAATGCTCAACATCACCAACATGTCAATATCTACAATGATCCACAACACTAATAACCTTCAATCTACAATTGCAACATCCAATGGAACCAATATTAGTAACAAATTCCATAACTTAAGCCATTTAGGCATACTATCAAACACCTTGTAGGCATAAACCTCTACATCTCTTCACCATATGATTAGCTTATCCAACTACCACCATTCATCAATAATTTATCCTGCCATCATGATTAACCAATTTATAACTTCCAGCATCATATATATGACCATCCATCCACACCCAACCAACAAAGTTCCATTAAATAATCATCTTTCAATCTCTACAATAGTTATGTAATTAAATGGGGAACTTATGGCTTCCAATATCCATACCAAGAGTTCCAATAATTATTCATACTCATATTCCCTTAATAAATCCATACATGTAAGTCTAAGGGTGTAGGATTACCTTTTTGGAAGAAATCTTGCAAAACCCTCCTTTGAGTTCTTGAAGAAATCTCTTGAAGATCTAAGTATTTTATGTGTAGATTTCATCAATACTAGTGTAGAAATGATGAAATTCCACTCCAAGATAATGGGGATTGCTTACCTTGAATATGGGAGGAGTTGGAGGTCTTGAGAGAGTGAAGAAGAACCTCAAGATTCATCCAAATGAAATGGGGAAAATGGACCCCGAAATTGTGTTTATAGGCCCAGATTTCAGATGTGGCCTCGGATGCTTAGCATCCCCAGTTCACTCCTCTCAAGAGCTCGGATGCTGACCCAGATGCGATGGCATCACTTCACTGCCAGACCCCCTTTTCGGACGCGGCCTCGGATGCTTCGCATCCGTAGGCTCCTCCGCCAGTCTTTGATAATTTGGTCATAACTTCTTATAGGAATATCCAAATGATAAACGGTTTGAAGCACTAGAAACTAGATTGAAATACCTTTCATTTGATAGGTTTTACATCACATAACTCTTAATACATATATAGATATGCTCTTCCAAAATTAGGTCTTATGCGTACTTATTTGGAACTTTAGTCTACCATGTAATTTCCAACTTGACTTGGACTTAGGGATATCCTTAGACCCCACATCACTTATAATATACCTCGTACACTTATTATCATATTCAATTAATACCATCATATTAATAGTCCTCGTCTGCATACAAAATAATGTAATTAGCACACATCAACTTTCTTAATAGCACTTAAGTACTTCGAAATTTTCCGGGGTGCTACAGTAACAGAGAGAGTTTCCTTAATGAGTTGAGTCAACTCTTGATGATTTTGTATCGTACTATAGCCATGGTGCTAAAAAGTTTGTGTGTTGTTGATAATGCATTTGAGTTGAGGGTAATTGTTAGTCCCAATTTATTCCTGATGAGGTTACTATAAGGCAGCTGAATTTTCCTTTCTTTTAGCTTGAGGAGGTGAGAATTACTTTGTTTACTTGTGTACAAGCAAAAGCTTAAGTTTGGGGAGTTGATAACTAGGGATTCTAGTCTATTTTATGCTCCTTTTTGCTTGAGTTTTGTATTAAAATTGTGTACAAGTATTTCCAAAAGCTAACTTATTGTGCTTGCTTGTAGTGTTTGGTCAAAAAGAGACAAGAAAGTCAAAACTAGCTCAAAAAGGAGTGAAACCTGCACAAGTCAAAACTGAGTCAACTGAGCGCTGCAGCGGAAAATCAACCATGGACGCGGAGGGTCCACCGCTGAGGCAGTCCTTTTATCATGATCCGCGGTGGAAAGGTTCAGAGAGATGCATATTTTGGGATTGCAAGTCACCACTGACCGCGGTGCTTTTATGTGGCAGCGGTGCCTCTACCGCGACAGCAGTCCTTTTACCGCAGTCAGCGAAGAAGAGGTTCAGAGAGCCTGAAAATGAGCTGAAAGTTGAAGACCGCGATTCGTGCTTGATTTTATGCGGCCGCGGTAGCCTCACCGCTGCAGCGTTCCATTTTTCGTTATCAGCGGTACCTCCGTCAGGGGCATTTTTATCCAAAAAATTTAATTGTGTATAAATACTTCTTTTTATCAGATTTTTAGGTCATCTTATCTTTAGTGAGCATGTGAAACCGCCGTTTTTGCTTTTTAGAGTAATTTTAGAGCTTGTTTAATAATTAATCTTAGACTTTTTTCTTGTAATTAATTTTTATGGGTTATTCTTCATCTCAATCTATGATTTCTTCTTCAATTATGAGTAGCTAAACCCATTAGCTAGGGTTGTGGATCAACCCTAGTATGGGTAGTTAATGGGTCTCCTATTTTAGGGTTTAGATGTTTATGAGTGATTGATATTTGGCCTGATTTATGCTTTTTATGTTGAATTGGTGGTTGCAAACACTAATTTGTGTCTTTTTGACTTAGGCTCTTCTTGAGAAAGAGAGATTGAGTCTAGGAAATTCAGGCTAACAAGGAATTGGGGTATATTCAAGATATTGATAGCCCAAATTAAGGGTTAAACCTAGAGATAGTAATACCCGACTTAAGCCAACTTTGCTTGCACAAATTGAACACCAAATTGGGCTTGAAAAAGCCAACTAAGGCAAAGTCACTCAAACTACCGAGAGGTATAGAGTGAGTAGCTACGTGCATTGGCTACATCACAATCCCAACTATAACATTATTGCCCTAAGTTTTAGATCTCGTTAGATACTCACCTAGGAGTAAGTCACTTCCCTAATACCTCTTTACCAATTTAGAAAACCCTACAAAAATATCTACTTAGCTTAATTTTGTGCATCATTAGTATTAAATTAGAAGTATCAAATGAACAAAAGAATGATTGGAAGTGCAATCAAAAGCACTACACATTGCTAGATTAGATAGGAATCCAACTCCAAACCTTATCTTAGCTCCATGTGGATTCGATCCTGACCTTCTCGGGTAAAAGTTACATCGACCGCTCTTGCCATTCTATAGTGGTGTAGGGTTGGCTGCAATCAGCCATCTCTTCAAATGTTTCTATGGAATGGGCTAGTAACTATGAATACCATGCCAACGCCCATCGAGTAAGGGTTTCGCAAAATATTTGCAACAAGATAGAGGGCACCTGCTCTTTGGTGAGGTCGTTGCCTTTCACAGCAGTAACATAGTGAGTCACATGATCTTCATAGTCAGTCGTCATGTCGTAGATTCTAAGACATGGGGGCATCTCGAAGGTCTTTGGTATGGCATGTGGAGCTGCTTCCTCGCTTTATAGTTGTTCCACAAACCCGCCCATGTCTCTTTTTAGTAATAATTTTAGGGCACCTGGTATTTTGTCTACCCGTTCATAGTGCTCTATCATTTGGTCTTTGAGCGCCTTGTTCTCGTTTTACATTTCCTCTATTCTTTTCAGCACGACGGCGAGGATTTTATCACCTGCATTGTTAGTAGTAGTGTGAGTTTTACCTGGAGTTGGGGGGCTTGGTTAGTCTTCCTGTTCGTTCCATGATGTGCTACATGGATTCTCGTGATTTCTGTGTTCGTGCATGGAGATTGTTTACTGAGCATACTAACTAGAGTATCAGTTAGCCATGCTTCGAGGAGCTTTTTCATGGCAGGTGGCGCCCCTTCTCTCGTGGACGTGGAGGATCCTTTCCCATTCAGTTTTGTTATGCTGCAGAAAGGAGCAGGCGACCTATTTTGCCTAGGGAGGTAGTGGGTGTCACTTCCTCTCCCTAGGTGTCATAGCCTTCATTGATGACGTTCATGAGATTAAAGGGAACATTATTTGTTGCCCTCATTCCATTTCCTTGGTTACATGCCATGGAAGTTTTGTAGGCACAAAAAGAAGAGATAAACTTTGTGGTTTATTAGATTAAGAAGTCATGTAAATGTAAATTATGGATCTAGTGGAAAGTAAAAGATTGGTCAAGAAAATCTCCAGAGATGGCGCCAAACTATTTGACCGAAAATTTAGATCTAGGTTTAAACAATTTGATTTTCTAATAGAATAGAGTTAATTTTAGCCAATATTAATATCCAAAAGATTGTTTAACTAACTTTGTAGCAAGATGTCAAGAGTACTATTCGAGTTGCAATAAATATCAACAATAAAATAGCATTCAATAGCCCAAGAACAAAGATGATAGCATTAAATAATAGTAAATGATAATGAATGACATTTATGTAAATAAATGCAAGTGAGTCACCCGAAAAAGTTGAGATTCTTTAATATTCCCTCTAACAAATATGGATGATGATAAGCCTTAGAATATTCAGATCCTCCTTGGATCGTGGGAGAAAAGATCAACACATATCTAAAGAAAATGTGCATTTTATATGTTAATGATAAAGCAAGAATCTTCAGATAATTTTAATGTATTATTTTTTACAATGAGTATTGTCCAATCCCCTCTAGAATCCTTTCTCTTTTTATTTATTTATAAGGGCACATGGGTCACAAAAACCCTAATAGTACAGATGGGAGGAATATTTCGTAGAATATTCTGTGTAAGGTCTTATTTCTAAGACTAGCCGTTAAGGCTCTGCTAAAGGGAGTACTCATCCCCCTTGTTGAGTCAAATTGACCTCACATTCGTCCATTGATAGGTCACTTCGACTTCGCCTTCGTCCGCTATTGAAGCCAAATTAATAAAACATGGCAGCCTTCGAAGGCTATAATATCTCCTTGAGTGATGGCTTGGCGTGGAAAGCGTAATTCATTTCTTAGATGTGCGTGGAGGCAAAAAATAGCTTAAAACTAATTTAATTGATCAGGTATCATTTTCCTGTTGGATATTATAATTAATTAAACTTAATACTAATTTTTCCTCTTTTCTTATTCATTTTTCTTTTCTTTTTCGTTTTTTGTTTCTCTTTCTTCATTTTAACAGAACCAATGAATACTGGCATGTCATTACCATCCTCTTCCTCCCTATTTTTTGAAACTAAGTCATGTTTTTTTTTTTGCTTCTCTTTCTTTCTTGTTGAATTTCCATTCCCACTCTTCCATTTCCTCCTTCATATTCACCTACCTTTACAAACTCCATTTCATTGCTCATATTTTGTCCCTTTAATCTCCTGGATTTGATAGAAACATAAGTTTCCAAAGCAATTGTGTCAAGAATTTAGGTAGAAATAATTTTTATACTTGACTGGAGAGCTTGATGTTCGCCAATACCATTTTTTGTACAAGAGATTTTCTCTCCTTTTCTCTTCGATCAGGGAGTCTGGGTTCTCTTTCTGCCTCAGTAGAAATCCATCACCGGGTTCAAATTTCTTGGACCATCTAGTGTTTTATGTTCGATTTAGTGGACATTGCTCTTTAGGTGACAAAATTATGCAATTGCTATATATTAATTTGACTGATTGCTTACAATATCTAGTTAACAAAAAGTACTATTTTATACTATTAGAGAATTCTTTTTGGTTAGATTGATGTGAAGGGGGAAATTTCAAGTTAGAGGTGTTAAAGTGAAGTGGTACGGGGAGGTGGTTCTGATTTTTCAGAGATAGAGTTTATGGATTTAAGGGAGCTAAGTTATAGCAATGCCTTCCATGGTGGTGGGCGGCGAAAATAATGATGAAGGAAGGTGGAGATGATGAAATTAAAAAAGAGTGGAAAAAGAAAGGAAATTTAAAAAAAAACGAAATGGTGCAACATTTGACACATCGCGCATGTTAACATAGCCCACCACAAGACGAGTTCAGTATTTTGAAGGAGGTATTAAATTTAATTTACATAATAATAATGGGCTATTAGATCACTTGAAAAGTTTAGGTGTGTAATTTATTTTTTCGGACAAGTTTAATGTGAATATATGTGTGTCTGTTAACAATTCATTCAGTTCATAATTGAATGACTAGAAAGGAAACGATGACACACAGGTGAATAAAATTGGATAATTCGAAATTTCCCATATATCCTTACTGAAAGCTATTAGAAATTCTCCTATATTAGAAGCAACAGTGAGGTGACTGTATCATCAACATGCATGTCTGGCACTTTGAGGCTATTCTGGTAAATTCAAGTGAAAAAGAGAAATATGATTTGGGGGAAGGAACCCTACCGTAGCTCCCATATAAATATTTTAGTGACTTGGCTAAATTGTCTCTTCCTTATCTCATCATTCATCATCACATTATCCAAGAGCTTTGCTTTTCTAGAAACATGGGATCCCACCTGATCTTTGCACACGCTGTTATCACTTTGCAATGATTTGAATCTTTGAATAGTCATGTCTCTCTTTCTCCCTCTTCTATTAAGTACACATTTTGAACAATGATTATCAAAGAAAGAATTGATGAAATTTGAGATATTTCCTCCGGTACAAAATAAGTGATTTTTTAGTTGTTTTCACACAGATTAAAAAATTCACCTTTTAACATTAATTAGCAATGAAATTGACCATATTAACCTTTACTATCTCTTCACATAAACACTCCTAACACATACTCCAACACTATTTACTCCAAGGGCAATGTAGGAAAAAAATAATTAATTCAACCTTGAAATCTAGAAAAATCGCTTATTTTGGACTACAAAAAAGGCCAAAAAATCGCTTATTTTGGACGGGAGGGAGTACAAAATTACAGAGATGGAATGGAGAAAGAAGAGGGGGGAGAGAGAGAAAAAGAGATGGAAGAAAATAAGGACAAATCCTTTATTACTAACAGGCCTGGGAAAGCCGCCTACCCCCATGATTTCTGGACAAAGACAATAAGCAAATGCATGAAAACACAGCAAGTAACAAGATTGAGCAAATAACCAAAATAAGGCTAACTAAACAACTGAAATAGTGAAATTCCTGACATGATACCAGTTCTTCAAGGAAAATATCGATTTTAAAAGCTTTCATAACTAAAATAACATTCCAAGGCATGAAAAATAACCAAAATCATGCAAACAAATAAAACCCCAAAAGATAGACAAAGCCATAGAAATTGAAGAACGGTAAGGAAAGATTCTGACAACGACGAGTACGACAAACGACGAGTACGATAAACGACGGGGTCTCTTTGAGTCGGCGTCCCGAGGGAGACGACCTTAAGGCAAAGAAGAAACGGTACGACCCTTATAATAGTGTAAGCCCATTAGGGAGCATTAGGAATATTCCGTCGAATATTTCTTGTATTTTGTATTTTACAATTTAGAAGAGTTTCTTTCTTAGTATAAAAGGGGAACAATAACCTTGTAACAAAGGAGGGATATTATTATTCTTGAATAAAAAGAAACTTAACGACCAACTTCTCTTTACCTATTATTCTTTCTACAGATTATTATATTCAACTAAGATTTACCCCTTCATATTTGATTTATTTGTTCAAAAAGGTTTTAATATCTTTTGAGTCAAACAATTTGGCGTCGTCTATGGAGATTTCTATAGCTGAAATCGTAGTTTTCATCTAGATTCTTGAAGGAAATAATCACCTTTCTCCAGCTCTATAAGGGCCAACGATGGCAGGAAGGGAGAAGCAAGGCTAAAAGCAATAGAGAGTGTCACAAATAACCTCCTGAATTCCCTCAACGAGGCCAGTGGAGAAGACAATGAAAATGCAACACCAAATGTTACACCTGAGGGTGAGATTTCACCCCCTCCACACGGGGATCTAACGACCTTGTGCGAGAGAGGAACCTCAATATCCTCAGCAGGAGAAGCGCCACCAACATTCAAAAGGCTACTAGAAGAATGGTTAATGAGTGCCTTGAGCAACAAGCTTGAGAAACCCATTCAGGAAGGTGCCGAAGACGCGCTACCCACAGAAATCACAGTTGTTGCCGATGAGACAAGCACTACACGAGCAGGTAACACCCGCACTATTACTGATGCAGGTGATGATGCACTTATGGCCATCTTAAAGAAAATGGAAAAGATGGAAAATGAGAACAAAACACTCCGCGAACAGATGAAGGAACATCAGGAAAGGGTCAATAAAATACCAGGCGCTCCAAAGCTGTTACCAAAATGCGATGTGGGCCAGTTCGTCGAGACACCGTATAGCGAAGGGGAAGCTCCCCATTCCATTCCAAAGACCTTCAATATACCGCCATATTTGAAAATATATGATGGCACCACAGACCCAGAAGATCATCTAATCCATTACGTTACCGCAGTAAAGGGTAACGATTTATCAAAAGAACAGGTGCCATCTGTACTACTGAAAAAGTTTGGCGAAACTCTGATAGGGAGAGCGCTGACGTGGTATTCCCAACTACCAGCACGGTCGATATCCACGTTCGAAGAAATGGCAGACAAGTTCGTCACCGCGCATGCGAGAGTGAAAAAGGCAGAAGCTAGGGTCAATGATATCTTCGCCGTCAGGCAAATGACGGGCAAGGGACTTCGAGATTTCCTAGTCTGATTCAACACGTGTCAGAAGGGATGGCAGTAGCAGCCTTTCAAAACGGGCTAAACAGAAACGGGTCAAAAGCAACCAAAAAGCTATTCAGTAGACTCATGAAGTACCCCCTACCACGTGGGAGGAGATCCACAATGCTTATTGCGCCAAAGTGAGGGCAGACGAGGATGACCTGAATGGCCCGCTTCAGCGATTAACATCAGTCTAGACCGAGACAAGGAGAGATCGCCATCACGACGGGCGAAGGGATCAGCTACTACGTTTCAATTGAGAAAGACACCAGCCTTATATCCGAACATCCAATCCTCCACCTCCACGACATGTGGACACCGCATCTCGACATACCGCACCCTTCCAAAACGAAAGAGGTATGCCTCCACTACTATCTGCTCACAATTTTTGTGTTTCCCCCTTAGAAATAGTGTACTCACTGGAGAAGCTCGGCATGAAGGTGCAGTGGCCGCAAAAGATGAAGTCGGACCCAAGCACAAGGAGGTCAAACGTCCTATGTGAGTTCCATCAGGAAAGAGGAAACAAGACCGAGGACTGCATAGGTCTGCGATAGGAAGTAGTAAGAATGTTAAATCAGGAATACCTGAAAGAACTACTGAGTGACAGAGGACGAGCCAACTTCGCTCGAGGGTGCGATCAACCTTAAGGACCTCCAAAGCCACCGTCACCAGCTCGTACCATACAGATGATCATTGGCAGCGGTGACGACACGGTAATCAACCATGTGAAATTCACCACCACACATAAACTCAAACGGATAGTCGACCACAAACGGTATGACGACCTCGAAGATAGTATCATCTTCGATAAGTCGGATACTGACGATTTGTCTTTTCCTCACTATGATGCTTTGGTTATAACTTTATGAATTGCAGATACTGATGTAAAAAGAATAATGGTGGATGATGGAAGCGGCACGTGTATTGTTCACCCGCGAGTTCTCATGCAAATGAGGCTCGAGGATAAAATAATACCGCATTGCATAACACTAACGGGTTTTAATAATGCAGTAGAGCAGACATCTGGAGAAATAGTGCTACCTATCCTAGTAGGAGGAGTTACCCTAGAAACAACATTCCACGTCATGGACCAGGAAACGGCCTACAACGCCATCATAGGACGATCATGGATACACGCCATGCGAGCTGTCCCTTCAAGCTTCTATCAAGTAATCAAATTTCCCACCTCATGGGGGATATTCAACATCCGAGGCGAGCCACGTACCGCCCAAGAATGCTACCGGATCACCCAAGATTGCACATACACCAAACAACTAAAGGGGCAAGTGCGGAACTTAGATATGCCAGGAATCCCAAGGGATATTGCCACACACAGGCTAAATGTCGATTCACTTCATCCGCCAATACGACAAATGAGAAGAAAGTTCAATGCCGCAATCAATGAGGCGGTCAGCGAGGAGGTTGATAAATTACTCGCCAACGATTCCATCAGAGAATCGAAATACCCCTAATAGATCGCCAATGTGGTCATGGTCAAAAAGAAGACCGGGAAATGGTGAATGTGTGTTGACTTCACCGATCTAAACAAAGCATGCCCGAAGGACTCTTTTCCGCTACCTCATATCGACCAACTTATCGATGCAATAGCGGGGCACAAACTGTTGAGCTTCTTAGACACCTACTCCGGTTATAACCAAATTATGATGGCTGAAGAAGATCAAGAAAAGACCATTTTCATCACTCATCAAGGAACGTACTGCTATAAAGTGATGTTGTTCGGGCTCAAGAACGCAGGGGCCACGTATCAAAGGTTAGTCACCAAAATATTCAAAGAATTTTGTCTGTGAATGTTTATCCTGTTATAATTAATTGAAATAATAAAAAAAATGTGGCATCTGCACTTAGGATTTCTATTTCTTACAATTAGGAATTAATTAAACCATAATGTGGTTTTAAAAGAAGGAAAATCACAAAAAATATGTAATTGTTGTAATTTTGTCATTTAAATGTGCCATTGTGTGATTTTATTTTTAATTTTTAATTAAATGTTTTAACTTGTGTTTTGTTTGTTGTTAAGGGTTAATTATATTTTTGTAGATCAATTTTGTTTTACAATTTATTTCTAGAGTTGTTGTTAATTGTTAATTAAAAGAAGGAAAAGAAAAGAGTTAAAATAATTAGCTGAGTCGGACTGGGCCAGGCCAAAATCAGGCCCAAGATACAATGCAATGACCCAGTCCATTATGCCTGATCTCTCAGATAGCCTAAATGACGCCGTTTAGGCGTCTTCAATCTGAGCCGCTGATCGAACAGATCAAACGGTCCAGTGCAGCCCTGGCTTGGTTTGAAATGACACTGTTTCAAGTGTTTAATCCGAGCCATCCATTTTCTTTCATCCAACAGCCTCAAGGCCTCACCACGACCCGATCCACTTCACCCCCGGGCCAACCCATTCCCCTTACTTAAACCAAACGACGCCGTATGGTTTAACCTCCTTGATCCTGGCCGTTGATCTTAATTGATCTAACGGCCGAGATTGAAACACCCCCTCCGTATATAAGACCAATCCCTTACCCCACGCCCCCAAAGCCATACCCCCCCCCTTTCCACCTTCGTCTCTGATCTTCAGAGACCAAACATGTCCGCCACCTTCAACCACTGTCCTCCGCCCACCGGAAATCGCCTCACGGCGGTTCCGGTGGTCCAAACACGCCCAAAATTACACCATAGCCTCCCTACGACATCCTCTTTCTAGATCTTGTATCAGTTTCCCTCGAATCAATACCCAACGTCTCGAATCTTCAATCGAAGAATCAGCCTAAAATCTCACCTCTTCCGATGACTACCAAATTAACACCCCTAAGCCATCTGACCACCCTCGTTATGGATCCAGTACCCGTTGGCCTCGAATCACCCTCAAACCCCTCGGATCTTCAATCGAAGATTCGAGCAAAACTAGATCTACCCCAACCAATCTCAAACTCATACCAGACATGTCCCTGACCTCCCTCGTCACCGAACCACCATGGGTTTGGTTCGAATCTGGCTGGAAACACTCGAACCCTAAATCGAACCCCAAGAACCCTAGAAAACCAAAGACTGAAATTTGTCTAAATCAAAGGAAGTTGGATGTCTAGTGAACCTTAGTCGAAGTGTTCTCAGTTGAGAACACTCGATTAAGGTCCGTTCGACCTCAAACAGTTCAAGTTTGGTTTCAAATCAGGGTTCCCCATATTTCCGAGTTCTGGAGATATTTTTCTTTGTTTTGTTTATTCCGTTTTTGGTTTTGATTATTCTGTTTACTTTGTTGAGTGTAATTTTATGGGTTTTTTCAATTATTGTCGTTTGATTTTGTCCTTCTCCACCAGACCTTTTATTTGGACCAATTCTATCATTGTTTTTGTTTGCTGTAATTGTTATGTGTTATAATTTGTGTAATCGATTGAATAAGTGTCATCGATTAGTCCGGTAGGCCTGAATGTTAATTGAACATGATAGTAGTATAATGTTGGTTTTGATTTCATGGTTCATGCTAGTCTGTTTCCCCTCCTACTTCGTTTCTGTCCTAAATGTTGTGTTGAAACGAGCCTGTTGGTGTAGTTGAACTTAGTACTGAGCCTGTAGGTATATTCAGTTCGTCACATTATTTTTGCTTGATCATTTGAAATGTTCTGAATTGTTTGGTCAATCGAACTGCTTCATCACAGCTGCTATTTTGGTTGTCACCTAAACCTGCTGTGTCATGCCCTGTTAGGGTGTTCTGGGTCATTAATAGCCTTAGCCTTTATTTTTGTTGCTGTTTGATTCAAGTTTAAGCAATTGATGAATCAAATCCTACTGTCTAGGGTCTGAAATGAATCTGACAACTGATTTGAATTCAGTATTGGTATGATAATGTCAACTAGATAGTAGTGAGTCATAAGGCTGCATTCAGAACTTAAGAGAATTGGTTATAGTTGTTAATCAAATTAGTTTTAGTTAGTTGCTAGTTGAGCAGATTTTAGAATCAAAAGTTTTAATATAGTGGAATGGTTGTATTAGGGGGCAGTAATATTATGGGGTTTCAGGGGTGATTTGGGAATGAAACAGTTAGGATAATATTTTAATGTTAGTGTTATGTTAGTGGGATGTTAGTGTCTTTAAATTAATATGTAATGGGGAACAAAAGGGAATGAGGTGGCTGATAATAAGGAAAAGCTTTCCTTAGTGAGTTTTAAGTGGAAAAAAGACAGATTTTTAGTGGGGGAAGGGGGTCGGGCAGAAAAGTTTGAACAAGAGGGCAGGTCTGGATGGCTATATAAAGAGGAGGATTAGGACTGAAAGAAAGAAGAAGAAAAAAATTTTGAGAGCTGGAGTTTTTTTAAAAAAAAAAGAAAACTTGAATACTAAACTGAAGATTGAATTCTGAAAGCTGAAAAATTAAAAGAGAATAGTTATCTTTATTTGCTTGGTTTAGGACTTGAAAATAGTTAGAACTTTCTTCCTTTTACTTCTGCTCTATACCTGGAATTGTTGATAGCTGCTGGTTATTTGTTGTTGCACGGCTGTTGCAATTGTTGTTTGCATTACTGTTGCTGATCTTCCTTTTCTCCCATTATAAACATTTCCAGGTACACACTTCTGAAACCATGTGTTGATGTAAGCTTGAATTTGAAGCTGAAGTTGAAAATGAATTGAGAAATGCACGCTTTCCTGCTTCATAGTATCTGTGTTCAAGATGTAGCAATAGGACGAATGATAGGTAGTTTGTATTTGTTTAGGCTCATTCCAATTATATTTACTTTGTGTGAATTGGAACGTACTCGAACTAATGTGGATTGTTAAATAGTATGCTGTTAGATTAATTATATGTATTTCCATGTCTTTAGCAATTTAGTTTGGTTTAGCTGATGATGATAGTACAACGAAGAATCTCAGTGGGCCTCTGTACGTATTCCGTTGTATCTTTGGACTGTTTAAACTTGTTATGGCCCGGTCCAGTTTGATTTTAAGATAAACACGTATTTTAAGCAAATTTTCATATTGCGTTAGTTAATACTAACGGATTAGATATTAATGTCAACTCTCCCGTCCTGTTGAATTCCTTATTTCAATATAGGTTTAATAGTGTAGATTAATAATTAATATCAGCATCGGCTCACCATTTAACGAAGTGGCTGTTTGATAAGTGGACATAAATGAAGTATTTAATTTGAATAAATGTATGATGTTGAACTCTAATGCTATTTGGTAAACACAATCAGAAAAATTGGGATTTTTTTCCAAAAGCATACATTATGTGGTCTGGGCCTTTTGGCAATTGGCTCGTTAGTAGTCAAACGGCCCGTGGTGAGTTTTAAGTTAGGTAGCGGTTCCAAATTGAAAGGCGCTCCCTTTTGTTTGGATCTTGACTTGAACTTGAAGCTCGAATTTTATAATATTAACTAATGAGGATTTTTTAGAGACAAATAATATAGAAAAATCATAGTTTACTTTAGGGTGGACCTTTAAAATAGGAGATGAGCCTCGCCAAATATAATGCAAAATTGTGGGGCCCTCATTAAATGTATATATATAAAATACTTAGAACTCGGGATCGGCCGCTTAGCGAATTTCACGGCCTTTTTCCCAAAAGTAATAACGCTTTAGTCACTGTTAGGAACGTACTTTTAATGATTTACTTTCTTAAACTCGGGTGCACATTTATGTGACCCAAATCCAAATCTCAATGGAGTCGAAATGTGTCGTCGATCACGGGTACATTGATTGTGACGCGGTTCGATATGCATGTCCATGACGTTGCAAATTCCTTTAAAAAATAGTGAATGAGATGAGCCTCAACAAACAAGAATACACAAACTGCGGGGACCTCAACGGACAATTATTTCAAATGCTTAGATTTCGAGACAGGCCGCATAGCGAACTTTACGGCTTTTTCTCAAAATAACAATGCGTTAGTATCTTTGGGCGCGTATTTAATAATGTTATCTTCCTAAACTCGGGCGCATATTTATGTGACCCAAATCCAAATCTCAATGAAGTTGGAACGTATCGAAAATTGCGGGTACATTTATGTGGTGCAATTCGAGATGCATTCTCACGACATTGCAATTCTTTGAATAAATAATAATAAAAGCGGTAAACAGTTAAAATTTATACATAGGTTCATAATTGTATAAAATCAGATAATCAAGCCGAATATGACAGTTGAGCGACCGTGCTAAAACCACGGAACTCGGGAATGCCTAACACCTTCTCCCGAGTTAACAGAATTCCTTACTTGGATTTCTGGTTCGCGGACTGTTAAACAGAGTCAATATTTTCCTCGATTCGGGATTCAACCGGTGACTTGGGACACCATAAATCTCCCAAGTGGCGACTCTGAATCTTTAAATAAAATCTCGTTTCGATTGTCCTTTAATTGGAAAAACTCCCTTTTACGTCCCTTTACGGGGTATAGGTAAAAAGCAAGTGTGACACCTATATACTAAGTAACATGAGAACGTTGTTGTGCAAAGAGAGATATAAATATGTGGGCACAAGGTGCCGGGGTGCTAAAGGTTTGGTAATTGAGGTTATGATATGCGACATCAAGTTTGAGATGGCTAGAATTGTGCATTAGAAATGATATGATTTATTGAGCTAACATAGCCTTCCTTGTTGAGTACATTTTTGCTTGTCTGTGTTCCAGATATGTTGGTGTTAATTTATTTGGTTATCTTTAGTTTCCATCCGTGTTTCCCTTTATTGTTTCTACTGATTGTAGATTGTTCTTTCCCTGCTTTTGATATTACTTTGTCATGTTTAGGTTGATAGATTATTATCATATCCTGTTCAATTTATTTGACCAATAGGTGTCTGGACTGTCCCTCGTCACTACCCAACCGAGGTTAGTCTTGATACTTTCTGGGCACCACTGTGGTGTGCTCATACTACACTTCTGTACATTTTTGTGTACAGATCCAGGTATTCGATCGGTAGTAATTGTGCGGGTCGTTATAGTGGAGACTCAAGGTAAACCTGCTACAGCATTCGCAGGCCTCGGAGTCACTTTTATTTGTACTTATTTCCATTTGTTCCTTTTGTTTTGGAACAGTGATGTAATTATTTTGTATAACTTCCCTTAAAAAGGCTTATGACTTGTACCACCGGTTTTGGGAGTTATAATTTGTTAAGAGTTATTTAAATTAATGTTAGTAAATATCAATGTTATCTCAGTTAATGCTAGGCTTATCTAGTTTAGAGACTAGGTTCCATCACGACTCTTTCAGAGGGATTTTGGGTCGTGACATCTAGTCCTTTGTTTGTTTAATTGTTCTCTTCAATATTTGCCCGTTATTCCTTGTTCGTGTCAATTAGCAGAGATTAATTAATGATTATTTGACTATTTAGGGTTCGAAATTATTGTATTTTGCTGAGATGTCTACTCCTTGTAATTTTTACCTACTTTCCTTATTTGTGACTCCTAATTGATACTACTTGCCTTAATTAGTCTATTGGCCTGATTTCTGGTTGTTGATATACTCTAATTGACTTATAAAAAGGCCTATGACTTGTTTCTTACCTTATTTAAACCCTAATTTGGCTAATAATTGATTTCTCCCTAATTTGAAGGGTCTTTCCCAGAATCCTGCCTATTAATTGATCCTGTTAAACCCTAATTGATTGATTGATTGGTCTCTTTGCCTTATTTGTGAACTCTTGATTTCCTTTACCTTATTTGCTTTACTCTACTCGATGCTATATAAACCCCATTTTGATTTTCGTATAGGACACGAAAACACCCAGAAAGAAACACACACACATACACACACACACAAAAAAAAACTCTTGCTCTCATTCAAACCTTTCGGTTACTTGTGTTTGCTACATTGTCTAGCAGGCTGAAAGCCAAGGCTAGACTATTGGATTCTACATACTTTCAACTTCTTGTTTATTATTTCTTAACTGGTATGTCTCCACTTCTGTCATCATTCAATATGCTATGTAATTAGACCTATGTGCTTCATGTTTATTACTCTTAATCAACATGCCTACGTCCATGAAATTAGACCTACGTGCTTCTTGTTTTCAGCATGTCTGTTAGACATATGTCTATTTGTTTCTCAACTAGCATGATTTTTGTCCTGTTTTAAGTGTTCACCCCCTAACAGGTTCCTGAATAATTCATGATTTTCTATGCTTCCAATTTTTGCTACCCTTCTGTATGACTGTATGATTAGGACCATGATCCCAGCATGCTATTCTTTAATACATGTCCATTGGATAACCTAGTGATAACTAGTGAACTAAGTCAATCCCCAGGCACTATGGAACCTTGATTGAACTGGTTGTGACTCTGTTCTGCTATGTTGTTGATTGATATCTGAGCTCAATCTGGTAAATGTGGTTTTGTTGCAATGTTGATCTTGTGATCTGTTTCTATGCACTTCTGAAATCCAAACTATTTTTTCTCTCTAAAAAACTATCTCTTACTTTTATACACTATTTTCAACTCCTACTCTTAGTTAACTAGGGACTTGAAACCCCAAATGTGAGCACTGCTTAGGGTCCATGAGACTCCTCTGAACTCTGACACATTGGGGCTGGTTTCCAATCCTTTATGAACTGCTTCTAGACATTTGTTCTCTAGTGTGAGCACTGCCCTGGGTTCTCGAAGCCCTTAGGAACTCCGACACACTAGATATTTGGGTTCTTTGAACATTGCCAGTGGTTATTGTGCATCTTTGAGCTTTGGAGCTGTTATGGTTTGAAGGCTTGGGTTATCCGGATGCATTGAGCCTGCTGCAGGCCCCCTATAGTTATATACTTTGTAATTTATTCATTTGCTTATGGTCTGTAATAATTATTTGTAACAACGACGGGGCAATAGTGAATTGGGTAAAACTGGGCCTAGTTTAATGTTTGCATGAGAATGGGGTAGAAAACCTGCTTTAGGTGCGTGTATCTTTTCAAATATTTTCACTATTGTATGTTAGATATCCTGCATATAGGTTATTTACTTGTTCAGTTATATTCTGTTACTGCATGTAGTAGATAACATGCCTATAGGTATTTGTTTCAATACATTTTGTTACTATATGCAGTAGATAACATGCCTATAGGATCAAAATAGTTATGAATATCCCGTCAAGATTCACTACTGCATTTAAATCATGCCCACAAAGTTTCAAAATCTGTTCTGCATTTTAAAAATTACGCCTATAAAGTTTTAAATCACTTTTGCATTCAGATACCATATCTATAGGAAATTTCAGAAGATAGATACCATGTCTATAGGAAATTTCATAATCATTTTTGCATTTAGATACCATGTCAATAGGAAGTTTCAGAATAATTTCTACATCTAGATACCATGTCTATAAGGTCATAAGATCAGTTCTTCTACACTTAGATATCATGCCTGTAGGGTCTAAAAGATAAAATCAGCCTACTAAAACCAGTAACTGTTTACAGCTAAGATACCCAATTTATAAAATTCTGTTTGGCTATCACTTAGGCAATCTTGTAGGTTAATTGGATTCTGGGTTTAAAATTGTTGTTTTCCTATTGCTTGAAACCTGCCCAGATTCAAGAAGTAATAAACTCAGTAGGCAAACTGATTAGGTATTTACTGCTCCGCCTTAATGAAATTGTTGCATATTTTGTGCTCATCTAGATATCCTGCTATAGGACTTTATATCGTTTAAAACTGTTTGTTTGAGGAGTGCAATTGTTCGCTTTTTTGTGGAGGTAAATATGAGTCCCTTTAACTGCTCCTTATGTGATAGTCCTACCTGTTTTGTTTGACGCCTAGTTTTCTCCTTTTAAACACCATAGGTGAGTCTAGAACCACCTTAAATAGAGGTCCTAAACACCTCAAGGGCCACAGGTAAGGGACGGGTAATGCACGCATAAGGCACGTACTAGATGCTACTAGAACACTTAGGTAACAATAATTAAGGGGAGGGCAATCAGGTAGTAAAGGATATGATGACATGTGTGCTAATGTTACGCGTAACACCTCTATTTGAGTAAAGTTTAACGAGTATCGCACAAAAGTGATCCTATAGGCTAATAAACCTAGGACTCCCTTTATTCCAGTTTAAATAATCTCTATTTGTATAAATTGCTTATGACTAATTCACTTAAATTGAGTTTGACCGAGACCCACCGTTGTGGACCTCGAGGGGTGCCTAACACCTTCCCCTCAAGGTTATTTCGAGTCTTTACCCAATCTCTAATAATGCAAACCGGTTGACTAAACTATAAGTGACCAGTTTCCTTTTATCACGCCCATAAAGAAAATGCTAAATCCTAGACAACAATACCTAGTATGACTAAACTACCCTTATTAAATATTGGTCACATAGTTATAGTGAGGAGTGAAAAAACTTTTAGGGATATGCACATAAGGGTAAAAGAGTAAAAATAGATTGAATTTTTTCTTGATTACCTAACTGGGCACTTATTTTGTACCAAAAGGAAACTGGTCACTTATTGTGAACCGGAGGGAGTATTTGCTTTAGGTGCCCTAACGCACCTTAAATCCGTTAGGTGGCGACTCTTCAAATTCCATACCCCTTGCCAAAAAGAAACGAGTTGTCCCAAAAAATGTTGAAATCCGGACTCCGCGAGGAAAAAGGGGGCGTGACACCAACCCTACTTGGTATAATACATGTAAAACGTTATTTTGAGGGCTTTTTGACATACTTTAGACCTAGGGAGAGCACGAAGCCGCCATGGAGGCCGTAATTCATCAGATTCCATCTTTCTTCCATCAAACTTAGTAATCTTTACGTTCCTTTGGATGAATTGTTGTTTTGCTACCATATCTATATGGAGCTAAAATTTGCGTTCTAGGGTTGTGGTTGTCATGAATATTGAATTTTATCAATTATATTACCATTAATTCGAGTTATCATCTTTGGTTGTTTCTCTAATTCTGTGCATAATTGCTTAATTGTTTGGCCAGCAGTTGAGTCCTATTGACTGTCTATGTTATGCTTGGGAAAGCCATGTTTAGATTAGAGTAGAATTAGAGAGAGCTTGTTTCTGAACCCGTGGCTCGACGAAAGATTTCGCGGATAGAATAGGAATATACCTAACAGTCTTGCTTAGTTGAATATCGTATTATATTCATTCATGATAGATTCAAGACCATAGGAATATAGGGTTGATATATTATGGATAGACGGATAGTATTGTGGGAACATGCTATTTATATAAACGGTCCGGTCAATTAGCAATCATAGATAATTTGGACTAACAGGTGTAATTACGAACTCCATAGGATTGATAAACCGACCACAATCCTGGAATATATATCTCCCTTGGTTACGTGTTTAAATTTCACAATAGTAGTTTTAATAGAAAAACCAACTTCTGATTATCTTGGACATCAAATTAATTTTAGTTTGTTTAGTTAACAGTTAATCTAAGTCTTTATGGGTTCGACATCCGACTTTCGAGTTACTTTATTACTTGACGGTCACGTATACTTGCGTGTACTTGGGGAACCAACAGTGGTATATAATTACTTTGAACTCTATTTCTCAAATATGTTTATCAATAAAAATATTTCGTTGATAAAGTCCCAGTGAATATTAGAGGAACATCTAGTCCAATCATCGGATCCTTTTTAACGTGTAAGAGTTCAAATTGAACAAGTAAGCCAACCTAATAATTTTGGATGCCCCATTTTGTCCAACATTTGGTTTGGTATGTCGACATATATAAATGTTGGGTTAATATTTTTTGTACTTAAGGAAACTAATAACGACCTAAAAATGTTCTTCTCCTGTCCTACAAGCTAGCAATAATAAGTAACAGATCTAACAATAATAATAAAATAGCAATAATAAGTGATAGATCTAACAATAATAATTAATAAGATTGGCAATAATAAGTAATAGATCTAATAATGGTTTAGGGATTCAACAAAACAAACCCTATATATGCTTAGGATATACATTTCAAAATTTCTTAATTCGCACAACGTCCTTAAACCCAAGGGGCGAAGGCACCTTAAGCGAAGCGATGTCACGTAACACCATCTCCCCAAAAAATATTATTAAATATATAGCTAAATTACATTTATAAAAATTAAAATGACACCACTTGACAGTCAATGATTCACAATCCAACTTGGTTCTATAGCTCATTATACCGTCAGCGACTCGCAGGATCGAATCTCCCTAAACATTACTACTATTTATCTGGTATAAATATTATGAATTTATCTATAACGAAAAAAAAAAGTTTGTTGAAGAAGTTCATTATTGTACTTAAATTGTTTTCCGTTGATACGATTCGAATGTATTTTCTTAATATGATGTTGTTTTTAATAATTTATTATGTGACATCGCTTATTAAAAATTCTACACGGCTTAAATCTGAATCCATCGCTGCTCTAGTACTTTCCTAAGGAAAAGAGTGAAGGGGTCTGTTATAAAGAGTGAAAGTACCAAAATTCTCATACAAAAACAACTAATTAAGCCACAGCATAGGAAACCTAGATCATTTTACAACTAAATCATATGAGTAATTATATTATTAAGGGTTCATTCTAATTAGCTAACAGATAAACTTGAAAAGACATATACATATATATCTGAAAGTTGCAGGAGGAATATATAGGACTAGAACAATTAGAATTAAATAATTAGGGCGGCTATACATTCTAGAGGCTAGCAATAATTATTTCGAGAAGCCGCCTTAAGCTTTTCTGTTTGTCACTTATTGCCTATTCTTAGTTAGGCAGAGATAATTACAATTTTATTGAAGTTAAACATCTAAGCTGGATACTCAGCATAACAATGTCATTTATGTTATAAATATATTATATTATGGATGTTCATTTATTACTCCGTTGTAAATAATCTTTCTGAAAAAGCTTATTCATATGGGACTCCACCGTAAATATGTTTATCAATGTAGTACTCTATTGGAAATAAGCTTCCTGAAGAAGCTTATCACTTCGGTACCCGGTTATGGATAAACATTACCCTCGGTAGAAGATTATCCATACCGAGTATAATAAGTTTATCCATTCAGTACTCTGTTATAGATAAACATTGCTCTCAGTAGAAGATTATCCATATCTGGTATAGTAGCAGCTTACACAGCAGCTTGCAGTAGCAGCTTACACAACAACTTGCAGTAGTAGCTTACACAACAACTTGTAATAGCAGCTTACACAGCAGTTTGTAGTAGCAGCTTACACAGCAGTTTGTAGTAGCAACTTACACAACAGCTTGCTTAGCAGCTTACACAGCAGCTTCCTTTCTTCTATAAATAGAAGAGATTTCAGTTCATTATGTACATCAGTTTGAATTCGAATAATATATCAGTTTCTCTCTATACTTGTCTTTACTTTATAGTCTTTATTTTATAACACGTTATCAGCACGAGACTCTGACATCTCGAGCAAATACTTTGAAAGTATTAGAGGTAAGAACTTTCTTTTCCTAAATAATGTCAAATCTTTCTAAACTTGAATTTGTAGCCCTGGATATATCAGGCAAAAGCTACATGTCTTGGGTGTTTAATGCTGAAATTCATCTTGATGGGATGGGTCTGGCAGACACCATCAAGGATAAAAATCAGGCATCAAACCAAGACCGTGCCAAAGCAATGATATTCCTACGCCATCACCTTGATGAGGGCCTGAAAATGGAATATCTCACTATTAAAGATCCAGTCATACTGTGGAATAATTTGAAAGATAGATATGACCACCTGAAGATGGTCGTTCTTCCACAGGCACGTTATGATTGGACTCATCTAAGGCTACAAGATTTTAAATCTATCAGTGAGTATAATTCTGCTATGTTCAGAATTATTTCCCAATTGAAATTATGTGGTGATAATATTACTGATCATGATATGTTGGAGAAAACTTTCACCACTTTTCATGCCTCGAATATGCTCCTGCAGCAGCAATATCGAGAGATGGGATTTAAAAAGTATTCTGAACTTATCTCACATCTTCTTATAGCAGAGCAACATAATGGGCTATTAATGAAAAATCATGAAAGCCGACCTATTGGTTCTTGTCCATTCCCTGAAGTGAATGAGACGAACTTCTACCAAGCTAAACGTGGAAGAGGCCGTGGCCTCAGTCGTGGTCATGGTCGTGGTCGGGGAAGAAACCCCAATCATGGTAATAATAATGCACCAAAGAAGCCTCCTCACCACCAGCAGTGGAAAAGGAAGGAACAAAAGCATGAAGCGGTGCAAGCGCCAAATGCAGAAAATGCATGCTATAGATGTGGAGGAAAAGGGCACTGGTCACGTACTTGTCGTACGCCAAAGCACCTGGTTGAGCTTTATCAAGCCTCCCTGAAGAAGACAGAGAAAAATGCTGAAGCAAATTTTATTTCTGAAGATAATTTAGACTTCATGCATTTGGATGTAGCTGATTACTTTGCACTCCCAGAAGGAGAAACAAGTCATGTAATCGGTAGTGAATCTGTAGAAATGTAAATATTTTAATTTTTGTTGTTTGTAATAGATAGTATGGTTATGTAATTGTTGTACATAAATAAAAGTTATGCTTTGATAATGATGTTTACTATAATATATTTTATTTATGTTATTTTGAAGAATATGGATAACCCTCAAATTATGTTTGGATCAAAGACAAATCATGAAGATATTTGTGTTATTGATAGTGGAACAACTCATGCCATATTCAACGATCAGAAATACTTTTCTTATTTGCATAAGGAAAAAGCAAATGTTTCAACAATTTCTGGTAATATAAGTTTGATTGAAGGCTCCGGAAGAGCCATAATATTTCTGTCTAAGGGAACAAAACTTATTATAGACAATGCATTGTTCTCCTCCAAGTCCCGAAGAAACTTGTTGAGTTTTATAGATATCCGCCGAAATGGGTATCATGTTGAGACAATAGATGAAATGAACAGGGAATATCTTTGTATTACAAAGAATATTTCTGGCCAGAAATGCATTGTAGAAAAGTTACCAACTTTATCTTCTGGCTTATACTATTCAAAAATTAGTACAATTGAAGCACACTCTATCGTAAACCAGAAGTTTACGGATTCAAATACTTTTGTGCTTTGGCATGGCCGTTTGGGCCATCCCGGATCAATAATGATGAGACGAATTACTGAAAATTCGAGTGGGCATCCATTAAAGAACTTGAAGATTCTTACAAATGACGAATTTTCTTGTGATGCTTGTTATCAAGGAAAAATGATCACTAGACCATCACCAATGAAGGTTGGTATTGAATCCCCTGCCTTTTTAGAGCATATACATGGGGATATATGTGGACCTATTCACCCACCAAGTGGGTTGTTTAGATATTTTATGGTCCTAATAGATGCATCTTCAAGATGGTCTCATGTGTGCCTACTATCATCTCGCAACCTGGCGTTTGCAAAGCTATTAGCCCAAATAATTCGATTAAGGGCACAATTCCTAGATTATCCTATAAAGGCTATTCGCCTTGATAATGCTGGAGAATTCTCATCTCAAGCTTTTGATGATTATTGTCTATCCGTTGGGATAAAAGTTGAACATCCTCTAGCTTATGTTCATACTCAAAATGGCCTTGCAGAGTCATTTATTAAACGCCTACAATTGATAGCAAGACCACTACTTATGAATACAAAATCTACTGCTTGAGGCCATGCTATCTTGCATGCAGCATCACTTATCCGTCTCAGACCGACACATTATAATAAATACTCTCCATCACATTAGTTTTTGGTCATGAACCAAATATTGCCCATTTATGAATTTTCGGATGTGCTGTATATGTGCCAGTAGCACCACCACAACGTAGTAAGATGGGACCACAAAGAAGGATAGGAATATATGTTGGGTTTGAATCACCCTCTATTATTCGCTATCTTGAACCATTAACAGGAGATTTATTTACTGCTCGATTTGCAGATTGTCGGTTTGATAAAACAAATTTTCCACAATTAGGGGGAGAGCAAAAGGAAATCAAAATAGAAATTGTGTGGAAAATTTCATCATTATCTCACTTTGATCCCCGTACCCCTATATGTAATCAGGAGGTCCAGAAGATCATCCATTTACAGAATATAGCAAATCAAATGCCAGACGCATTTACTGATTTGAAAAGGATAACTAAGTCACATATCCCAGCAGAGAATGTGCCTATCCGAATTGATGTCCCAGTAGGACCATCTACTAGCATGAGAGATAGTGAATCTAAAGCACGCCTGAAGCGTGGTAGGCCTTTGGGTTCTAAGGATCGAAATCCTCGAAAAATAAAATCGACAAATGATCAAAACGATACTATGAAGGGATCTCCTGAAGAGACCCAAAATATGATTAGTTCTGAGATTCCTGAAGAAATCAATGAACCTGAAGCTCATGTGAGTGAGGAACTTTTAATAAGTTCGAACGGTGATGGGATTAATTTAAATCGATTTGAAATAGTGGTGGATAATATTTTTGCATATAATGTTGCACTTAATATTATGCAAGATAGTGAGGATCTTGAACCTCGATCTGTCGAAGAATGTCGACAAAGATCTGATTGGCCAAAATGGCAAGAGGCAATTCAATCGGAATTGAAGTCACTTGCTAAAAGAGAGGTCTTTGGACCAGTAGTCCAAACACCTGCTGGTATAAAACCAGTTGGTCATAAATGGGTTTTTGTGCGAAAAAGGAATGATAAAAATGAAGTTGAAAGATACAAAGCTCGCCTTGTTGCACAAGGATTCTCACAACGACCTGGAGTCGATTTTGATGAAACATATTCACCTGTTATGGATGCCATAACATTTCGATATCTCATCAGTTTAGCACTACATGAAAAGCTTGAAATACATCTAATGGATGTAGTTACAGCTTATCTGTACGGTTCACTTGATAATGAAATTTATATGAAAATCCCTGAAGGATTTAAAATGCCTGAAGCAAAATCTCAGGAAATGTATTCAATCAGATTACAAAGATCTTTGTACGGTTTAAAGCAATCTGGGCGCATGTGGTATAATCGCCTTAGTGAATATTTGCTGAAAGAAGGTTACATAAATGATGTTATTTGTCCATGTATTTTTATAAAGAAAATGGCATCAGAATTTGTTATACTTGCTGTTTATGTTGATGACATAAATCTTGTTGGAACTCCAGAAGAGCTCCAAAAGGCAATTGAATATCTTAAGAAAGAATTTGAGATGAAAGATCTTGGAAAGACAAAACTTTGTCTTGGTCTGCAAATTGAACATTTAGCAGACGGGATCTTTATCCATCAATCTGCCTATACAGAAAGGGTCTTAAAACGCTTTTACATGGACAAAGCGCACCCATTGAGTACACCAATGGTTGTTCGATCACTTGAAGTGAATAAGGATTTGTTCCGACCTCCAGAAGAGGACGAGGAACTCCTTGGTCCCGAAGTACCCTATCTCAGTGCAATTGGTGCACTAATGTATCTTGCTAATGCTACAAGGCCTGACATAGCATTTTCTGTTAATTTACTAGCAAGATATAGTTCTTCTCCTACACGGAGACATTGGAACGGGATTAAGCATATATTGCGATATTTAAAGGGAACTCTTGATATGGGTTTGTTTTATGCTAACAAAGATAGTGCAGACCTTGTTGGTTATGCAGATGCAGGTTATTTATCTGATCCCCATAAAGCTCGATCTCAAACCGGCTACGTATTTACATATGGAGGTACTATCATATCATGGCGCTCCACAAAGCAATCTATTGTTGCTACTTCTTCAAATCACGTTGAGATAATAGCTATTCATGAAGCAAGTAGGGAATGCGTATATTGAGATCAATAATTCATTTTATTCGAGAAAAATGTGGTTTGGAATGTGAGAAAAGACCCACAATTTTATACGAAGACAATGTTGCATGCACATCCCAATTGAAGGGAGGATTTATAAAAGGAGATAGAACGAAGCACATTTCACCAAAATTATTCTACACACACGATCTTCAGAAAAGTGGTGACATTGATGTGCAACAAATCCGTTCAAGTGATAATCCAGCAGATTTATTCACTAAATCTTTGCCAACTTCAACTTTTGAGAAGATGGTATACAAGATTAGAATGCGGAGACTCAAATATTTGAAACAAGGTTTTCATCAGGGGGAGTAAAATACGCGATGCACTCTTTTTCCTTACTAAGGTTTTTTCCCATGGGGTTTTCCTTATAAGGTTTTTAATGAGGCACCTAGCAATGCGTATTACTAAATATGTGTACTCTTTTTCCTTCATTAGAATTTTTTTCCACGTGGTTTTTCTTAGTGAGGTTTTAATGAGACACATTATCTTTTAATGAACATCCAATGGGGAGTGTTATAAATATATTATATTATGGATGTTCATTTAGTACTCCGTTGTAAATAATCTTCCTGAAGAAGCTTATCCATATGGGACTCCACCGTAAATATGTTTATTCATTTAGTACTCTATTGGAAATAAGCTTCCTAAAGAAGCTTATCACTTCGGTACCCAGTTATGGATAAACATTACCCTCGGTAGAAGATTATCCATACCGGATATAATAAGCTTATCCATTCAATACTTCGTTATGGATAAACATTGCTCTCAGTAGAAGATTATCCATATCTGGTATAGTAACAGCTTACACAGCAGCTTGTAGTAGCAGCTTGCGTAGCAGCTTACACAGCAGCTTGTAATACTCCCTCTGTTCCAGTTTATGTGAACCTATTTCCTTTTTGGTTCGTTCCAAAAAGAATGAACCCTTTCTAAATTTGGTAACAATTTACCTTAAAGTTACAACTCTACCCTTAATGAGAAGCTTTTATAACCACACAAATACTCTGGGCCCCATTTGGACTTGTTTAGGACCACAAATTCCAAAAGTCTTCATTTTTTCTTAAACTCCGTGCCCAATCAAACAGGTTCACATAAATTGGAACGGAGGGAGTAGCAGCTTATGCAGCAGCTTGCGTAGCAGCTTACACAGCAGCTTCCTTTCTTCTATAAATAGAAGAGATTTCAGTTCATTATGTACCTCAGTTTGAATTCGAATAATATATCAGTTTCTCTCTATACTTGTCTTTACTTTATAGTCTTTATTTTATAACAATTTATCTATATTTTGCATATTATACCATATATTTGTTACAAAAATTACATGCAATAACTTTAAGTGACGTAATATTATGTTTCATTATACATAAGTTAACCCCGAGCTAATTAAAGTCCGTACCAGAATTTGGTACTACCTTTATGTTGACACTAGCAACTTTTTTTGCACGCATGCATCAACTTTCCTCTATTCTTCCTTTCATGTAAATTTATATATCTTTTCATTTTCAAGCACGTTTGTCTATTTTTTATATATATATTTTCTTGGAAGTTTCATTCAATCACATGTATAAAAACCTTCCAAAATTTCAAGATTCATTTAACCCTAAATTGCATTAAATTATACTTTGCTCCCAGTCCAAATAATGCACAATTCTCTAATTAAGCTCCCTCTGATATAAAAAAAAAAAATGGAAGAAGGCAAGAAAGGGCAGAATCGTCCAAGAAGAAGAAATAAAGAAAAAGAACCAATGAAGGTGAAATATATTTCCAGTCCTGTTATGGTAAATGCCAAAAATGCTGCTGAATTTCGCTCAATTGTTCAAGAACTCACCAGAAAGAGCCCCGAGAGCGGCAGCAGAACGGTGGTTGGTGGCAGCGGCAACGATGGTGGCGGCGGCGGCTGGCCTAGTGATAATATTGACGCAGTTGAGTGTTCAAGTATCAAAGCACCTATGCATGAAATTGATAATATTAATGATGACTATTTTTGGAAAGAATTTTCAGAGAGCTTATCTGTATTTCAGTATCCAGATTATTAGTCTATTTTACCGTTACGTTTTTTTTTTTCCTTCCATGATTGCAATTCTAAGATAAATCAGTCCACACTGTATTATAAAATAAATCCAAAAATATGTTATACTTCTCTTCTTCATGTACTTTAAAATACTAGTTTTAGTGTACATGCTTAGCACATGGACCCTAACGACTATTATAAAAGTAATATTCTATCTGTTTCAATTTATGTGACCTATTTGACTCGACACGTAGTTGAAGAAAAGAAAGAAATTTTTTAAACTTATGGTGTAAAATGAGGCATATATATTTTGTGTGGCTATAAATCATTGCATAAAGATAAATTATTTGCAAAAAGGGAAAGGGGTAAATTTGTTTTGGCACGGACTAAAAAAAATAACATTCACATAAATTGAAATGGAGTATAATATAATGCATAATTTAAAAATATTTATTTAACTTACAAATAAAAAATAACGCTTAATTTTATTTTATTTATTCAACTTTTACATTGACAACTAATCAACCAATCGAAAAAGTTTCATTTTGATTTTTTTTTTCCTACATCTCTCTTGTTCATTGAATTGGGGGAAAACATTACTAGTTGGCAAGCTAAAAATCAAGTACGATAAACTATTATTATTCTGAAGTAGTGACTTTATTTTCACTGGCCGTAAAATCTGTTATGTCGCGGAAGAGGCAAACTCGAAAATAAAGAAGATAAAGAACACCAAATTTTAATGTGAAAAATCTTTCAAATCGAAGATAAAAACCACGGGATCACAAAGATCCAAAAAACTCCACTATAACAATAAAAGGATTACAAAAGTTCTCCAAATTGGCTACACAACAAGTGTCAAACACGGAGCAACAATAGCAACAAGAGCAACAACTAATCAATTGAACAAAGAGGAAAATTCATAAAAATAAAGCTGTTGTTCGGGGCTCGAAATCAGATGCTACGAGCCTCCAAATCTGATCTCCACCGTTCAAATCAAAGATCAAGATGTTACAAACACTCAATCACATTTTCAGCCCGGTCCAACGGTTAAAGAATCGAAAAATATGATTTGCAGTTGGTTGGTCGGAATACAAATCTGCAGCAAAAACAAATACTTTTCTTCTCTCTTCTCTCTTCTCTCTTAATGAAAGTTCTCTCAAAAACCACTCTTATGTGCTTAAGTCTTTCAAAGACTTGTACCAATGAGCATAGAATAATCCTCCAAGGTTGTCCTATTTATAGATCATGAGTGGTGCTTTTTGTTAAAGCCAATACCCACTCAAAATAGGAATAAACACCGAATCCAATTCTGAATTGGAATGTAAACCAAAAGAGAATAGGATTAGGTCATTGGGCTTTTGGCTGGACAGTATAGGCATGAGCCCAACAAATTCTCCCTCCAGCCAAGGGGCCAAATACGTCTTCAAGTAGAGGAACTATTGATAGGCTTCATGCCTGCCAATTTTCTGCAATACGCATATTTATCTGCAAGCTTAACTACAAAGTCCTCACGCTGCTCCATATAAATCTCCTCATTCAAAACACCATGAAAAAAAGTAGTCTTGATATCCATCTGCTCAACCTCTAAATATAGACTTGCGGCTAAGCCTAGAACCACACGAATAGAAGACATCTTCACAACAGGGGAGAAAATTTCATCAAAGTCAACTCCCTTATTTTGGCCAAAACTTTTAACAACTAACCTCTCCTTGTACCTAGGCCCAGAGGTATGGTTATCTTGCTTTATTCTGAATATCCATTTGTTAGATAAAGCTCTCTTACCTTTCAGTAATTTCACTAACTCATATGTACCATTCTCATGGAGTGACTTCATCTCATCTTCCATGGTTTCTATCCACTGATCTTTGTGAGTATCTTGAATGGCTTCATCATAGCTTTCAGGTTCTCCCATGTCAGTCAAAAGTACATATTCATCAGGAGGATAGCGCATGCATTTTTGTTTCTCCCTTGTAGATCTTCTAAGAGAGGTTTCAAGAGCATTCAAAGTAGTTACCTGAGTAGGAGTTGGTTGTTGATCAACCACAACTTTATCAACTAGAGCATCCATAACATCTACACCATGATGATAGTTTTGATCTTAATCACTATCTTCATTATTGTCTTGGGTTCCTTCATGTGCAATAGGTGCCTTAGCAATAGAAACTGGATCAATATCAACTAAGCTCTCATTACTCTGAGAATCTGTCTTCCCATCTTTGTCAATATCTTTAATAGTCTGGTTTTCAAAGAATATTGCATCACGACTTCTAATAAGTTTATTGTCAACTAGATCGTAAAAACAATACTCAAACTCATCTTGACCATAACTGATAAAGATGTACTGCTTAGTTTTGACATCCAGTTTCGATCTCTCATCTTTAGGAACATGTACACAAGCTTTACACCCAAAAACTCTCAGGTGATCATAAAAAATATCTTTGGCAAACCAAACTCTGTCTGGGGCATCACCATCCAAAGCAACAGCAGGAGACAAATTGATAACATAGGCAACAGTGTTAAGTGCTTCCGCCCAAAATGTATTTGGAAGTTTAGCCTCTGAAAGCAGGCATCTAACTATTTCAACTAGAGTTCTATTCATCCTCTCTGCCAAACCATTCAATTGAGGCGTCTTGAGCGGAGTTTTTTGATGACGAATTCCTTGTTCCTTCCAATAGTTATCAAAGGGACCGCAACATTTGCCACCATTGTCAGTGCGAATACATTTTAATTTCTTCCCCATATATCTCTCTTAGCTAAGGTCTGAAATTCCTTAAACACGCCAAGTTCTTGATCTTTAGATTTCAAAGGATACACCCAGAGCTTACGAGAATGATCATCAATGAAGGTCACAAAGTAAAGTGCACCACATTTTGACTTTACTTTAAAAGGACCACACAAATCAAAGTGTACTAGCTCCAATAAATCGGGCTTTCTTGAGGGAGGATGGCTATAAAAGGAAATCATTTTCTGTTTGCCAGCTAAACAATGGATACACCTTTTCAGCTTTGCTTGTTTCACTCCAGAAAGTAATTTTTTCTTAGCCAAACACGTAATCCCCTTCTCGCTCATATGACTCAATCTTCTGTGCCACAATTCTAATAAAGTGTTACTTTCCACCAGATTTATGGAGTCATTAAGAATAGAGCCCTGTGTCATATATAAATGACCAGACTTGATTCCTCAAGCCACTACTAACGAGCTCTTGGTGAGCTTCCATTGGCCATTAAAGAGGGCATTATGGTAACCTTCATCATCTAATATTCATGCAGAGATCAAATTGAAAGAAAAGTTTGGAGCATGCTTGACATCTTGAAGAACTAACGTTGAATTATTATTAATTTTCAAACAAATTGTACCAACACCAAACACCTTAACTTCACTAGCATTGCCCATCTTTAACACTCCAGAATCAACATGAGTATAAGATGAGAAAAAAATCTTTTCTTGGTGTGACATGTGAGGTAGATCCAGAATCTATTATCCAGCTCGTCTCATGGGATAACAGATTGATACGTTTTCATCATAAGCAAAAAGAAGGTCATCTCGAACAATAGCAGCAACATTGTTCTCATTATTTTCAGCTTTCTTTCCTTCTCTAATGTCTTAATTCAACTTGCGGCAAAACCTTTTGATGTGTCCTTTCTTGCCATAGTGGTTGTATATAATATTATGGTATTTGGACCTTGACTTACTTCTACTTTTACCTCTATTCCATGAGCCTTTTGTTCTATCTCTCCCTCGGTCTTCTATAACTAAGATATCTGCTTGTGAGGACGAACCCTAAGATTTTCTCCTTACTTCCTCGTTCAATACACAACTCTTGGCATATTCCATGGTCACCTTACCTCCAGGAGCTGAATTTGTCAAAGAAATACGAAGAGTTTCCCTAGAGTCAGGCAGAGTATTAAGAAGCCAAAGTCCTTGTATCTCATCATCAAAATTAACTCCCATTCCAGATACTAATCAAGGACGCCCTGAAAATCATTTATGTGATCAAGGATAGGGCTACCTTCCTTGTATTTAAAGGTCATCAATTGCTTTAGCAAGAACAACTTGTTGTTCCCAGTTTTTGAAGCATAAAGAGTCTCTAGCTTTTCCCACAATGATCTCGCATGTGTCTCGTTCACAATATGATTGCGAACATTATCTTCAACCCATTGTCGTATATATCCACATACTTGTTAGTGCTCGAAATCCTAATCTTCATCTGATATACTCTCGAGTTTATGAGCTGCAAAAACGGGTGGATGCATCTTCTTTACAAACAACAAATCTTTCATCTTGCTTCTCCAAACATTATAATTTCTCCCATTTAAACATACCATCTTTCTCATATTTGCCTCCATTCCGTAACAACCCGGGTAAATAACCAAGGCTTTGATACCACTTGTTAGGACCGAAAAAAATAGGTGTCATACGAAAACCAGCAAAGCAAATCTTGAACGATGATAAATCATACAACAAAGAGAAATATACCAAAAGAGACAAACATATAACATGGTTCGGTCGACTGACCCGCATCCACGGTAGAGATGAGCAATACACTATATAAAAAAGAAGAACATAATATCGAGAGAACAACCTCATGAATAGGCAAACACAAGTGACACACTAACATTTGTCCCATAAAGTTCTCATCCTAAACGAGACTCTCAAACCCCATATGGCTACATTGTGGATGTTGCTAAATGAGAAGGAAGGATCCTCAATTTATAGAATTTCAAACCTTTTCCTACAAGAAAAAGGACTAACCAAATATAAAAGAATTATAATTTCTTTCTACAAAAAGTAAAACCCAATTATGGTAAATATGTTGTCCTTTCCTTCAAAAGATAGGAAAATCAATTATGGTAAGAAAATTTGGACAAGCACCTAAAGATATTCACTTGTTAGGACTGAAAAAATAGGTGTCATGCGGATACTAGCAAAGCAAATCTTTAACGATGATAAATCATACAACAAAGAGAAATATACCGACAGAGACACAAATATATAACGTGGTTCATCCACGGCGGAGATGAGCAATCCACTATATAAAAAGAGAGTACATAATATTGAGAGAACAACCTCACGAAGAGGCAAACACAAGTGACACACTAAAAATTGTCTCATAAAGTTCTCCCCCTAAATAAGACTCTCAAACCTCATATGGCTATATCATTGAAAAATAGCCACTATTTGCTGCAACAGAGACCGGTCCAGCATAATATACTAGAGTTCGGTGCACATGTGTATGCACTTCCAGCATATTATACTGAACCGATATACTTTACTGTAACTCCAGTATATTATGCTGGAGTTCTAGTATACTTATGCTGGAACTCCATTATATTATGCTAGAGTTCCAGTATACTTATGCTGGAACCAGGGGCGGAGCTAGAGTGCCCCGTGCGGGTTCGGCCGAACCCAGTAGCTTTGGTTCGAATTATTTATTTGTCTTAAAAATTCATTGAATATATATAAATTATTAATTTAGAACCCAGTAACTTAAAACAATTAGAATCCCGAACCCATAAACTTGAAATCTTGACTCCACCTCTGGCTGGAACTCTAGTATAATATGTTGGAGTTCCAGTATACTTATGTTGGAACTCCAGTATACTTATGCTGGAATTCCAGTATAATATACTGGAGTATTTTCCGGATTTTGAACAGTATTTTCGTTTAGATTTATCTTTACATAAAAAGAGATTAAATTTCGATTATTTTTAAAAGTGTGGCTATTTTTGAATGACCACTTGTAAATCTGACTATTTTTTAATTTCTCGCGAGTTCCCTGCGTCAAATGAAAACAATTTCTGTTTCATTCCATAGTGAAACCGGTCTCCTTTTTCTTTTTCTTTTTCTTTTTCTTTTTCTTTTTCTTTTTTGTCTTTTTTCTTAGTTTAATTTTCAATTTCTGACCGCCATTGAATTTGAAATATCTTCTTAATATTTCCTTATCAGAAGTCCAACACTTTCTGTACCTTTCTTTTTATTTCAATTTTACTACTTTTTTTATTCAGAAAAATAACCTCAAGGAGGTAAATCCGTACCTTACCTTTGACCAAAAATCCAGTCAAAACGGAGGTGCTACCTGTTTGACTTTTGAGGCATATATTTGGGGTTATGGATTCTAGACTTGTATGTATTAAAATACAGCACTATTTCTACTTAAATTCAATCCCAGTAGGGTATCTGGATTGATTGTAAGCGTTCTAGTGATCTCTGGAGTTCAGTCTTTAAGTAGATGACATATTAAGTATTTAGCCACATACTTAGTGATATCCCTTGTATACGATCGAGATCGGAGAACTGGATTTCGAAGGCTGAACGGAACCCCGGGCTCGAGTTCGGGGTAGCACGAAGTAAAGATTAGATTTGGCTGAAAAATGGATACCTCGGGGGAGCAAATCGAAGACCCACCATGATCTACCTCGAGGGCAGTACATTTTCGATAACACTCAAGAAAGAGCGGAAATTCCCCAAGAACACGTGGGTCAGGATATAAATAAAGGAATAAGATTTGTACGAAATAGTACAAGTACGTACTAGGTTGTTATACAGCTGTACCAATAGAATTTTTTGCCATAATTGGAAATGTATCATATTAGAGTTTTCCCCTTCTATATAAAGGGGACCCCAATCTTTGTAAAAGATATCTCATTCACTGCAATAGAACATTCTGCTCTACTTTTCGCGTTTATCGTGCTCAACAATTGATCTTCAGCTTTACTTTATTGTTCATACTTTATTGGTTCTTAGCTCACCTCGAAGCCCCCGAGATTATCGAGCTCGAGGTCCCCGCTGCTCCAGCAACACTGGTTTGATTCATCAATTCTTCTTACATAAACCTAATATTACTTGTATATTCACTACTATTGGAATAAATCACATATCTTTAAAACCAATAATTATCTTTAATTGTTACTCACATTTTTCGAGGTAAACAGTTTGGCGCCCACCGTGGGGCTTAAGATAATAGTGATTATTTTAGTGCTAGTTTTCTAATAACACACGTTATTCTTCACACTTTTTATGGTCATAGATTCTTTGATTTCAGGCTAAGATATGTCTAGCACAAAAAATGCACTTGCTCATGACAGTGAGGGACTCGGATAAAACATCGGTATAGGGGTCGGTGTACCACCCATAAACCCTAAGGGAGTGCCAAATATGGAGCCAGTTAATATTAGTTCACATAACGTTTTAAACACGGACGCAAGCACCGACCCCGTAATGAATGCACACAGGGAAGCCCGGCTAGGGGACCAAGGAATACCAGGAATGGAAGAAGGGGGAGTCAGCCTCCAAGTGATATTCAAGATGTTGCAAGCTCAGCAAGTCGTCATCGCTCAACTTCAGAGTCAGAATAGAACTCCAAACACCGCCAAACCAGAGAACACTCGGCGTGCTGAACTAGAGCTTGAAAGGCCCGCTGAAAGCGGCTCGGGGACTGACCCCACGGTTATGAGAATGCTTGAAGAGCTCGCCAAAAATATCGAGACCGGAGAAAAGAAGATTGAAGAAAATGACAAAAAGGTGGAGACATACAACTCTAGAGTCGACCAGATACCGGGAGCACCTCCAATTTTGAAAGGACTGGACTCGAAGAAGTTCGTACAAAAATCATTCCCCCAGAGTGCGGATCCGAAGCCCATCCCGAAGAAGTTTCGGATGTCAAATATCCCAAAATATAACGGAACCACTGATCCCAGCAAGCACATCACCACATATACTTGTGGCGTAAAAGGAAATGAATTGGAAGACGATGAGATTGAGTCTGTTCTGCTAAAAAGGTTTGGGGAAACTTTGTAAGTGTGCCATGATTTGGTACCATAACTTACCCTCGAACTCTATTGATTCATTTGCCATGTTGGCAGACTCATTTGTAAAGGCACACGCCGGTGCCATAAAGGTTGCAACAAGGAAGTCTGATGTATTCAAAATAGAGCAAAGGGAGAACGAGATGTTGAAGGAGTTTGTGTCCCATTTCTAGTTAGAACGAATGGAGTTACCACCATTCTACGATGACTGGGCCGTACAAGCCTTCATTTAGGGGCTAAATGAACGAAGTCTGATAGCTTCGAAGCAGCTGAAGCAGAACTTGATCGAGTATCCTATCGTGACTTTGGCGGATGTACATAACAGGTACCAATTAAAAATTAGGGTTGAGGATGACCAGTTGGGAGCCCCCTCGGGGTTAGTTTATCCAAGCAAGTTACTAGGAAAGGAGTCAGGAAATGTAGACAAGGGGTTCAAGGTTGAATAAGGAAAGATATCAGCCATACGTCGAGGATCGAAGGAACATTTCAAGGCGTAACCTACCTCGGAATGATCGAAGAACAGATCGAGGTCAAAATTCCCGGGGACTCATGAACAAAATCGGGTTTGATAAGCACTTGGGACTAGCGGAGGCACCCCGATTATCCGAGTACAACTTCAGCGTCGATGCCTCGGGTGTCATCTCAGCCATTGGTAAAATTAGAGATACTAGATGGCCAAAGCTTATACAGACCGATCCTTCTCAGAGGAACCCCAACTTGATGTGCAAGTATCATGGTACTCATGGGCATAGGACCGAGGATTGCAGCTAGCTTAGAGAGGAGGTAGCCCGGTTGTTCAACGAGGGGCATCTTCATGAATTTCTTAGCGATCGAGCCAAAAACCATTTTCGAGAAAGAGATGCAAACAGGAAGAATGAACCTAAAGAACCTCAAAATGTCATTCACATGATCATCGGTGGAGTCGACGTCCCACAGGGACCTATATTCAAACGTACTAAAGTATCCATCATAAGGGAGAAACGGATTCGGGACTACATGCCCGAGGACACCCTCATATTCAGCGAGGAAGACATCGAGGCCTTATTTCAGCCTCACAACGATGTAATGGTAATTTCTATCATTTTAAATAAAGTTCAAGTTAAACGTGTTCTCGTGGATCCAGGTAGTTCAGCAAATATAATCAGATCAAGGGTCGTGAAGCATCTCGGGCTGCTTGACCAAATCATACCTGCCTCTCGAGTCCTGAATGGATTCAACATGGCTAGGAAACGACGAAGGGGGAAATCATCCTCCCAGTCAACGTGGTCGGAACCATACAAGACACCAAGTTTCATGTTATCGAAGGAGATATGAGATATAATGCTTTACTTAGAAGGTCATGGATCCATAGCATGAGTGCAGTTCCATCAACCCTTTATCAAATGATGAAGTTCCCAACAAAGGACAGTGTGAAAATAATATATGGAGAACGACACGCAGCTAAGGAGATGTTTGTAGTACACGACTTAGCACCGGTATCGACACCATCCATATCGGAGAGGCCAAAGGACAATCAGGTCGCCAAATAGAAATCACCGCCCATACCCTTGGTTGAGCCCGAGGGACAGGTGGCCGATGAACAGGTGGTTGTGGACGAAGAAGAAGATTTCCTCACCCCTCGAGCCTTCATTGCCCCCGAGGAATCGGATGCGACGAAGTCCACGGTCGAAGAACTCGAGCAGGACATATTGATCGAACATCTTCCAGAACGAAAGGTATACCTGGGGACGGGGTTAACCCCCAAACTTAGGAAAAACCTCATTCAACTTCTTATCGATAACATTGATTTCTTTTCCTGGTCCCACTTAGATATGACAGGGATACCACCGGAGATAACTACCCATCGACTAAGTGTCGATCCCAGATTTAAACCGGTGAAGCAAAAGAGGACACCTCAGTCTGAGGTAAAACATGAATTCATCAAAGAAGAGGTAACTAAACTTCTCAAGATAAGGTCCATCAGGGAGGGAAGTATCCCGAATGGCTAGCTAACATAGTAGTAGTCCCTAAAAAGAGAAACAAACTTAGAATGTGTGTAGACTACAAAGATTTGAACAAAGCATGTCCTAAAGATTCTTTCACATTGCCCAGCATCGATTGTTTGATCGATGCTACGGCCGGCCACGAGAACTTACTTTTCTCGATGCCTACTCTGGGTACAACCAAATTCAAATGAACCCGAAGGACCAGGAAAAGACTTCGTTCATCATGAAGTATGGTATGTACTATTGTAATGTAATGCCCGTCGGGCTAAAAAATGCAGGAGACATATATCAGTGCCTAGTTAATAAAATGTTCGAATATCAAATAGGCAAATCCATGAAAGTTTATATTGACGACATGCTAGTTAGGTCCCTGTGCGCAGAGGACCATTTGACCCATTTGCAGGTGACGTTCGATATCCTAAGAAAGTACAACATGAAACTCAACCCCGAGAAATACGCTTTTGGAGTCGGCTCGGGCAAGTTCTTGGGATTCATGGTGTCGAACAGGGGTATCACGATCAACCTCGATAAAATCAAAGCCATCAAGGAAATCACCATAGTGAATAATGTGAAAGTCGTACAACGGTTGACCGGGCGGATAGCGGCCCTATGCCGATTTATCTCGAGCTCATCAGATGGAGCCATCATTTATTTTCCCTACTCAAGAAGAAGAACAACTTGTGTGGACTCTGAAGTGCCAACAAGCCTTAGAAGAATTAAAATGGTATCTCTCGAGCCCACCCATGCTCCATACTCCGAGGGAGGATGAAAAACTCTACTTGTATTTAGCCGTGTCCGAGGTGGCGGTAAGTGGCGTGTTGGTTCAAGAAGAGCAAGGTACGCACTTTCCTGTCTATTATGTGAGTTGGACCCTAGGAGATGCTGAAACTAGGTACCCACATTTGGAAAAGTTAGCTCTTGCATTAATAAGCGTGTCTAGGAAATTAAAATCATATTTTCAATGCCACCCTATATGTGTATTGACTATGTACCCACTTCAAAATGTCTTGCATAAGCCCGAACTATCGGGTAGATTGGCCAAGTGGGCTATCGAACTTAGAGGGTATGATATTGAATATCAGTCTCGAACGGCTATTAAGTCTCAAATTTTGGCAGACTTCATGGCTGATTTCACGCCTACCCTCGTATCCGAAGTAGAAAAGGAACTCTTGCTACAAACAGGTACATCATCAGGGGTATGGACCCTCTTCACAACTGGTGCCTTGAATGTGAAAGGATTCGGGCTCGGCATCATTTTAAAATCGCCCACGGGCAGAGTCATTAGGCAATCTATCAAAACTTCTAAACTGACTAACAATGAGGCCGAGTATGAGGCCATGATTGCAAGTCTCGAACTAGTAGGGGCCTTGGAGCAGAGGTCATCGAGGCAAAGTGTGACTCCCTTTTGGTAATGAATCAAGTCAACAGGAGCTTACAGGTTCGAGACGATAGAATGCAGAGGTACTTAGACAAACTTCAAGTGACATTTCACCGCTTTAAGGAATGGACACTGGACCATGTACCTCGATAACGGAATAGCAAGGCCGATGCACTTGCAAACTTGGGGTCATCGATTGAAGAAGATGATATCATCCTGGTGACTGTTGTCCAATTATTGAGGTCGGTGGTCAAAGAAGGCCATGCAGAGATTAATTCAACAAGTTTAACATGGGATTGGAGGAATAAGTACATCGACTACTTGAAGCATGAGAAGCTCCCCGCGGACCCGAAAGAATCAAGAACACTTCGAGCCAAAGCAGCTCGATTCTCACTCGACGAAAATGGAATGTTGTATTAAAAAAACCTTCGACAGACCATTGGTCGTGTGCTTGAAACCCAGAGACACCGATTATGTATTACAAGAAATCCACGAGGGCACTTGTGGGAACCATTCTAGTGCGGACTCTCTGGTTTAAGGTGATCAGAGCGGGGTATTATTGGGATAGCATGGAAAAGGACACCAAGGAATTCCTTTGAAAGTGTGATAAATGCCAATGATTTGCACCAATGATCCATCAACCCGGTGAACAACTCCATTCGGTCCTATCCCCGTGGCCATTCATGAAATGGGGGATGGACATCGTCTGCCCCTACCAACGGCGCCAGGTAAATCTAAATTTATTTAGTTTATGACTGACTACTTTTCAAAATGTGTTGAAGCGCAGGCCTTCGAGAAGATAAGAGAAAAAGAAGTCATCAACTTTATATGGGACCACATCATATGTCGGTTCGGGATACCTGCCGAAATAGCATGTGACAATGGGAAACAGTTCATCGGCAGCAAAGTAACAAAATTCCTCGAGGACCATAAAATCAAAAGGATTCTATTGGCGCCTTACCACCCAAGTGAAAATGGTCAGGCCAAGTCCACAAACAAAACCATCATTCGAAACATAAATAAAAGGTTAGATGATGCAAAGGGGAAATTGAGAGAAGTATTGCCCGGGGTGCTATGGGCATACCGAACGACGTCAAAGTCGAGCACGAGGGAGACCCCATTTTCTTTGGTGTACGGTTTCGAATCATTGATCCCAGTCTAAGTCAGGGAACCTAGCGTTAGATTTCAGCATGCCACCGAGGACTCAAATAACAAAGCTATGAACACTTCTCTCAAACTACTAGATGAAAGGCATGAGGCCGTATTAATTCTAATGGCCGCGCAAAAACAAAGGATTGAAAGATATTACAACAGAAGGACGAACCTTCGATATTTCAGAGTCGGGGACTTAGTCCTAATAAAAGTCACTCTCAACACTCGAGACCAAAACGAAGGGAAACTAGGCCCCAATTGGGAAGGACCGTGTCGTGTCCTCGGAGTCGTAGGGAAAGGATCCTACAAACTTAGCACAATGGAAGGCGAGCAACTACCAAACAATTGGAATGTATCATTGCTCAAATGATATTACTGCTGAGGTACGACCTTCTCCCCTTTTCCATTTGTATTTAAAACTAACTCCTTGCAGAAGATCAATTGGAAACATCGGGGCGCCTTTCAGCTCGAAGACCTTGGGTTTTAAAGCATGCGTTGCACTCTTTTTCCCTTAGATCGGGTTTTATCCCAAGTGGGTTTTATCGGCAAGATTTTTAACGAGGTAACACCTATATGCTACCTAAGGAATATTCAATAAAGTATTCAAGGCTTCTTCCCGATTAACCTCGAACACTGGGGGGCCCACCCCCAGAGGGCGCATGGACGTATTCTCGAAGAAAGCAATTCATGCCAAGGTGGGCCTCGATAGGGGAATGTTGTAATGGGCCAAACGGTTAAAAAAATCGTGTCCACATAGAATAATCGAGCCCTAGCAGTAAAAAATGTACGCATGTATCAATTATTTGAAGAAGCATTTTTATTATATCAAAACACTTTGTGCCTCGAAGAAGTCTACTATTTTAACATTTAACGGCTTAAGGGCCAAAACCCCGAATACTCGAGGACTGCCATCAACAATCGACGCATCGAGTCATCGAGCACTCGAGCTTATAAGACCTCAAATAGGCACACTCAAACTTATAAGACCTCAAAGAGGCACATTCGAGCTCACAAGACCTCAAAGAGGCATTCCCTCTATATTAAAGGCCAAGGCCATCACACTTGTGGACTAGAGGATACGGTCATATAAAAGGCTACGGCCATAATAATACGGCTCAGAGACGTCCTATTTCTGCCATAACACTAAAAGGCCTTCATATACTTCGAAAAAACCGGTTAAATCAGGCTACCCTCGGCAAAAGCAAATTATAAGGGGCTTCGATATATTCAGCCCTCGAATAATGCAAAGGCTTCAATAACATCAGCCTTCGAAAAAACCTCAAGAGGTATTCGATTAAATGTTGCATATCAAATTACAAATGAGGTTCCAATCAATCAAACCTCCAAAAAACCCAAACGGGTACAAAAAACACATGTTAAGGCATATAAAATTTTCACTAAGTCCTTTAGCCGAAAAAAGGAAAGGTTTATAGCCATTTTAGAGGCCGAATTGGCCCCACCTAAAGAGCCTAAGGGAAAACCTAAAAGAGCCTAAGGGCCAACCCAAAAGACCTTAACTGCCAATATTTAAAGAGCTTTAAGGCCAAAGCACACCATGCTCAAAGACCTTACCCAGATCGGACTCAAAAGTATCGAGCTAAAACTTAGCTCGAAGATTGAACCTTAAGTGGTAACCTATTATTGATCGTTGATCAAAATACAAAAATTTGAGGGTCTACTCTACCCCGAATTTGATTCAACGATCAGAGGTTAGAGCATCAAAAATTTAACAAACGCTCAAGGAAACTCCTTTTATATAAATATTGCACGGGGGTCCTACAAAGCAAAAAATTGCAAAAAGATAGAAAAAGTTCTACCTACTCCAGAGGGGCACCCCCCCCCCCCGACCTGTTGCTTCCGCGGGATCAGCCTCTTCCCCGGGGGTAACTTCTTCGGCAACCCCCTCCTCTTCATCATCTTTGGCGTCATCGGAGGAAAGGACAAATTTGGAATCTGCCTTAGCTTGCTTTATCTCCTCGGAAATATCAAAGCCCTTAGTGTGAATCTCTTCGAGGGTCTCCATTCGAGATCGGTGTCGGACATAGTCATTGCTTCTTTTTTCTCGATCGGAAGCCTCTCTCAACTCTATCTGAGCATCGGCATCATCTTTCAAATAGATGTCCACCGTCTTGTCGGCCTTGGCCTGTATTACACTTGCCTTGGACCTGACTTCCACCACTTCGGCCTTGGCCTTCGCAATACCAGCCTCAAGCTCAGCTATTCTACCAGCTTGAACCAAGTTGCTCCCTTGAGCATTTCAAAGTTTAACCTTGAGGGCTGATACCTTCTCCAGTGCAGCATTTTTTGCCAAAACAAGGGTGTCCATCTTCGCCTTCCATTCATTGCACTCGGCTCGGACTTGATCGACCTCGCCCCGGAGCTATCTGATCATATCTAGCTTTTGCTGCAGCTGAGACATTGAAGTATTAGCCTCCAAAGACGAGAGAGGTAGCCCATATTTTTTCAGAACAGAGGTTACCTACTTTTCTAGCTCACTCTCGTATTCAAGAGCTTTGGTCAACTCCGATCGGAGATGTTTCAGTTCTTCCTCCTTTTTGTCAAGGAGAAGCCTAAGTGTTTTCTCCTCATTCGAAGCCTTACGTAATTCGACTTCACAATGGTGCAATCAGTCTTCAATTTGTCAAACGCCTACACAAAGGAAATGAATGATTAATTAAACAGAAGAAGAAAAGTATGGCATTGGAGAAATATTAGGGCCGCTAAAAACATACAATTAAACAAAAATGTTGAGCCTCCTCAAAGATTGAGCTCGCATCCACTGGGTCGGCCTCATCGACCCCGACAAATTAACCCTGGAAGGGGCCGTTTTTACTCGGGACTCCGCCGAGCTCAGACGTCTTCACATTATGAGCATCCCTAATGGTATCCTCAAAGAAGGCTGGAAACAACGAGGGTTGACCTGCTGTCATGGCCTCGGGGATATCACCCCAGGCGCTCTGTTCAGTTAGAAAAGCTTTGAAACTCGCTCCTTTTGGAGTATTTCAAGAAATCTGAGAAGCAGTTGTCGCGTCAGGTGATGCAGGGCCTTTATCCCCCTTTTCTTTTAAAGCTCCTTCCTCGAGGCTAGAGGCCCCGAACTCAGCAGGCTTTACAGCCTCGGAAGATTTCCTAGTTCTAGTCACCAGCGTTGAACCCTCCATCTCATCACTATCATCATCCATAAACTGGTGGGCCGAGTCAACATCCACACTGATGACGACGCTTATCTTACGCCTCCGAGCGGGCTCTACTTGGCTTTGGGTGTCCTCTCACTTCGAGGACCTCTTTCTCTTGTTATCCTCCTTTGGCTTTAGAGCCGAAGATCCTACTTCCTCCCCAGAAGGGGGAGGCCTCATCTCAAAGAACTCACCAATACCTACAATAGAGGAATTAGGTCACATGAAGAAAAATATTCTTAAAGAGGAAAGAAACATTATGGAACGTACTGTGATGTTTCGCTTCCCACTTGCCCTTCGACAAGTCTTGCCATTTGCATTTGTCGTATGGTGAAGTAGCAGCTAGTTTGCAAATCGAGTCCTCGATGTCGAGGATCATATTAGGCATCCACAAAACCGCTGCAGAGAGGGGAAAGGAGTAATTATGCAAAGTTTTGCAAAATTTATGGAAAAAAACTAAAAGAATTCCACTCACGTTCGAAATTCCATTCCTCGGGGAACGGCAGGAACTTCTCGGGAATAATATCGACGGTCTTCACCTGGATGAACCGGCTCATCTAACCTCGATCCTTGCCTTCGTCATTACTAGCGAAGAAGGACTTGGTTGATCGGCGTTGGAGTTGATTAAACCTCAGAAATGTTGAGGTCGATATAATCGGATGAGGTGGCTAAGGGTGAACTCGAGACCGGCCTTTTCACTTGAGAACCTCATCATTATTACGATCCTCCAAAAAGACGGATGAATCTGGCCCAGCATTACTTGATATCTTCGGAGAATTCGAGCACGAGCAGGTCGAGGGGACCCAACGTAAATGGTATGTATATACACTCAGGAACCCCTCTACGTAAGTTGTGATGTCCTCCCCTCGAGAAGGTATTTGCAGAACAACCTTCTCTCCCCATTTACACTCCTTCCTCACAGCATCGAGATAACTTTCCTCAATTGACCTTATGTACCTCGATGCAGGCTCTCGACCACTGGCAACGTCAGGAGGGTTCTCGACTATAAAGTCCTTTTTTAAGGAAAATTTGCCCGGTATGATCTCATGAAGAGCATGCGGTTTACCACCGGCCTGATGAGAAGTAGAAGTAGAGTTCCCTTCTTTCTGAGGAACAGACTTGGAACCTTTTGCCAACAGTGCTTTAGAAAAAGAAGGAAGAAATAAATGAACCGGCGAGGTTTTGAGCCGATGTGACGGGGTAACTGGAGGTGAAAAGGAAACGTATAGAATAGAATAGGTGTTGCAAGGTGGAAAAGTCCTTAATGAGAGGAGAAAACAAGTATATATAGAGGAAGGCGGCGACGGTTCATTAGTATTGATGGCCGATGGCTCATACGTGCATTTATTGCTTTTGGGGAATAGAACCGACGGGATGCTTCGGTCATTTCAATGCTTACGTCATAAGAGTGGTGCCATCATAAAGGACTTCGGGAATTCAAAAAGTTTCATATCATTTCACTCTAAGAAACGCGGCGACTATCTGTATACGGTCGAGATCGGAGAGCTCAATTTCGAGGGCTGAACAAAATCCCAGGCTCGAGTTCGGGGTAGCACGAAGTAAAGACTAGATTTGGCTGGAAAATGCATACCTCGAGGGAGCAAATCGAAGACCCGCCATGATCTGCCTTGAGGGCAGTACATTTTCGATAACACCCAAGAAAGAGCGGGAATTCCCCAAGAACACGTTGGTCAGGGTATAAATTAAGGGATAAGATTTGTACGAAAGAGTACAAGTCCGTACTAGGTTGTTATACAGCTGTACCAATAGAATTCTTTACCATAATTGGAAATATACCATATTAGGGTTTTACCCTTCTATATAAAGGGGATCCCAATCTTTGTAAAAGACATCTCATTCACTGCAATAGAACATTTTACTCTGCTTTTCTCGTTTACCGTGCTCAACAATTGATCTTCAGCTTTACTTTATTGGTCATACTTTATTGGTTCTTAGCTCACCTCGAGGCCCCCGAGATTATCGAGCTCGAAGTCCCCGCTGCTCCAGCCACACTGGTTTGATTCATCAATTCTTCTTACTGAAACCTAATATTACTTGTATATTCACTAGTATTGGAATAAATCACATATCTTTAAAATCACAAATTATCTTTAATTATTACTCACATTTTTCGAGGTAAACATCCCCCTTTTTCGTATCTTTTCACCAATAGTATGGGCAGATTATCCTATACACCTTCGTACTCCCTGCCTAAAAAGGTGAATTATGCACATTCTCTAAGATATTATGGCACAAGTTACTGCCTGGGATCAGATACTTGTTCGGGCGTACGAGAAACTTTTGGTAAGCGGTATCGTATTTATATAATCTTTTTACCATAAGCGAGGCTTGGCCCAATGGTTTAGCTAAATATTATTGCTGAAGGAGTCAAGGAGGTATAGGTTCAATTCTTCGTCGTCTCAAATTTGTAACAAAGACGATTGCTCAAAAATGTTCAAAAATCAGAATGTCCAGATCTAGCCTCGAACCTACACTACTAGAAATCCGGAAAAAAAGCGACCAAAATTGGTCTGTGGGAAAAAGAGACCAAAGTTGGTCGCTAAACTAGCGAAAATAATAAAATAAATAAAAGAAACAAAATAGCGACCAAGGTTGGTCGCTACTTGGTTGCTATATTAGTCAAAATGTTGACTGGATTGGTCAGACTTTCTTGGTCAAACATTTACTGAGATTAGTGACCAATGTTGGTCGATAAAGTGGGACCCACCTACAAAATTTTAATAATTATATTATTATTTTAAAAAAATTATAAAATATAAATATATATAATATAAAAATGGCGACCAACGTTGGTCGCTACTTAAAGGGTAGGCAGATACCGACCAACTTTGGTCGCTTAAATGGGGCCCAGTTATACAATTTTAATAATTATATTATTAATTTAAATATTATATGAAATATAATTAAATCTGATTTAAATATAGCGACCAACTTTGGTCGCTAAACTAAATTCTTGAATAAATAGCGACCAAAGTTGGTCTCTATTCAGGTCAATATAGCTTACATATATAATATATATACTTACGCTATACTATGCACTAAGTATAAGTGTATTAGGTAATATTGTATCGAATATAACTTATATATATACTTACGCTATACTATGCACTAAGTATAAGTGTATTAGGTAATACTGTATCGAATATAGCTTATATATATATATAATATATATATACTTACGCTATACTATGCACTGCGTATAAGTGTATTAGGTAATACTGTATCGAATATAGCTTATATATATATATATATATATATATATATATATATATACTTACCCTATACTATGCACTGAGTATAAGTGTATTAAGTAGTACTGTATCGAATATAGCTTATATATATAATATATATACTTACGCTATACTATGCACTAAGTATAAGTGTATTAGGTAGTATTATATCGAATATAGCTTATATATATATATATATATATATACTTACGCTATACTATGCACTGAGTATAAGTGTATTAGGTCATACTGTATCGAATATAGCTTATATATATATAATATATATATATATACTTACGCTATACTATGCACTGCGTATAAGTGTATTAGGTCATACTGTATAGAATATAGCTTATATATATATATTATATATACTTACGCTATACTATGCACTAAGTATAAGTGTATTAGGTAATACTGTATCGAATATAGCTTATGTATATATATATAATATATATTTACGTTATACTATGCACTAAGTATAAGTGTATTAGGTAGTATTATATCGAATATAGCTTATATATATATATACTATGCACTAAGTATAAGTGTATTAGGTAGTATTATATCGAATATATATATATATATATATTATTTATATATATAGCTTAAATTGAATTAAAATCCTAAATTTATACTATATATGTACATAATTTTAAACTTTTAGGAAATAAATTGAACCTTTAGGATATGTATTGAACCTTTAGGATATGACTTGAAGTTTTAGTTTATGTTTAAACTCGTAAGATATGAATATAACTTTTAGTTTTTAGGTTTTGTTCTTGTGAATTGAACTTGTAGGATATAAATTGAAGCTTTTATGTATGACTTGAACTTTTTAGGATATGAATTGAAACTTTTAGGATATGAGTTGAACTTTTAGGAAATAAATTGAACCTTTAGCATATGTATTGAACCTTTAGGATATGACTTGAACTTTTAGTTTATGTTTAAACTCGTAGGATATGAATATAACTTTTAGTTTTTAGGTTTTGTTCTTGTGAATTGAACTTGTAGGATATAAATTGAAATTTTAGGATATGAGTTGAATTTTTAGGATATGAATTGAAACTTTTAGGATATGAGTTGAACTTTTAGGAAATAAATTGAACCTTTAGCATATGTATTGAACCTTTAGGATATGACTTGAACTTTTAGTTTATGTTTAAACTCGTAGGATATGAATATAACTTTTAGTTTTTAGGTTTTGTTCTTGTGAATTGAATTTTTAGGATATGAATTGAAACTTTTAGGATATGAGTTGAATTTTTAGGATATAAATAGAAATTTTAGGATATGACTTGAACTTTTGTGGATATGAATTGAACCTTTAGGATATAAATTGAACTTTTAGTTTATGTTTAAACTCGTAGGATAAGAATTGATGAACTTTTAGTTTTTAGGTTTTGTTCTTGTGAATTGAACTTGTACGATATAAATTGAAGCTTTTATGTATGACTTGAACTTTTTACGATATGAGTTGAAACTTTTAGGATATGAGTTGAACTTTTAGGAAATAAATTGAACCTTTAGGATATGTATTGAACCTTTAGGATATGACTTGAAGTTTTAGTTTATGTTTAAACTCGTAAGATATGAATATAACTTTTAGTTTTTAGGTTTTGTTCTTGTGAATTGAACTTGTAGGATATAAATTGAAGCTTTTAGGATATGAGTTGAATTTTTAGGATATGAATTGAAACTTTTAGGATATGAGTTGAACTTTTAGGAAATAAATTGAACCTTTAGCATATGTATTGAACCTTTAGGATATGACTTGAACTTTTAGTTTATGTTTAAACTCGTAGGATATGAATATAACTTTTAGTTTTTAGGTTTTGTTCTTGTGAATTGAATTTTTAGGATATGAATTGAAACTTTTAGGATATGAGTTGAATTTTTAGGATATAAATAGAAATTTTAGGATATGACTTGAACTTTTGTGGATATAAATTGAACCTTTAGGATATAAATTGAACTTTGAGTTTATGTTTAAACTCGTAGGATAAGAATTGATGAACTTTTAGTTTTTAGGTTTTGTTCTTGTGAATTGAACTTGTACGATATAAATTGAAGCTTTTATGTATGACTTGAACTTTTTACGATATGAGTTGAAACTTTTAGGATATGAGTTGAACTTTTAGGAAATAAATTGAACCTTTAGGATATGTATTGAACCTTTAGGATATGACTTGAAGTTTTAGTTTATGTTTAAACTCGTAAGATATGAATATAACTTTTAGTTTTTAGGTTTTGTTCTTGTGAATTGAACTTGTAGGATATAAATTGAAGATTTTATGTATGACTTGAACTTTTTAGGATATGAATTGAAACTTTTAGGATATGAGTTGAACTTTTAGGAAATAAATTGAACCTTTAGGATATGTATTGAACCTTTAGGATATGACTTGAAGTTTTAGTTTATGTTTAAACTCGTAAGATATGAATATAACTTTTAGTTTTTAGGTTTTGTTCTTGTGAATTGAACTTGTAGGATATAAATTGAAGCTTTTATGTATGACTTGAACTTTTTAGGATATGAATTGAAACTTTTAGGATATGAGTTGAACTTTTAGGAAATAAATTGAACCTTTAGCATATGTATTGAACCTTTAGGATATGACTTGAACTTTTAGTTTATGTTTAAACTCGTAGGATATGAATATAACTTTTAGTTTTTAGGTTTTGTTCTTGCGAATTGAACTTGTACGATATAAATTGAAGCTTTTATGTATGACTTGAACTTTTTACGATATGAATTGAAACTTTTAGGATATGAGTTGAACTTTTAGGAAATAAATTGAACCTTTAGGATATGTATTGAACCTTTAGGATATGACTTGAAGTTTTAGTTTATGTTTAAACTCGTAAGATATGAATATAACTTTTAGTTTTTAGGTTTTGTTCTTGTGAATTGAACTTGTAGGATATAAATTGAAGCTTTTATGTATGACTTGAACTTTTTAGGATATGAATTGAAACTTTTAGGATATGAGTTGAACTTTTAGGAAATAAATTGAACCTTTAGCATATGTATTGAACCTTTAGGATATGACTTGAACTTTTAGTTTATGTTTAAACTCGTAGGATATGAATATAACTTTTAGTTTTTAGGTTTTGTTTTGTGAATTGAATTTTTAGGATATGAATTGAAACTTTTAGGATATGAGTTGAATTTTTAGGATATAAATAGAAATTTTAGGATATGACTTGAACTTTTGTGGATATAAATTGAACCTTTAGGATATAAATTGAACTTTGAGTTTATGTTTAAACTCGTAGGATAAGAATTGATGAACTTTTAGTTTTTAGGTTTTGTTCTTGTGAATTGAACTTGTACGATATAAATTGAAGCTTTTATGTATGACTTGAACTTTTTACGATATGAGTTGAAACTTTTAGGATATGAGTTGAACTTTTAGGAAATAAATTGAACCTTTAGGATATGTATTGAACCTTTAGGATATGACTTGAAGTTTTAGTTTATGTTTAAACTCGTAAGATATGAATATAACTTTTAGTTTTTAGGTTTTGTTCTTGTGAATTGAACTTGTACGATATAAATTGAAGCTTTTATGTATGACTTGAACTTCTTAGGATATGAATTGAAACTTTTAGGATATGAGTTGAACTTTTAGGAAATAAATTGAACCTTTAGGATATGTATTGAACCTTTAGGATATGACTTGAAGTTTTAGTTTATGTTTAAACTCGTTACGATATGAATATAACTTTTAGTTTTTAGGTTTTGTTCTTGCGAATTGAACTTGTACGATATAAATTGAAGCTTTTATGTATGACTTGAACTTTTTACGATATGAATTGAAACTTTTAGGATATGAGTTGAACTTTTAGGAAATAAATTGAACCTTTAGGATATGTATTGAACCTTTAGGATATGACTTGAAGTTTTAGTTTATGTTTAAACTCGTAAGATATGAATATAACTTTTAGTTTTTAGGTTTTGTTCTTGTGAATTGAACTTGTAGGATATAAATTGAAGCTTTTATGTATGACTTGAACTTTTTAGGATATGAATTGAAACTTTTAGGATATGAGTTGAACTTTTAGGAAATAAATTGAACCTTTAGCATATGTATTGAACCTTTAGGATATGACTTGAACTTTTAGTTTATGTTTAAACTCGTAGGATATGAATATAACTTTTAGTTTTTAGGTTTTGTTCTTGCGAATTGAACTTGTACGATATAAATTGAAGCTTTTATGTATGACTTGAACTTTTTACGATATGAATTGAAACTTTTAGGATATGAGTTGAACTTTTAGGAAATAAATTGAACCTTTAGGATATGTATTGAACCTTTAGGATATGACTTGAAGTTTTAGTTTATGTTTAAACTCGTAAGATATGAATATAACTTTTAGTTTTTAGGTTTTGTTCTTGTGAATTGAACTTGTAGGATATAAATTGAAGCTTTTATGTATGACTTGAACTTTTTAGGATATGAATTGAAACTTTTAGGATATGAGTTAAACTTTTAGGAAATAAATTGAACCTTTAGCATTTGTATTGAACCTTTAGGATATGACTTGAACTTTTAGTTTATGTTTAAACTCGTAGGATATGAATATAACTTTTAGTTTTTAGGTTTTGTTCTTGTGAATTGAATTTTTAGGATATGAATTGAAACTTTTAGGATATGAGTTGAATTTTTAGGATATAAATAGAAATTTTAGGATATGACTTGAACTTTTGTGGATATAAATTGAACCTTTAGGATATAAATTGAACTTTGAGTTTATGTTTAAACTCGTAGGATAAGAATTGATGAACTTTTAGTTTTTAGGTTTTGTTCTTGTGAATTGAACTTGTACGATATAAATTGAAGCTTTTATGTATGACTTGAACTTTTTACGATATGAGTTGAAACTTTTAGGATATGAGTTGAACTTTTAGGAAATAAATTGAACCTTTAGGATATGTATTGAACCTTTAGGATATGACTTGAAGTTTTAGTTTATGTTTAAACTCGTAAGATATGAATATAACTTTTAGTTTTTAGGTTTTGTTCTTGTGAATTGAACTTGTACGATATAAATTGAAGCTTTTATGTATGACTTGAACTTCTTAGGATATGAATTGAAACTTTTAGGATATGAGTTGAACTTTTAGGAAATAAATTGAACCTTTAGGATATGTATTGAACCTTTAGGATATGACTTGAAGTTTTAGTTTATGTTTAAACTCGTACGATATGAATATAACTTTTAGTTTTTAGGTTTTGTTCTTGCGAATTGAACTTGTACGATATAAATTGAAGCTTTTATGTATGACTTGAACTTTTTACGATATGAATTGAAACTTTTAGGATATGAGTTGAACTTTTAGGAAATAAATTGAACCTTTAGGATATGTATTGAACCTTTAGGATATGACTTGAAGTTTTAGTTTATGTTTAAACTCGTAAGATATGAATATAACTTTTAGTTTTTAGGTTTTGTTCTTGTGAATTGAACTTGTAGGATATAAATTGAAGCTTTTATGTATGACTTGAACTTTTTAGGATATGAATTGAAACTTTTAGGATATGAGTTGAACTTTTAGGAAATAAATTGAACCTTTAGCATATGTATTGAACCTTTAGGATATGACTTGAACTTTTAGTTTATGTTTAAACTCGTAGGATATGAATATAACTTTTAGTTTTTAGGTTTTGTTCTTGCGAATTGAACTTGTACGATATAAATTGAAGCTTTTATGTATGACTTGAACTTTTTACGATATGAATTGAAACTTTTAGGATATGAGTTGAACTTTTAGGAAATAAATTGAACCTTTAGGATATGTATTGAACCTTTAGGATATGACTTGAAGTTTTAGTTTATGTTTAAACTCGTAAGATATGAATATAACTTTTAGTTTTTAGGTTTTGTTCTTGTGAATTGAACTTGTAGGATATAAATTGAAGCTTTTATGTATGACTTGAACTTTTTAGGATATGAATTGAAACTTTTAGGATATGAGTTGAACTTTTAGGAAATAAATTGAACCTTTAGCATATGTATTGAACCTTTAGGATATGACTTGAACTTTTAGTTTATGTTTAAACTCGTAGGATATGAATATAACTTTTAGTTTTTAGGTTTTGTTTTGTGAATTGAATTTTTAGGATATGAATTGAAACTTTTAGGATATGAGTTGAATTTTTAGGATATAAATAGAAATTTTAGGATATGACTTGAACTTTTGTGGATATAAATTGAACCTTTAGGATATAAATTGAACTTTGAGTTTATGTTTAAACTCGTAGGATAAGAATTGATGAACTTTTAGTTTTTAGGTTTTGTTCTTGTGAATTGAACTTGTACGATATAAATTGAAGCTTTTATGTATGACTTGAACTTTTTACGATATGAGTTGAAACTTTTAGGATATGAGTTGAACTTTTAGGAAATAAATTGAACCTTTAGGATATGTATTGAACCTTTAGGATATGACTTGAAGTTTTAGTTTATGTTTAAACTCGTAAGATATGAATATAACTTTTAGTTTTTAGGTTTTGTTCTTGTGAATTGAACTTGTACGATATAAATTGAAGCTTTTATGTATGACTTGAACTTCTTAGGATATGAATTGAAACTTTTAGGATATGAGTTGAACTTTTAGGAAATAAATTGAACCTTTAGGATATGTATTGAACCTTTAGGATATGACTTGAAGTTTTAGTTTATGTTTAAACTCGTAAGATATGAATATAACTTTTAGTTTTTAGGTTTTGTTCTTGTGAATTGAACTTGTAGGATATAAATTGAAACTTTTAGGATACGAGTTGAATTTTTAGGATATAAATAGAAATTTTAGGCTATGACTTGAACTTTTGTGGATATGAATTGAACCGTTAGGATATAAATTGAACTTTTAGTTTATGTTTAAACTCGTAGGATAAGAATTGATGAACTTTTAGTTTTTAGATTTTGTTCTTGTGAATTGAACTTGTACGATATAAATTGAAGCTTTTATGAATGACTTGAACTTTTTACGATATGAGTTGAAACTTTTAGGATATGAGTTGAACTTTTAGGAAATAAATTGAACCTTTAGGATATGACTTGATGTTTTAGTTTATGTTTAAACTCGTAAGATATGAATATAACTTTTAGTTTTTAGGTTTTGTTCTTGTGAATTGAATTTGTAGGATATAAATTGAAGCTTTTTGTATGACTTGAACTTTTTAGGATATGAATTAAAACTTTTAGGATATGAGTTGAACTTTTAGGAAATAAATTGAACCCTTAGCATATGTATTGAACCTTTAGGATATGACTTGATGTCACGACCCAAATCCCGGTCGTGATGGCGCCCAACACACTACTAGGCAAGCCCGACCATTATTCAATACTTAACCCAATTTATCAAAAATAGTGGAAAAAATATCAATTAAGCAAGATTAAAGTACTGAAAATTTTAACAAAATACACAATATAATCTCACTATGACCCGGTGTCACGAATATGAGCCTCTAGAATACAGAATATCATCCTAATACATGGTATATCCAAAGTCTGATATGCGGAAATAAAGAGATAGGATAGGAGGGAGAAGATCAATGGCTGCAAACGTCGTGCAGCTACCTCGATACTCCCAGAGGCTGCATCTGCTGATCAACTGGATCTACTGAGCCTGAGACTACCCTGGATATGCACACAAGGTGCAGGGAGTAAAGTGAGTACTCCGACCCAGTGAGTAATAAAAGTAACTACAGTCCGAAGATAAGAAAATCCAATAAATACACAAAGTAAGCTAAAATCCAAATATACAACAACATATGGAACTGAGCAGCTAAACACTAGTATAAATACAAATACATGAATGCAATGCAATGCATATGATGGTACATTCCAGTACCCACTGCGGCGTGTGTCACACCTCCTTTTTCCTCCCTCGCGGGGGTACAAGGGAGTTTTTTCCAATTAAAGGACAATCGAAACGGGATTCGTTTATTTATTTCAGAGTCGCCACTTGGGAGATTTAGGGTGTCCCAAGTCACCAATTTTAATCCCGAATCGAGGAAAAGAATGACTCTGTATTACAGTCTGCGCACCAGAAATCCGGATAAGGAATTCTGTTAACCCGGGAGAAGGTGTTAGGCATTCCCGAGTTCCGTGGTTCTAGCACGGTCGCTTAACTGTTATATTCGGCTTGATTATCTAATATAATACGTATTATAAACTTATGTGCAAATTTTATCCCTTAGCCGCTTTTATTATTCTTTTTATTTATTGTTATTATTTTACGAAAAATTGCAACATTGTGAAAACGTATTTCAAATCACGTCGCAATCAATTGCACCCGTGGTTATCGACACATTTCGACTCCGTTGAGATTTAGATTTGGGTTACATAAATGCACACCCGTATTTAAGGAAATAACATTATTAAATACGCGCCTAGAGCGACTAGCGTGTCATTATTTTGGGTAGGGCCGTGAAATTTGCTAAAACGGCTCCTCCCTAATTCTAAGCAATTAACTGTACATTTATTGAGGGCCCCGAAATCTATACATTTCATTAAGCGAGGCTCATCTCATTTATTTTAAATGGACAAATCTTAAAGCGACTACATTTTTTCTATAAAAATTAGTCTCTAAAATAAAGAAAGAAAAATCCTAATTAATTACTAGCTTTTATAATTTTAAGAAAACATGACATGCTGATTGCTTGGTTAATACAAATATTGATGAAAAAAAAATTTACTCTTAATTTCGAAATTTTAAATAAAATAAAAATTCAACAACTAATATTCAAAATAAACAAATATAGCTAGATTAAAACTCAGCATTGTTATTATTATTATTTTTTTAAAAAAAATATTATTGAGATTAATTATTCACAATCATTTGAAACTATATTTAACCATAATTACTAAAGCTTATTAGAAAGTTTATTAGACTTAAACGTTCTTCTAATCTTGCTTAAGCTCAAGTCATGCCTTAATGCCTAATTTACGATGTTTAATTTAAATTCATGTTTTAACTAAATTTAGCTACTTGTTCATGATCAACCTACAATCTTGAAGCCTTCATAGCTAGTGAATTAACCTGTTTTGCCGAACTGATTTATTACAGACTAACTTATGATATTATTTTCTTATTCCAGCTATTATTTAGTAATTCATGAAATAGCTTAAATACAATCAACAAAAGAAACAAAGAAAAAAAAACGAAATTAAAACTTCAAATTTTCATTCTTCATATGTATTCATGCTTCATATTTCGGATTACAATAACCAGCTTTTCAGTTGTGTACCTGATATTGGAAGCAAAAGAAAATGAATATGAGAATCAGCAGCAGCAGTAAAATCAGTACAACACAGCAACAATAGCCCAGCAACAGTAACAAACCAGTGGAGTAGTAATCCAAAAAAAAACAAAATCTTCCAGCTTTGATGAAACAACAATTAATTCTGATTTCAAACAACAAAAGAAAGCAGAATATTTTTTTTAGTTTTTTTTTATTTTGAAAGCTTAAATATTTTCCGGAATTTTCTATCTCTTAAATGTTCAGCCCTTTCTCTCTCTTATTTTCAGATTTGTTTCTCTCTCTCGTATCTGTGTATTTTTTCTCTATCTCTCTGTATATATTTTCTTTTGATTTCAAGACTTCACATATATAACTCATCCCATAAACCTTTCAATTAATTAAAATCAATACTTTTTCTCTACCCAACCCATTATCTTTCCACTCATCCCCATTACATTAAATAAACATATCACACCACCCCATTTTATTTTGTCCCCCATGCTTCATTTAAAATAATGCAAGATTCCCCTTTAAATTAAATCTTGTCCCCCCTTTATATTAAATAATCATATCACAACCCACCCCATTTCATTTTGTCCCCCATGCTTCAAATAAACAATTACAAAATGTACAATTCCTAAACTACCCCTTCCGACCTTACTGAAATTACCAAACTACCCCTGAACGTATTACAAATTTACCAAACTACCCATCAGCTATAACACATCAATTAATCAAACTTAACCAAAATATAGACAATATGATCAATTTCTAACAATGTTCAAACAACAATATGAACACGGATGAACATCATAACAACAATATCACATGAACATGATTTTAACAACATTTCAACAACAAATCACATGAACACAAATTGAACAACCAAGAACAACTAAAATTTGATTGAACAATATTTTTAGCAACAACAAACCTATTTTTCGGATTTAAACAACAACAATCAAACAAGTATATTTAGATTCTTAAATTCAATAATATTGAACTTAAAATCAACTCTAACAACATTACAACAAACAATTCTTATATTAAACTTTAAACAAGATTATGAGACCAATTCAAGAAATAATCACAAATGATAAACAAGAAATAAGAAAATCAAACTATACAAATTTCGGATTCAAGATCAATCAAACAAAGTATGAACATGAATGAAAAGATTCAACCACAATAACAAACTTTATTCAAATTTCGAATTGAACTTAAACAAAACAAATAAACATATTCAAATCACTAATCTTCAAATAATCAATTAATCTTTCTTAATTAAATCCAACAAAAAAAATATAACAAAGATACATGATCATGAATGAAATCTATATTAAACAAACAACGGATTCAAGCGATTTAAACTAAATCTAACAATATTAAACCTAAACTAACAATTCCTTTTTTGCAAAAATTAAATTAACATGAAATAAACTGAAAATCAATTAATTAAATTTTCATTTGAATCTGAAAATTAAACCAACCAAACATATAAACAAACTAAAAAAAATTATTTCAATGATGAACAAACAAAACAAGAATTGAATCATTTATCGATTTTGGATCCGAAAAATATCAAACAAATTACGGGCAAAAAATGAAACTCAAAAACCCACTAACCGGATCGAAACAATGACGAACTTGAACGGAAACAAATCTGCCCGGAAACAAATATCGCACCAAAATCATTTGACGCCGAAGACGATCACGAACGGACAAACGAAGAGCTTGAAGGAGAGGTAGCAGACAACCGTGAAAGCGATGCCGGACGGGGCAGCAACAATGCAAAACGTGAGCAGCAGTAGATGCTGGACGAAGCAGTCACGCAGCATCATGAAGTGAGGAAGAAGAAGAAGCAACGATCAACGTGAACTTGAAGAAGAAGAAACACTCGCGATCTTGAAGAAGAAGAAGAAACACGGGCGGCGGGTGTGTGTGTGTTGTGTTGCCGTGGTTGTGTGTGTGTATGTGAAGAAGAAGAGGTGGGGGAAGGGCAGCCATGGATGGGGTGTTTGGATGCTTGAAGAAGAAGAAGAAGAAAAGAGAGAAAGAGAAGGGGGGGGGGCGGATGAGAGAGAGGGATTTTTTAGGGTTTTCTTCCTTTTCTTTTTTTTGTTTTGTTTTGTTTTGCTTTGTTTTTTTTTTGAAATGCAAGATAGGGGGTGTTGGGTTATGGACCGGGTTGACCCGGTTTGAAATGGACTGGGTCGTTTGGGAAGATTGGGCCATTTTTTGGGCCTGTGGCTTGAAATCGAAGAAGAGGCCCAATTCCGACTTTCTTTATATTTTCGCTCTCTTTTCTTCTTTTATTTTTCTAAAACTAAATTATAAAAATACTTAAACTATTATTAAGAACTAAATTAAGTTATAAAAGCGCAAATTAACTCCCAATAACAATTAACGCACAATTAAGTATTAATTAAGCATAAAATTGTATATTTGGACATTAAATGCTAAAAATGCAAACGATGCCTATTTTTGTAATTTTTAATTTTTGTAAAACAAATTTAATTACTAACAATTGTAGAATTAAATCCTATATGCAAAATGCGACATATTTTTGTATTTTTTATTAATTTAGCAAATAAACATGCACAGAAAAATACAAATAATTATTCAAAATATCACAAAACATCACAAAATTGCACACCAAGAAAAATTACTTTATTTTTTGAATTTTTTGGGAGTAATTCTCATATAGGGCAAAAATCACGTGCTTACAGCTGCCCCTCTTTGCCCGAAGACACGAAGGGTTTTCGTGCAAAGATAAAGCGAGCGATTTTTGCCCATTCGAGTACTCCGTTGAAGCATTTTTTGAAAAAGATTTGACCGAACCTTTGCTTCAAAGGTTTCCTACATATCCTGGGCTAAACAGGAATCAGGTCAATGTAGTTCTGGAAACTTTGGTAGCTGGGACTACCGTTGGACTGCACTGTTACTGTTGTTGCATGCTATTACTACTGCTTACCGATCTCCTTGTTACAACGTGCTTAAAAGAAAACAAGAAGCTAGGCTAGAGTACAATTTGTTTTTGTTGCCTTGCTTCCTTGTCTGCTTGCATTTCTTCCGGTACTTTTCTTCTTTTGACACATGCACTTGAGTTTGTGCTGTGACCTCTTGTTGCAACCTTCTGCTTCCCGGTGCCGGGGAATTTTATTGTTTCCTGCTGGGGATTCCTATTGTAACCCTCTGTTTTATTGTTCTCTGACTTGATCTTGAAATGTATGCCTCTGTTATCTGGGCGGGCTCCCAACTTCAATACTTGAAAATTAAAGACTTGAAATGTATGCCTCTGTTATCTGGGCGGGCTCCCAAGTTCAACACTTGAAATGAAAAGACTGAAATGTATGCCTCTGTTCTATGGGCGGGCTCCCAACTTCAACGCTTGAAATATAAAGACTGAAATGTATGCCTCTGTTATCTGGGCGAGCTCCCAACTTCAATGCTTGAAATGAAAAGACTGAAATGTATTCCTCTGTTATCTGGGCGGGCTCCCAACTTCAACTCTTGAAATGTAAAGACTGAATGTATTCCTCTGTTATATGGGCGGGCTCCCAACTTCAATGCTTGAAAAGTATGTCTCTGTTTTCCAGGCGGACTCCTGACTTCAAATACACAACTTTTAAAATAAACGCCTTTCCTCTCTTCAGGCGGGCTCCTGACTTCAACAACAACTTTGAAAATAAATCGTCATTCCTCTCTTAAGGCGGGCTCCTGACTTCAAATACACAACTTTTAAAATAAATGTCTTTCCTCTCTTCAGGCGGGCTCCTGACTTCAACAACAACTTTGAAAATAAATCGCCATTCCTCTCTTAAGGCGGGCTCCTGACTTCAAATACACAACTTTTAAAATAAATGCCTTTCCTCTCTTCAGGCGGGCTCCTGACTTCAACAACAACTTTGAAAATAAATCGCCATTCCTCTCTTCAGGCGGGCTCCTGACTTCAAACAATACATCGCCATTCCTTTCCTTAGGTTGGCAAGATTTCAACAACTTTTAAAAATGCCTTTCCTCTCTTCAGGCATTCTCCTGACGTCAAACTTGAAAAGTATGTCTCTGTTCTCCAGGCGGACTCCTGATTTCAACAACAACTTAGGAGGAAATGCCTCTCCTATGGGTAAAATAAACTTAGGAGGAAATGCCTCTCCTTTGGGTAAGACTAAACTTAGGAGGAAATGCCTCTCCTATGGGGTAAAAGTAAACTTAGGAGGAAATGCATCTCTTATGGGTGAAACTAAACTTAGGAGGAAATACATCTCCTATGGGTGAAACTAAACTTAGGAGGAAATGCATCTCCTATGGGTGAAACTAAAACAAACTTAGGAGGAAATGCATCTCCTATGGGCAAAACTAAACTTAGGAGGAAATGCGTCTCCTATCGGTAAAAGTAAACTTAGGAGGAAATGCATCTCCTATGGGTGAAACTAAACTTAGGAGGAAATGCCTCTCCTATGGGTGAACCATTTCCTTCTTCCTGAATTATTTACTTACCTGTGTTGTCTTCCCTCGAAACTGCTGGAGATTATTTTGCTGGGGATGACTTTTCCTTTTCTTCCTTACCCACTCTGGGTTGCCCGAAACTCTGTCGAGGATGCTTCTACATCTCGATGATCCACTGGGGATAACACTGCTGTGGATAACTCTGCTGAGTAAATATGTTATCTTACTCATTCCAAAATTACTTCCTTTTGAGTAGGATATTTCATTCCTCTGCAAACTACTTCCCCCTTTTTCTTTTTTTCATTTTTTTTTTCTTTCTTTTTTTTTTTTGAAATGAAAAGACTGAATGTATTCCTCTGTTATATGGGCGGGCTCCCAACTTCAACCAACAAATCACCATTCTGTCTTCAGGGGGCTCCTGACTTCAACCAATAATGTCAAAAATAAAATGCCATTCTGTTTTTCAGGGGGGGCTCCTGATTATTTAAAATTTGAATTGTATTCCCTTATTCTCCAGGTGGGCTCCTGATTGCTGATACTTCCATTGTATTCCCTTATTCTCCTGGTGGGCTCCTGATTGCTGATACTTCAACTGCTCTTCCTTGTTCTCCAGGTGGACGCCTGATTGCTAATACTCCAACTGCTCTTCCTTATTCTCCAGGTGGACACCTGATTGTCGGGGATAATACTACTGGGGAAGTCTCCTTTCTTCCCCTCCTTCAAATTCATTTTTTTTTTCTTTTTTTTTCAACACTGTTGGGATAAAAGTGTTATCTTCTCGGGATAACGTTGTTGAGGATAACGCTGCTGGGGAATTTTATCTCTTCAAATCGATGCTTCATTCTTCTGGAAGCTGCTGGGGATGATAATGGCTTTTTGCACAAGTGTCATCCCTTTATTCTGTCTGCTGGGGAATACTTCCTCCATTGAAACTTATTATGTTGGGGCAACACTGGTTCAAACACCACTTCCCTTGAGACTGGTGCTATCTTTATTCTTCCTCGAATGGGTACCTGACTTCCAGAAAATTTTCCAAATGAAAGGAAAATTTTCTGCCCCAGTTTGACAGTCTCCCTTATGGCATGCATTTCTGTCATCAATGCCATTTCCTTTACCTGTTTCAAATCAAACAAAATTTGTTAGTTTAAAACGTGGTGGTTGGTTGTGATACTCCTACTGGGATGGCTTTTCCTTTTCTCCTTCCTTGCTCTGCGCTCCACAACTTGTTGGGGATGATATTATTTGCTGGGGATAATCCCTTTCTGCTGGGGATATCCCTCTTCTTTTGTGGCATAGCTCGGAAACTTGCATTTTTCCGACCTTTTAGTCTCGCATGAATTTCTCCAAATCATGCTCACTGCTTTCCTTGCTTTGTTCATGGGCCTTGGCCTTGAGGTTTATAACCTTGGTTTTGGCAAGGATATCCCTCTTGACACTCGTCAATCCTTTTGTCAATTCCCTTTTGCTGGGGATATCTTTTTTGATACTAGTTTCGCGCTTGTTCCTTGCTGACTATACCACTTGGATGTACTAGTCAAATCTCATCTTGCATATTTGGAAAGCTGATGGCCTATTTTGAAATCATTTCCCACTGGTTCTGACCAAACAGACTCTACTGGGGAATTTTCTATGAAAGGAAAAGATAAAAGGGAACAGAATAAAAGACAAATGAAAAAGATGACTCTGTAACAAAAGAAACTATAAATAAAAACCTATCAAACGCAGACACCGACTCTAATGGTCATGACATGCATATGTGGCCTATCCTCCGTCGTCAATCGTCTTTCAAGACCTTCAATTGGCAATTCCCCATCTGATTCTCAATCTTATTCGACTTGTAGTGCCCGAAGGATTTTCACTATCAAGTCTCTCTCATTTTGTTTTTTTCTCTCAGCTTTCATCGCCTTATGGTGTCCGTGAAGATTTTCACCGATAAGACTCTCTCATTTGTATCACTTTCCAGCTGGGTATTTGGAGTGTTGCCAGTATGACTCTCTCTGTTGGAGATTAGAGTCCTTTCTGCTATGGAACGGAATGTTATGTTCACCGGTAAGACTCTTCATTTGTCTGTCTTGGCATCTTTTGAAGACTGATCAAAAGGTCTTTCTTTGGACCGTAATGTGGGTTTTTGGATAGGGCTAGAAAAAAAGGGTATTAAATGCTCAAAAAATGCATTAATTTTGGGTTATTAGTTACAACCTTCGGAATTTGATTTATTTACAACAAACGCAACCTTTGCCCCAGTTTCTTGCTTGGGGATATTTTAATTGATTTTTTTTTATTTTTCAAAACTATGACCGAGCCGTAAAGCACCTACGTATCCTCTTTGAGGAATCAGGTCAAACGTAGTTCCCAATTCCTCTTTTTTTCATTTGACTTTTTTTTTTGTTATCATTTTTCTTTTCTTTTCTTTTTCGTTTTGTTGTTTTCTTTTCTTTTTTTCTTTTTTTCTTCATGTTTTCATGCCATGCTCGCGTTTTCTAGTCGTTTTTACTGATTCCGAACGAGGGGTATGAAAGAAAAATAAGTAAGGCTCAAAAGGGATAACGAAGGATAAAGTGTTTAGGTAGCAGAACAAAATGCCTTTGTCATTCCAGTCTTCAAAAACATGCCAAATGCAAACAACACAACAAACAATAGATTTATAGTCTCTTCCGACGGTGCTGGGCTTGACAATTATGTTAAACATTTGCTTTTCCCTTTGTTATTTCTAAAACATCGTTGGGCGACACTTTCATTATCATGAATGACCCTCTTGATTTTAACGGTTTTCTTTGTGTTTAACTTGCCCCAGTTCCACATGACTCGGGCTTCAAATAATCCCAAACCGTTCTTATTTCCTTTAAATGGTCTGATCGCCTTTCCAGGGTTTTACGGTTAACTTTTAAGGTTTGGCCCAAGTTGTGTGCGCATGTCATGTCACTAGAATCGGCACTGAACAAAAATGATAAAAGGCCTAAACAAAGAGATGACTGGAAATAAAGAAAGACCGAATTTTGTATTAGACTACCGGTGAAATGGTTTAAATAACAAAACAAACAAAACAATCCAGAATAAAATCCTAAAACAAACTGGACAAGACAATATCTGACTTATAACCCTAATAATTCGAACAACATAAATGTCAACAAAATAAGCCACCACAAGCTTTTCTCTTGTTAACCAAGGAACAGAGCGTCCTTCCACTTTATCAAGACTGGCATCTTAGCCACTGAGCTTTGCATCGATACTGCCAAGACCATTACCAGCTTCAATATCATCAACATCCGTTGGCAAGTTCTCGAGGGGGCTCGAGTGCACCATGTCACTGTTATTAATCACAACCCGCCCTTCTTGGATCATTTTCTCTACTTCCCTTCTCCAACTATGACAGCTCTCAATGTTGTGCCCTATGACATTGGAGTGGTAGGCGCATCGCGCTGCCGGATCAAAGCTCCTTGCAAGTGGATTTGGAGTACATGCGGGGAGTGGCTCAATAGAGCCAGCATGCTTTAGCCTTTCAAACAGACTTGCATAAGATACTCCGATAGGGGTGAGAGCCTTTCCTCGTTTCAGCAACCTTTCGTTCCTAAATGCTTGATTGGGCCGGAAACCTGATCCAGGGGGCTTCTGGTAGGCTTGTGAGGGTGGATAGGCCTTCTGTGGAGCTGGGTATTTGGAAAGTGAAGCCCGTCTTTGGGAATCTCGTGGAGAGAAGTAGCATTGGGGAAGGGAGTAGCGTGGACGAGTGATGGAGCTACTCGGGTAGCTAGGAAAGCTGTCATAAGTGGGCTGGGATGGAGAGTATGGGGGATGGGTAATGCCAGAGTTTGAAAAGCTTGGCGGTGGTGGGGGTGGTGCTTTCCCAGTTATCCATGCCTGATACATGTCTGCCACATGTTGTCTCAGCATTTTCACTTCTTCTACCAACCCGTTGTTCTGTTCGACCAATTGTTGTCGGTCATCAGTACCGACCCACCCTGTTCTGAGGTTCTGTGTCATTTGCTTTGCAGGGAGGAGTTACCACAACCAACCACTTTTCTATATATGAACACAGCAAAGGGAAGCCATCACGTTAGTGTCAGGGCATTTGACAGATAATCATATATTAGAGATGCATTGCACCTAAGCAGCTAAACCATTCTATCAGAGATGCGATGCACTTGCGTTTTCCTTTATTTTTCTTTCTTCCCTTTTTTTCTTTTTCAGTGGTGGTCGAATCTTATGGAGATTGCCTACGTATCATGACCCCGCATGAATCAGACCTTGCGTAGTTCGGACCAAATGAAAGGTAACAACAATGAGACACATTTTTTTTATCAATTTTCATAATAAAATAAACTGGGTTTCAAAGGTTGAAAGATGACCAACAAACTCAAAAATCAAACAACCCATATATTCTAGCCAAAAGATTTATAACCTCAAAACAAAAAGGCCAGCTTCCTTTCCCTTGTTTGACAAATGCAACCAAACGGCTATTTTTGCAAATGTGCCCCCTTCCAAATCTCACATGAATTTTGAGGCCGGGGATGATTATTTTGACACTTTACAAACTTGTCTGTTCTTTTACAAAAATAACCTTTTGACGATTGAAAGATACTCTAAGGCTATTTCGGTAAGAACGGTTTTAAGACGCGGCCGAAGCTGGCTCGGCTTTATTTTGACCAAAAATTCAAATGGTATTCACCTAACCGCTGACTCTTTGTTTTTTTTTTCAAATTACAATAAAAATCGGGTGTTGTAAATACGGCCCTTCAGCACCTCGGGGACGAAGATTTTTAAGGCTGTGTGGGTCAACTAGACCAAAAATCCTAAACATGATCAAAAAGGTGGTTGTTTATGCAAAGTCAGCCTTCCGGTGTCCCTTTCGGGAACATTCAGCTATGTCTTGATAAAACAGCGTCACCCGACTTCTTTATGACCAAATTAAAATTTGACATGTTTTTTTATTGGCTATTTTTAGCAAAAGGGGAGGTTGGACACTACTAGACTTATTTATGACAACATAAAAAATTTTGACACGTTTTTTATTTATTTTTTTGGTTTTTGACTATTTTAGCAAAAAGGGGGTTGGACCCGATGAGGGTTGCCTACGTATCTCACATCCGGTGAGAATCAAACCCGCGTAGTTCGGACAAATTAACTGAACTATTTTAAAACATGACTCTTTTCCGTTTTTATTTTTTTCCTGGCAAGACAATCTATTTTCCTTTTCTATTTTTGAAACAGACAAAATAACGATTTTTTTTTCATTTTCAACAAACAATAAAACAATCTATTTTAAAAAAATAAAAGACTCTTTTTTTCAATATTTTTTAGTAAAACAAAATTAAAAAAATCCTCTTTTTTTTTTCAAAATTTTGGCAGAGTTTCGCCAGTAATTGGTTATTGATTTTTTTTCTAAAATAATCAATTAATTCCCTAACTGATATATTCTTTTTCCTTTTTTTTTCCTTTCAATTTTCCAACATTCCAGAGATTCAGAAACCGGTCAACATGCAAGTTCGAAACAAATATATGTACAGAGCAAGTAGGATGCATCAGAATGGTCTTTTCATTTCAGGTTGCTAGTCCTAGACGGACCCAACCCCTGTGTTGAGTCCCCTAAGTCAAATGCAACGTGATGCAAATAAGCGTTCCTACTAGGGATCCGGCATGAAGTCACGTTATTCTATATTCAAAACCTTGGGTCAGTGTACTAGACTGTGTACCCGAGCGGACAACTCGAGTCGAGGAGGGGGCAACTTACCGGGAACCAAAAGGCCATCCGGCTTCGTAACTTGTCCGACCTCTTTCTTATTTCAGGGTATAACACTAACAGAATAAGGAGTCTCAACCAGTAAGCACATCCCCGGAGGTGAAGAGAGAAGGGTTCGGCACAGTTTATATATACAGTCAAATAATATCAAAGCGGTAAAAGCAGCATTTAGCACATTAGGCTCAAACATGTAAAAATCAGATAAAGCCAAATATAACAATTTATCTAAGCTCGAATTTCTAACCCTGAACCAGTGGTTCTGGGTTTAAAAAATAAATTCCCCAGCAGAGTCGCCAGAGCTGTCACACCTCCTTTTTCCTCCCTCGCGGGGGTACAAGGGAGTTTTTTCCAATTAAAGGACAATCGAAACGGGATTCGTTTATTTATTTCAGAGTCGCCACTTGGGAGATTTAGGGTGTCCCAAGTCACCAATTTTAATCCCGAATCGAGGAAAAGAATGACTCTGTATTACAGTCTGCGCACCAGAAATCCGGATAAGGAATTCTGTTAACCCGGGAGAAGGTGTTAGGCATTCCCGAGTTCCGTGGTTCTAGCACGGTCGCTTAACTGTTATATTCGGCTTGATTATCTAATATAATACGTATTATAAACTTATGTGCAAATTTTATCCCTTAGCCGCTTTTATTATTCTTTTTATTTATTGTTATTATTTTACGAAAAATTGCAACATTGTGAAAACGTATTTCAAATCACGTCGCAATCAATTGCACCCGTGGTTATCGACACATTTCGACTCCGTTGAGATTTAGATTTGGGTTACATAAATGCACACCCGTATTTAAGGAAATAACATTATTAAATACGCGCCTAGAGCGACTAGCGTGTCATTATTTTGGGTAGGGCCGTGAAATTTGCTAAAACGGCTCCTCCCTAATTCTAAGCAATTAACTGTACATTTATTGAGGGCCCCGAAATCTATACATTTCATTAAGCGAGGCTCATCTCATTTATTTTAAATGGACAAATCTTAAAGCGACTACATTTTTTCTATAAAAATTAGTCTCTAAAATAAAGAAAGAAAAATCCTAATTAATTACTAGCTTTTATAATTTTAAGAAAACATGACATGCTAATTGCTTGGTTAATACAAATATTGATGAAAAAAAAAATTTACTCTTAATTTCGAAATTTTAAATAAAATAAAAATTCAACAACTAATATTCAAAATAAACAAATATAGCTAGATTAAAACTCAGCATTGTTATTATTATTATTTTTTTAAAAAAAAATATTATTGAGATTAATTATTCACAATCATTTGAAACTATATTTAACCATAATTACTAAAGCTTATTAGAAAGTTTATTAGACTTAAACGTTCTTCTAATCTTGCTTAAGCTCAAGTCATGCCTTAATGCCTAATTTACGATGTTTAATTTAAATTCATGTTTTAACTAAATTTAGCTACTTGTTCATGATCAACCTACAATCTTGAAGCCTTCATAGCTAGTGAATTAACCTGTTTTGCCGAACTGATTTATTACAGACTAACTTATGATATTATTTTCTTATTCCAGCTATTATTTAGTAATTCATGAAATAGCTTAAATACAATCAACAAAAGAAACAAAGAAAAAAAACGAAATTAAAACTTCAAATTTTCATTCTTCATATGTATTCATGCTTCATATTTCGGATTACAATAACCAGTTTTTCAGTTGTGTACCTGATATTGGAAGCAAAAGAAAATGAATATGAGAATCAGCAGCAGCAGTAAAATCAGTACAACACAGCAACAATAGCCCAGCAACAGTAACAAACCAGTGGAGTAGTAATCCAAAAAAAACAAAATCTTCCAGCTTTGATGAAACAACAATTAATTCTGATTTCAAACAACAAAAGAAAGCAGAATATTTTTTTTAGTTTTTTTTTATTTTGAAAGCTTAAATATTTTCCGGAATTTTCTATCTCTTAAATGTTCAGCCCTTTCTCTCTCTTATTTTCAGATTTGTTTCTCTCTCTCGTATCTGTGTATTTTTTCTCTATCTCTCTGTATATATTTTCTTTTGATTTCAAGACTTCACATATATAACTCATCCCATAAACCTTTCAATTAATTAAAATCAATACTTTTTCTCTACCCAACCCATTATCTTTCCACTCATCCCCATTACATTAAATAAACATATCACACCACCCCATTTTATTTTGTCCCCCATGCTTCATTTAAAATAATGCAAGATTCCCCTTTAAATTAAATCTTGTCCCCCTTTATATTAAATAATCATATCACAACCCACCCCATTTCATTTTGTCCCCCATGCTTCAAATAAACAATTACAAAATGTACAATTCCTAAACTACCCCTTCCGACCTTACTGAAATTACCAAACTACCCCTGAACGTATTACAAATTTACCAAACTACCCATCAGCTATAACACATCAATTAATCAAACTTAACCAAAATATAGACAATATGATCAATTTCTAACAATGTTCAAACAACAATATGAACACGGATGAACATCATAACAACAATATCACATGAACATGATTTTAACAACATTTCAACAACAAATCACATGAACACAAATTGAACAACCAAGAACAACTAAAATTTGATTGAACAATATTTTTAGCAACAACAAACCTATTTTTCGGATTTAAACAACAACAATCAAACAAGTATATTTAGATTCTTAAATTCAATAATATTGAACTTAAAATCAACTCTAACAACATTACAACAAACAATTCTTATATTAAACTTTAAACAAGATTATGAGACCAATTCAAGAAATAATCACAAATGATAAACAAGAAATAAGAAAATCAAACTATACAAATTTCGGATTCAAGATCAATCAAACAAAGTATGAACATGAATGAAAAGATTCAACCACAATAACAAACTTTATTCAAATTTCGAATTGAACTTAAACAAAACAAATAAACATATTCAAATCACTAATCTTCAAATAATCAATTAATCTTTCTTAATTAAATCCAACAAAAAAAATATAACAAAGATACATGATCATGAATGAAATCTATATTAAACAAACAACGGATTCAAGCGATTTAAACTAAATCTAACAATATTAAACCTAAACTAACAATTCCTTTTTTGCAAAAATTAAATTAACATGAAATAAACTGAAAATCAATTAATTAAATTTTCATTTGAATCTGAAAATTAAACCAACCAAACATATAAACAAACTAAAAAAAATTATTTCAATGATGAACAAACAAAACAAGAATTGAATCATTTATCGATTTTGGATCCGAAAAATATCAAACAAATTACGGGCAAAAAATGAAACTCAAAAACCCACTAACCGGATCGAAACAATGACGAACTTGAACGGAAACAAATCTGCCCGGAAACAAATATCGCACCAAAATCATTTGACGCCGAAGACGATCACGAACGGACAAACGAAGAGCTTGAAGGAGAGGTAGCAGACAACCGTGAAAGCGATGCCGGACGGGGCAGCAACAATGCAAAACGTGAGCAGCAGTAGATGCTGGACGAAGCAGTCACGCAGCATCATGAAGTGAGGAAGAAGAAGAAGCAACGATCAACGTGAACTTGAAGAAGAAGAAACACTCGCGATCTTGAAGAAGAAGAAGAAACACGGGCGGCGGGTGTGTGTGTGTTGTGTTGCCGTGGTTGTGTGTGTGTATGTGAAGGAGAAGAGGTGGGGGAAGGGCAGCCATGGATGGGGTGTTTGGATGCTTGAAGAAGAAGAAGAAGAAAAGAGAGAAAGAGAAGGGGGGGGGCGGATGAGAGAGAGGGATTTTTTAGGGTTTTCTTCCTTTTCTTTTTTTTGTTTTGTTTTGTTTTGCTTTGTTTTTTTTTTGAAATGCAAGATAGGGGGTGTTGGGTTATGGACCGGGTTGACCCGGTTTGAAATGGACTGGGTCGTTTGGGAAGATTGGGCCATTTTTTGGGCCTGTGGCTTGAAATCGAAGAAGAGGCCCAATTCCGACTTTCTTTATATTTTCGCTCTCTTTTCTTCTTTTATTTTTCTAAAACTAAATTATAAAAATACTTAAACTATTATTAAGAACTAAATTAAGTTATAAAAGCGCAAATTAACTCCCAATAACAATTAACGCACAATTAAGTATTAATTAAGCATAAAATTGTATATTTGGACATTAAATGCTAAAAATGCAAACGATGCCTATTTTTGTAATTTTTAATTTTTGTAAAACAAATTTAATTACTAACAATTGTAGAATTAAATCCTATATGCAAAATGCGACATATTTTTGTATTTTTTATTAATTTAGCAAATAAACATGCACAGAAAAATACAAATAATTATTCAAAATATCACAAAACATCACAAAATTGCACACCAAGAAAAATTACTTTATTTTTTGAATTTTTTGGGAGTAATTCTCATATAGGGCAAAAATCACGTGCTTACAGCTGCAGCCCGAGCCATCCATATTTATTTATCGTCGACGACGCTCACTGGGGGTGTGTACAGACTCCGGAGGGGCTCCTACAGCCCAAGCGCAATATCTTGGTCAGTCATTGTTACCTGACCGGTCAGCCATTGTTACCTGACCAATTTATATCATACAGTGCCATTGTTACCACTGTTCAAGTATATCATCCAGTGTCATTGTTACCACTATTTCAAGTATATCACACAGTGTCATTGTTACCACTGTTTCAAGTATATCACACAGTGTCATTGTTACCACTGTTTCAAGTATATCACACAGTGTCATTGTTACCACTATTTCAAGTCACTTTATAATCAGTCCAGAAAATAATATAATAAGCCCCTTGGGCATTTACAAAACAGAAGTTCCCAGCCCGGAATACATTTAAAAATATCATTTAAGTTTTCAACACTTAGAATTATGGCTGAGTTTGCAAAACAGCATTTAAAACCTTGGACTGAAATTAAATGATATGCAAATCATGCTAAGCAGTAATATCAATCCTCGAAGGATTTTACAAATCGGCACAAGGCCCCAAACATGGCATCAAGCCCAGTAATATCAATGAAGTATGTGTATCAATCACCAGTATAGTATAAACATCACACGGGATGGACCAAGTCACAATCCCCAATAGTATCCGACCCCGCACTCGCCATGGAGTGCGTGTCACGCCTCAATATAGCGTTACGATGTGAAAGTCCGGGGTTTCAAACCCTCAGAACAGCATTTACATCTATTACTCACCTCTAACCGGCCGTAGACTAGTCCGCAATGCCCTTTCCTCTTGAATGGACCTCTTCGCGCGTCGAATCTAGTCAAAACCACAACGAATATGTTACAATAGGCTAAGGGAATATAACCCAATCGAAAAGACTCGAAAAATGTCAAAAATCCCGAAATTAGTAAAACCCAAGTCTCGGGCCCACATCTCGAAATTCAGAAATTTTTACATCAATACGACCCTTATCTCGCCACGAGTCTATACATACCAAATTCATAAAAATCGGAGTTCATTTGACCCCTCAAATCACCATTTAATTCTCTTAAGTTTCAAGCCCTAAACCACCATTTTTGTCCATAAATTACTTGAGTTTTCAGCTCTAATCCATGTATTTAACTTGAAAATAAGTAGAAACAACTCATCTTTGATGCTTGATGAAATCCCCCTTGAAATTCTCTCCAAAATAATCCAAGCCAAATGAAAGAAATGAAAGAAATAAGCCGAATCCGTGTTTAAAAGAATCTGCCCGTGCTTCGTCGAGTTGTACCTTGCACTTGTGCTATACAAGTTATACATCCTATTAAAATTGTTCCTTGTCGGACACCTTCTGTTTAAACACTCATAACGTCTTGTATAAATATCCAAATGACAAACGGTTTGAATATTTAGAAACTAGACTCAAAGATCTTTAATTTGATAGGTTGTACACCATATAACTCTTTATATATCCCAAGATATGAGCTTCTAAATCGGCTCCATGAAATCAGAAAATTTCTGGAGAAACTGCTCCACCAATCATCTTTAATCAATCATAACTTTCTCTAAAAATATCCAAATTAAGATTTCTTTAGCTTTCTGGAAACTAGATATGAAGGGATACAACTTTCATTTTTGAATCATCTCAAAATTCCTTGTATATCAAAAGATATAGGCCTCTGAAGTATACTCCACGATTGCAGTCCAAAGACCTTCTGCAGATATTTCTGCAGCTTTTTCTTTTCTTTTTGGTCCGAATTTCATTCCGTTAACCTTCCGAAATCCATCCGAGGCCCTCGGGACCTTAACCAATTATATCAACATGTCCCACAATATCATTCAAATTGTCCCAATCTTCGAAACACCCAAAATAACATTAAAACATCAAATCATCATCGGATTCAAGCCTATGAATCTCACGAACTTCCAAATTCCATTTTTGATCAAAAACCCAACCAAACCACGTCTGAATGACCTCAAATTTTGCATACAAGTCCAAATTGACATAACGAAGCTACAGAAACTCTCGGAATTCCATTCCGACCCTCGGATCAAAATCTCACCTATCAACCGAAATTCGCCAAAGTACTAACTTTGCCAATTCAAGCTTAATTCTATACCGGTCATCACAAAAATATTCCGGACACACTCTTAAGTCCCAAATCACCTAACGAAGCTATCCGAACCATAAAATTTGCATTTCGAGCTCTCTAACACATAAGTCAATATTCTATTGACTTTTCCAACTTAAGCTTCCTTAAAAGAGACTAAGTGTCTCAAACCTTACCAAAATCATCCCGGAATGACTTCAAATTTTGCACACAAGTCACATTCGATATTACGGACTTGCCCCATCTTTCGGAACCGCATTCCGGCCGCGATATCAAAATTTCCACTTCCGGTCGAATTTCTCAAAAACCTTCAAATTTCTATATTTAGCCAAATGACTTCAAAATGACCTCCGGACATCCGAATTCACTTCTGATCGCGCTCCCAACTCCAGAATCACCATACGGAGCTATTCCTAGACTCAGAATCCCAAACGGATTTCTATAACACTGAAATGCCTTCCAACCCAAATTTATGAAATTCTTCTAAAGTACTAACTTTCACAGTATACGCTGAAATGCTCACGGGTTACCCAAAACCAAATCCGGACATACGCCCAAGTCCGAAATCATCATACGAATATGCTGGAACTTTCAGATCCCAATTCCGAGGTCGTTTACTCAAAATTCTAATCCTAGTTCATTTCTTCAATTTTAAGCTTTCAAATATGAGAATTTCCATTTAGATTTGACTCCAAACTTCCTGAATTTTAATTCTGACCATACACACAAGTCAATATACCTGAGATGAAGCCGTTCATGGCCTCAAACTGTTGAATGACGCGCCAGAGCTCAGAACGACCGATCGGGTCGTTACAATCTCCCCCACTTAAACATACGTTCGTCCTCGAACGTGCTGAGAACTACACTGAAGTAGTCCAAAATCACTTGTTTAACACATCATGCACTTTCCCATGCCACCACTACTCCGTTGAGCACATTAGCTCAATAATTCTGTAGATATACTTATTTATTCAAGCAAATAAGCCATTAGGCCCAATTCCAACATCCTGAATTTCCCTGCCAAGCCTGTTTCCATCATACGACCACCATATCAATCTCCACACGTTGTACCCAAACATGACTGCATAACTTTGCTGAATTCACACTTTGCATCACTTACTCATAGAACCACAATAACATTCTTTAAACATAATGGTCGAAATTCCACGAATCTGATGCTCCCATTGCATCTCATGATCTACACAGGTCTTGCTCTAGTTTTTTTTTTATATATTTTTTTTTCAACACCGATACGACTGAAGAGATGTGCCGAAATTCACAACCAACTGTTGAATCAACAATTCATTGGATCTACACTCCTGACAAGTTCCATTACCTTGTCCCAAACCAAAGAATGGTCTTTGCTCTATAATATACTTCATATAATCAGTTTGTACTGACCCCAAATCTAGTAACCTCGTCTCACCCAGTACGAACTGCTCAGGCAATAAGCCACCTCAGACATAATCAAAAATCCCACAAGGCGCCACAATGTGCCAGTATGCTATCAATTCGAACGCGATACAAAAGGAAGGCGAACTCTAGAAGGAACTACTCAACTCGCACACTAACATAAACTTCCTCAGAAAACAGGAAAACAGAACGCACAAAAGCAAATATGGGCACTGAACTGAACATCACACTGTTGCGGCGTGCAACCCGATCCAAACAACATACCCTTGGCGGTGTGCCACCCGATCCACATATAGAACTCACATAAGGAGATATACGTCGAGCTGAATAGCTCATCACATCAAAATACCGAACATCGGTCATAAACACACTAAGGTGCATAATATCATTCCCAAGGAAACATATAGCGCTATAGGCTACAAACTCAAGCACAACTGAGGTGCGATACATGATCTAAGTCTCATCCTGCTCATATAACATCACCGCTGAGCGGAACCTCAACACATAAGGAATTTACCAAGCCGTCTCACAACTCATACGGTGCAATATATCTTTACATGAATTAACTGACCACGAAATAAGACTGCGACTATCCTTCCATAAAGAGCGCATTGCTGAAATAAACACAACTGGCCTGACGTAAGGCTCACTTCCACATTTAAATCTATCCACCGACCTCAAGTCGATCCTGATCGTGCCAAGCTAGGCCAATAATCTTTCACAGGTCCATAACCCAATAAACAGAGTGCCCTCCAGGCATAAATTCTCAAATGGATGATATTACCAAAATCCTCATACTTGGTTTAAATTTCTAATTAATCAAGTGACTACATGTCACACTTATACAATATTCTTGTGGGACAAGCTCCCACCATCTTCCGAAATAATTAACGGGTCTGCACATCCAAACCACCAGCTGCACTAACGCTGAAAAGCGATCAAGAATCACTAACCAGGATGCAAAGCCTTTCTCACAGAACACCGACTTCAGGTGATACTGACGTCAATACCCATCTTACTCAAAACACTGAAACTCATATACTGCTCATCCGAGATCGTGACATCACAGTCATTGACCAAACTGCAACCTTGGTCCTTACTTCAAATTCCATACCACTCACTGCACCTCACGTGCCAATATACGATAGACGCGATTTCCATCACAACTCTGGAACCGCCGATAGGCTAATACTTCATCACATAAGACTTTCCATTTAACTCACTTCAGGAGAACTATAGCAGCATACAGGCGAATCCTCATAATCGTCGAATATGCCAATCTCTAAGTAGTTGTCCAAGCCACCATAACACTTTCTGGGATCCGCCTACTCATAATAGGCCCTAACAAAAGAATGCTTCAGAATAACATCAATCACTGCGGCCGACAAGCCTCACATGCATAACTCGATCACGCTGAACGAACCGATCACTGACACCAGTATACCAACTCAACTATGGCTAATCAATCTACTTCCTTCCAATTTATCCTTGATTGCCTTAGAAATAATAATATCTCCCTTTAACACCTAACTTATTTCAACCAAACTCACCCCGAGTGACCTTAAATCACGAGACCATGCTGTCTCAAATACCATGACCATTTCATGTCTCTCAAATGCTACACCGCAAGTCAAAACATCATAGAACATTCTGTGCCTTTCTTCATAAGCTGCTTCAAAAGCTTGACTCTTAACCGTACTTATAGACTCAAAATCATTAGGCACCACACTTTACCTCTTGAATTAACTAGGACTGTTATTGAGAGCCACCCAGCTCTGACTTGGCCCCGAATGCAACCAACTCTACTGAATTTTATAACATATGAATACCCTCTCGATAAAGCACCCAGAGGGATCACTTCCCTCGAAGCCTGCACCTATACGAGGCATAAATCATGAATCTTCCCTCAAGTCTGAACATGAGCCAATAAGGCTAACCATAGCATGCATCCAACAATTCATTTACTCAAATTACCACTCATGGTCCTTTTCCGTAGCTGCAATAACCCACCAATACGCCAATAACCAGAATTCACGCAGGTAATAAACCGTGCAATCAGCTAATCAACAGCAAGCTCCCCAACTTGGCTCGAAGCCATAGATCACAACACATATACTCTATTGCTGTCGTAATATCATGGTGAGATTAAACTCACTCCATCATAAGCTCGTGGAAACACGAATCATCTGGAATTTTAACTCTTCTGCAATTCTTGCATTTACTCACACAACAGTTAAGCCCACTCTCTAGGCGACCAAATTTTTCAAATATTTCGGCAGAGCCTCCTTTGTAATTGGTCCTATCCACCTGCCAGAGAATTACCAAAACCATCCTAACAACACATCCACAACTTGACAAAGCATCACAATGCATATCAATTACATAAATCTAAATTGATACATGGACATGTGTTGCACCTATTTGAATCATAACACATAGAAAATACCCTTCAACCCTCCATTATTGGGCTATTCAATCAAGTAGGAACATATTCTTCCTTTAATATTTTCGACCTTCGAGGTGGTCTCCTTGACTCAACGATTTCGTCATAATACATTTACGGAAGCGATCTCAGCTCCCAGACTTATCTAACTAGGAGACACGAAAAATATTATTCACGCGCCCATAACTCGAGCTACTCAACAAATCACAATAAGAAACGAATCACTTAACAGTTTATCTACTATCCAGTAGGTTTCTTCGCCACTACTAAGTCATACAAATACACCTCGCAACACTAATATACTCATCACGTGGATATCCAACCGTCATTCCGGCTAACAAGGACAATAATGAACATATGAGTTCAAAACACTTGCTCACAAAATCAGCACCTCGATGCTCAAGCCATTGGCAAAGATTTGGCCTCAAGCCCTCCTGACTAGTCTAACTTCAAACTTACAGAGATTACACCTCGCCCCTCGATCAGGGAATCAAAAGCCATCGAGACACATCTGATACTGAGCGCCCGTTGGTGCATACGATCACGCGGAAGGAATTTCAAAAGTTTCTTTTCAAGCTAAATCGAGGACGCACGATAAGAATTCAAGAATGTGAAGTTTTCCTAAAGATTCTGCAGCCTCCCGAGGATAAGTACAGACGTCTCCGTACCGATCCGCGAGACTCTACTAAACCGGCTCATGACTCGTGAGACCAAGTAACCTAGGCTCTGATACCAACTTTGTCACGACCCAAATCCCGGTCATGATGGCGCCCAACACACTACTAGGCAAGCCCGACCATTATTCAACACTTAACCCAATTTATCAAAAATAGTGGAAAAAATATCAATTAAGCAAGATTAAAGTACTGAAAATTTTAACAAAATACACAATATAATCTCACTATGACCCGGTGTCACGAATCTGAGCCTCTAGAATACAGAATATCATCCTAATACATGGTATATCCAAAGTCTGATATGCGGAAATAAAAAGATAGGATAGGAGGGAGAAGATCAATGGTTGCGAACGCCGTGCAGCTACCTCGATACTCCCAGAGGCTGCATCTGCTGATCAACTGGATCTACTGAGCCTGAGACTGCCCTGGATCTGCACACAAGGTGCAGGGAGTAAAGTGAGTACTCCGACCCAGTGAGTAATAAAAGTAACTACAGTCCGAAGATAAGAAAATCCAGTAAATACACAAAGTAAGCTAAAATCCAAATATACAACAACATATGGAACTGAGCAGCTAAACACTAGTATAAATACAAATACATGAATGCAATGCAATGCATATGATGGTACATTCCAGTACCCACTGCGGCGTGCAGCCCGAGCCATCCATATTTATTTATCGTCGACGACGCTCACTGGGGGTGTGTACAGACTCCGGAGGGGCTCCTACAGCCCAAGCGCAATATCTTGGTCAGTCATTGTTACCTGACCGGTCAGCCATTGTTACCTGACCAATTTATATCATACAGTGCCATTGTTACCACTGTTCAAGTATATCATCCAGTGTCATTGTTACCACTATTTCAAGTATATCACACAGTGTCATTGTTACCACTGTTTCAAGTATATCACACAGTGTCATTGTTACCACTGTTTCAAGTATATCACACAGTGTCATTGTTACCACTGTTTCAAGTCACTTTATAATCAGTCCAGAAAATAATATAATAAGCCCCTTGGGCATTTACAAAACAGAAGTTCCCAGCCCGGAATACATTTAAAAATATCATTTAAGTTTTCAACACTTAGAATTATGGCTGAGTTTGCAAAACAGCATTTAAAACCTTGGACTGAAATTAAATGATATGCAAATCATGCTAAGCAGTAATATCAATCCTCGAAGGATTTTACAAATCGGCACAAGGCCCCAAACATGGCATCAAGCCCAGTAATATCAATGAAGTATGTGTATCAATCACCAGTATAGTATAAACATCACACGGGATGGACCAAGTCACAATCCCCAATAGTATCCGACCCCGCACTCGCCATGGAGTGCGTGTCACGCCTCAATATAGCGTTACGATGTGAAAGTCCGGGGTTTCAAACCCTCAGAACAGCATTTACATCTATTACTCACCTCTAACCGGCCATAGACTAGTCCGCAATGCCTTTTCCTCTTGAATCGACCTCTTCACGCGTCGAATCTAGTCAAAACCACAACGAATATGTTACAATAGGCTAAGGGAATATAACCCAATCGAAAAGACTCGAAAAATGTCGAAAATCCCGAAATTAGTAAAACCCGAGCCTCGGGCCCACATCTCGAAATTCAGAAATTTTTACATCAGTACGACCCTTATCTCGCCACGAGTCTATACATACCAAATTCATAAAAATCGGAGTTCATTTGACCCCTCAAATCACCATTTAATTCTCTTAAGTTTCAAGCCCTAAACCACCATTTTTGTCCATAAATTACTTGAGTTTTCAGCTCTAATCCATGTATTTAACTTGAAAATAAGTAGAAACAACTCACCTTTGATGCTTGATGAAATCCCCCTTGAAATTCTCTCCAAAATAATCCAAGCCAAATGAAAGAAATGAAAGAAATAAGCCAAATCCGTGTTTAAAAGAATCTGTCCGTGCTTCGTCGAGTTGTACCTTGCACTTGTGCTATACAAGTTGTACATCCTATTAAAATTGTTCCTTGTCGGACACCTTCTGTTTAAACACCCATAACGTCTTGTATAAATATTCAAATGACAAACGGTTTGAAGATTTAGAAACTAGACTCAAAGATATTTAATTTGATAGGTTGTACACCATATAACTCTTTATATATCCCGAGATATGAGCTTCTAAATCGGCTCCATAAAATCAGAAAATTTCTGGAGAAACTGCTCCACCAATCATCTTTAATCAATCATAACTTTCTCTACAAATATCCAAATTACGATTTCTTTAGCTTTATGGAAACTAGATATGAAGGGCTACAACTTTCGTTTTTGAATCATCTCAAAATTCCTTGTAGATCAAAAGATATAGGCCTCCGAAGTACACTCCACGATTGCAGTCCAAAGACCTGCAGAAATTTCTGCAGCTTTTTCTTTTCTTTTTGGTCCGAATTTCATTCCGTTAACCTTCCGAAATCCACTCGAGGCCCTCGGGACCTTAACCAATTATATCAACATGTCCCACAATATCATTCAAACTTTTCCCAACCTTCGAAACACCCAAAATAACATCAAAACATCAAATCATCATCGGATTCAAGCCTATGAATCTCACGAACTTCCTAATTCCATTTTTGATAAAAAAACCAACCAAACCACGTCTGAATGACCTTAAATTTTGCAGACAAGTCCAAATTGATATAACGAAGCTACAGAAACTCTCGGAATTCCATTCCGACCCTCGGATCAAAATCTCACCTATCAACCGGAATTCGCCAAAATACTAACTTTGCCAATTCAAGCTTAATTCTACACCGGTCATCACAAAAATATTCCGGACACACTCCTAAGTCCCAAATCACCTAACGAAGCTATCCGAACCATAAAATTCGCATTTCGAGCTCTCTAACACATAAGTCAATATTCGGTTGACTTTTCTAACTTAAGCTTCCTTAAAAGAGACTAAGTGTCTCAAACCTTACCAAAATCATCCCGGAATGACTTCAAATTTTGCACACAAGTCACATTCGACATTACGGACTTGCCCCATCTTTCGGAACCTCATTCCGACCGCGATATCAAAATTTCCACTTCCGGTCGAATTTTCTCAAAAACCTTCAAATTTCTATATTTAGCCAAATGACTTCAAAATGACCTCCGGACATCCGAATTCACTTCCAATCGCGCTCCCAACTCCAGAATCACCATACGGAGCTATTCCCAGACTCGGAATCCCAAACGGACATCTATAACACTGAAATGCCTTCCAACCCAAATTTATGAAATTCTTCTAAAGTACTAACTTTCACAATATACGCCGAAATGCTCACGGGTTACCCAAAACCAAATCCGGACATACGCCCAAGTCCGAAATCATCATACGAACATGCTGGAACTTTCAGATCCCAATTCCGAGGTCGTTTACTCAAAATTCTAATCCTAGTTCATTTCTTCAATTTTAAGCTTTCAAAATGAGAATTTCCATTTAGATTTGACTCCAAACTTCCTGAATTTTAATTCTGACCATACACACAAGTCAATATACCTGAGATGAAGCCGCTCATGGCCTCAAACTGCTGAATGACGCGCCAGAGCTCAGAACGACCGATCGGGTCGTTACACTTGAACTTTTAGTTTATGTTTAAACTCGTAGGATATGAATATAACTTTTAGTTTTTAGGTTTTGTTCTTGTGAATTTAACTTGTAGGATATAAATTGAAACTTTTAGGATATGAGTTGAATTTTTAGGATATAAATAGAATTTTTAGGATATGACTTGAACTTTTATGGATATGAATTGAACCTTTAGGATATAAATTGAACTTTGAGTTTATGTTTAAACTCGTAGGATAAGAATTGATGAACTTTTAGTTTTTAGGTTTTGTTCTTGTGAATTGAACTTGTACGATATAAATTGAAGCTTTTATGTATGACTTGAACTTTTTACGATATGAGTTGAAACTTTTAGGATATGAGTTGAACTTTTAGGAAATAAATTGAACCTTTAGGATATGTATTGAACCTTTAGGATATGACTTGAAGTTTTAATTTATGTTTAAACTCGTAAGATATGAATATAACTTTTAGTTTTTAGGTTTTGTTCTTGTGAATTGAACTTGTAGGATATAAATTGAAGATTTTATGTATGACTTGAACTTTTTAGGATATGAATTGAAACTTTTAGGATATGAGTTGAACTTTTAGGAAATAAATTGAACCTTTAGCATATGTATTGAACCTTTAGGATATGACTTGAACTTTTAGTTTATGTTTAAACTCGTAGGATATGAATATAACTTTTAGTTTTTAGGTTTTGTTCTTGTGAATTGAATTTTTAGGATATGAATTGAAACTTTTAGGATATGAGTTGAATTTTTAGGATATAAATAGAAATTTTAGGATATGACTTGAACTTTTGTGGATATAAATTGAACCTTTAGGATATAAATTGAACTTTGAGTTTATGTTTAAACTCGTAGGATAAGAATTGATGAACTTTTAGTTTTTAGGTTTTGTTCTTGTGAATTGAACTTGTACGATATAAATTGAAGCTTTTATGTATGACTTGAACTTTTTACGATATGAGTTGAAACTTTTAGGATATGAGTTGAACTTTTAGGAAATAAATTGAACCTTTAGGATATGTATTGAACCTTTAGGATATGACTTGAAGTTTTAAGTTTATGTTTAAACTCGTAAGATATGAATATAACTTTTAGTTTTTAGGTTTTGTTCTTGTGAATTGAACTTGTAGGATATAAATTGAAGCTTTTATGTATGACTTGAACTTTTTAGGATATGAATTGAAACTTTTAGGATATGAGTTGAACTTTTAGGAAATAAATTGAACCTTTAGCATATGTATTGAACCTTTAGGATATGACTTGAACTTTTAGTTTATGTTTAAACTCGTAGGATATGAATATAACTTTTAGTTTTTAGGTTTTGTTCTTGTGAATTGAATTTTTAGGATATGAGTTGAATTTTTAGGATATAAATAGAAATTTTAGGATATGACTTGAACTTTTGTGGATATGAATTGAACCGTTAGGATATAAATTGAACTTTTAGTTTATGTTTAAACTCGTAGGATAAGAATTGATGAACTTTTAGTTTTTAGGTTTTGTTCTTGTGAATTGAACTTGTACGATATAAATTGAAGCTTTTATGTATGACTTGAACTTTTTACGATATGAGTTGAAACTTTTAGGATATGAGTTGAACTTTTAGGAAATAAATTGAACCTTTAGGATATGTATTGAACCTTTAGGATATGACTTGAAGTTTTAAGTTTATGTTTAAACTCGTAAGATATGAATATAACTTTTAGTTTTTAGGTTTTGTTCTTGTGAATTGAACTTGTAGGATATAAATTGAAGCTTTTATGTATGACTTGAACTTTTTAGGATATGAATTGAAACTTTTAGGATATGAGTTGAACTTTTAGGAAATAAATTGAACCTTTAGCATATGTATTGAACCTTTAGGATATGACTTGAACTTTTAGTTTATGTTTAAACTCGTAGGATATGAATATAACTTTTAGTTTTTAGGTTTTGTTCTTGTGAATTGAATTTTTAGGATATGAGTTGAATTTTTAGGATATAAATAGAAATTTTAGGATATGACTTGAACTTTTGTGGATATGAATTGAACCGTTAGGATATAAATTGAACTTTTAGTTTATGTTTAAACTCGTAGGATAAGAATTGATGAACTTTTAGTTTTTAGGTTTTGTTCTTGTGAATTGAACTTGTACGATATAAATTGAAATTTTACGATATGACTTGAACTTTTTACGATATGAGTTGAACCTTTAGGATATGACTTGAACTTTTTGTGGATATGAATTGAAGGTTTAGGATATGAATTGAACTTTTAGTTTATGTTTTGGAATTTTAGATTGCCGGAGGATTATTAGAAGAGGTTGATGACGTTATTAGACATGCAATAGAACTTCCACCAAGAATAACTAAGACATAGTACCTGGCAAAGTGTGCCTTTAATTGTTCTTCTCATTAGCGACAATGATGATGAGAAGGCAATGGCATGTGTTTCAAATAGTGATGGTGTAGGTAGGAATTTAGTATTTTCTAAGTAGATAAAAGAAGAGCTTATAGAGTAATTTTGTACTTCATTTTCCATGAGGAAAAGAAGTTTAATTGAGAGTGACAAGGTTGATGAAGACGGAATGTGTTTCCGTTGGTCATGGCAGTTCCCATAGAATGGGGATCATAAGACTCTATGATGACAGAGATTATAGGAAGTTTTGTTCTAAATTTTCTTTCAAGTCTGATCCGTACAAGCTTAATGTGATATTGGTGATATTTCTTCGGATTCAGACAATGATTTGACCGACAAAAGTATGGAAATGCTCTTAAAAAGAATTAAAGGTAAAAACTTTTCAGCATCCTTCTCTACCAAGAAAAACATTTTACCTTTAATTCTTTTTAAGAGCATTTCCATACTTTTGTCGGTCAAATCATTGTCTGAATCCGAAGAAATATCACCAATATCATATTAAGCTTGTACGGATCAGACTTGGAAGAAAGTTTAGAACAAAACTTTCTATAATCTTTGTCATCATAGAGTCTTATGATCCCCGCTTTATGGGAACTGCCATGACCAACGGAAAACATTCCGTCTTCATCAACGTTGTCACTATCAATCAAACTTCCTTTCCTCTTGGAAAGTGAAGTAGAGAATTCCTCTATAACCTCTTTTATCTACTTAGGAAATGTTAAATCCTACCTATACCATCACTATTTTGAAACACATGTCGTTGCCTTCTCATTATCATTGTAGCTATAGAGATCAACAATTGATCAAAGACACACCCTGTCAGGTACTGTATCCAAGTTATTCTCTGTATCCAAGTTCATCCCGAGTAATAGTACCACGAGGATAATCACCAAAGCCACCAGACAGCTTTATGATGCCAATGAAGCAAGATGAGCTATTCAATGAAACTCGTATTGTAAAGAAGAAGAAAGAGACTGATTCAGAAAGGAGGGTCGAGCCTCGACTATATACATGTAAGTTTTTTACTTTTCATTAAGTATTTTGATTTACTTTTATATAAATTTTGAAATACTAATTCAATATATATAATTTTTCATATAGGTTCGCTTCACATGCAGCTGACGTGGGGGAATTCATACGCAGTCAACCACCTAATGAATCGGGCGAGGCAATCCAACTTTCGGACGAGGATGCTGAAAGAACACTCCTTGAGTACTTTATATACTTTGAACTAGACAAAAAAATTTAGTTCTATTGTGTTAGTTCTTTTTAGTTCGAATGGGCTTGTAATAAGCGTTAACTTAGTTTTGTTAGCTTAATGTGTTAGTTCTATTGATTGTTGCTTTTAATTGTTGTTGTTGTTGTTGCTTGTTGCTGGCATAAAATGCCTGTTTAGGATGTTTGGTAAGCTGACAGGTGGTGTAGCTGCCAAAACAGGCAGTTTCTGCCAAAAATATACCAAGAAAAGCGACCAACTTTGGTCTCTATTTGGTCGCATTTCACTATAAAAAAATAATTTTTTGGGCAATAGCGACCAACCTTGGTCACTACCTGCCCAGATTTCTATTAAAAAAATACAATTTCTGGAAATATAGCGACCAATGTTGGTCGCTTATCTTTAAAAAAAATTAAATTCTTGAATTTAGCGACCAACTTTGGTCTCTATTGTCCAGATTTTAAAATATAATATTTGGATTAGAGACCAAAGTTGGTCTCTTTCTAATGATTAATGATAAATTAAAAACAACGTATTTCATATGTAGAGACCAACTTTGGTCGCCAAATATATATTATTAAATTAATATAGCGACCAAAGTTGGTCACTAAAGTCAAAATCAGAATATTTAGTCTTTTTACCTTAGAGACCAATGTTGGTCGCTAAAGGGACCAGTAATATTGCGACCAGGCATGTTTGGTCGCTTTTAGGCCTATAAGCGACCAACTTTGGTCGCTTTTTGTGGTCGCTTTTTACCGGATTTCTAGTAGTGCTACGACCTTTACAAGCCAAAACATAAGCTTGACAAGTGGACCAAGAAGCATTGATCTTTGCGAAGAAGCAGTGTCCTTATTATATTTTGCTTCATTTTTGCAGAATATTAGAATAAATATTTAATAAATTTTTTAGACGAAGTTCTTCCTGTGTGCATCCGCCCTCAGCTTATCCCCTGAATAGAAGTGTGTCATAACGGCGAAGGTTCAACTCTATGAACCAAACGACCCTAAGTCAACTGAATTAACAACTGTTTGAAGTATATTCCACACTCCCTTTTGTGGGTACAACTAATTGCAAAATTTCAGTCAAAGCACATATGTTCATGAGATTCTTTAGTATATATGATTTTCAAAATTTCATAACTGCAACTATACTACATACGTAAATACTCGAAAGTTTCATTGACCAATTTTGTGGAATAATATAAAGCAAAGAATTACTTAGTGACGTCTTCAGTTCACACCCACAGCCACCGCCTATGTCATGTCGTACTTAATCGCTAAAAGGCTTATACCAGTTTGAAGAAAGCTTATAGATAAAAAAATAGAATAAAAAAGATGGAATGAAATTAATGCAAAAAAAATATGAGAAATATAATGGTAAAAAGATTTTTTTTTCAAAGTTTGCTGTGCAGAAAAATGGATATGCAGATTAGAAATTATACACAAATTTAAGTGCAAACCGTTAATCTATATATGAGTCATCTTTTAAATCAGTATTGTAAACTTTATCTCACAAAACTACAAGATTGATCGATGTCTAATAAGTATTGTTCAAATACAGTAATGAAGCGATAACCACGATTCAAGCAAACTCCTATTGTTTTTATAATTAAACTAAGACAAAATGCTAATTAAATTGAGTCAGAATTGGATCATTTCTAAATCTAATCAAGATCAGGAAATTTCCAAACAGTATCTTAAACTCTTGAGTAGACACACACTCAAAAATAGACATCTTTGACCCACCCTTTTTTGTCAAAGAGAGATGCATTTATGGCAAGGTTCATTCCTACGATATTGTCCTTGGAATGAATAAAATTTGGAATTACTTGAACTAAAATTTGAGCAGATGTAGACTTTTAAAAGCATGTAATTCTGAATTGAAAATCAGAAAGGAAAAAGGATTAATTTTAGTCTTGTGAGTGTAAAAATGAAGAAATACGTGTAAAATCGTAAAAATAGCACGGTATAGCCAGTTTTCGGACTGGTTACTCAAAAATAGTCAGCGTTTACGAAGTCAATGAAAAATAGTCACTATTTTGCTGCAACAGAGACCAACATAATATACTAGAGTTCGGTGCACCTGTGTATGAACTCCAACATATTATGCTGGACCGGTATACTTTGCTGACTCCAGTATAATATACTAGAGACTGGAGCACCGGTGCTCCAAACTCCAGTATATTATACTGGACAATTATACTTGTTGGAACTCCAGTATATTATGCTTGAGTTCTAGTGTACTTATGCTGGAACTCCAGTATAATATACTGGCGTATTTTTCGGGTTTTGAACAGTATTTTCCCTCAGATTTATCTTTACATGAAAAGTGGCTAAATTTCGATTACTTTTGAAACTGGGCTATTTTTAAACGACCAGTTGTAAATCTGGTTATTTTTGAATTTCTCCCTGTAAAATCTTATCTAGTTGGGCCGAAGAGCCTTTGTGAAAAATGTCTAACGAATAATTCTACATAATGGGTCACACTTTGTTTTGAGCCTTCAAAGTTCAATTGCTTAGCTTGATGCGATTATACATGATTTATACACACACTCACTATATATATATATATATATATATATATTTAGTTTTAAGCGATCGGGTGGACTGTGGACTGTTATTTAGGTTAATTCGTCAATTTATATGACTACTTGCTAGAGCGCAAAAGTGTCTTCTCATAGGTACTAATTACCAGTCCATCAAGTGGGGCATTTTCATACATAGAGAGAAATTCAAAAATAGCCAGATTCACAAGTGGTCATTCAAAAATAGCCACAATTTCAAAAGTAATCGAAATTTAGTCATTTTTCATGCAAAGATAAATCTGAATGAAAAATTCCAGTATAATATACTGGTCCAGTATAATATACTGGAGTTTGGAGCAACGGTGCTCCAGTCTCCAGTATATTATACTGGAGCCAGCAAAGTATATCGGTCCAGCATAATATGCTGGAAGTTCATACACAGGTGCACCGAACTCCAGTATATTATGCTGGACCGGTCTCTGTTGTAGTAAAATAGTGGTTATTTTATATTGACTCGGTAAACGCTGGCTATTTTTTAATGACCAGTCTAAAAACTGGCTAAACCGTGCTATTTTAACTGATACATATCCACTTTTTGGGCCACCATTAAAGTTATACTTGTATTACATAAAGTTTTGCAAAGTGTAGCCGCTCGAATCTAAAGTAATTCAATTTCTTCAATGCAACTTCAGAAATCAAATATGAAGCTCTTCTATCTTTCAAATGCAACTTCAAAAAATCGAATCTTAAGTAGTTCGTCTATTACAACTTCAGATTTCGAATCTTAAATTTTGGAACATAAATTTGTTCTTCGAATTTCAACAATTCAATACATGATTCACTGCTCAAATCTACTACAAATGAGCTTAAATTTGAAATATAACTTTTAAATATCATAAATAACAAATCTCAATCATTAAATTGTCAAAATAACAATAAATTTAACAAACATATTTTGCAACTAAGAAAAAGAAGAAACTCTCAGCCGAAAGAAGAAGAAAACAACATTAAAAAACCTGACATATGTATGAACGAAATTTTACACCCCACCACAAACAAAAGAAATTTATAATTATCATAAAATTGAGGGTAAAACAGAGAAATTGAATAATGAAAGAATTGTATAAATAAATGAATGGTATACAAACAAGGACCGGAGGTTAATTACCGTCGTATTTGATGTTTTCGGTTGTCTCTAACCTTAGATTAAAACTATTTCATAGAAAAAACAATAGTAAAGAGACCAAGTTAGAAGAATTTGGAGAATTTACACTGAAACTGTATCCTATAAATTTAATTTCCTAAAGAAATAAGATCAAGAATGGCTTGATTCTTGCTTTTGGGTATCATTATTTTCAGAATTTGCAGTTCCAAAACGAACCATATTAATTCCTGGATAAGCAAATGGAGCTATTTCTTCATTATTATTATCAATTTGACTTGCAATAATAATTTTTCCTTCATTTTGAGCCAACATACATCGACCTTTCTTTTTGCCACCAGGAATATTGGTGCATGGATTTGCTCCTTTGGATGGAACTGAACCTCTTGGAAGTGATTGAATGATTAAATCAGTATTCTTCTTTAACCATTCCTCTCCTTCTAATATCCTCAATCCATAAACATTTTGAAAATTAGAGATAATAAGGATTGATATGAAGAAATAAGCTATTGATCTGCAGTAATTGTATTTCTTGAGTGCCATTGTCATGTTAAAAGACAAGATTACCCTTTGTCCGACGGTAGAATTGCTCTTTTGGTAAGTCAAGGGTCGAGGAGTGAAAACGGTCTCTTCGCAGAACTCAAGAGGAAGACCTATTGTATGAGTTCACTCTTCCGCGCCCTTCAAGGATTAAGGTGTAAAAACAGTCTCTTTGCAGAAATGCAAGAGGAAGGCCTAGTGACTTTGATAGTGTATTCACCGTTTTCCTTCCCCCTAGGTTTTGGAATAAAAGATTTGCGGAAAATTGGTGATTCTGATAGCGTATCACCGTCCTTAAGAAATTTATGATACGTTATAGATCGTGTACGCTTTAGAATTGTAGAATCAAATAAAAAACTTGAATTTCCACAAGAATGCTCGAAACTTTAGGTGAGAATCAAGAAAGAAAATCAACTTAATTGTAGTGAGTCTTGTTTTTTCTTTGAGGAAGAGGGTTTGGTGAGTGAATGGAGATGAAGAATATTAAGTGATTTATATATGTAAATGCATGGGAAAATGCTAAGAATTTGACTGATAAAATCCGCGGTTTGAAGATTGACAAATAATGGTGGGTAAACGAAAACACGTATGCTTGAAATTTAAGCACATTTTGGGTTTTTCATAATAGTACAGAACAAGGTGTACGTAGCGTTTGTTTGTGTTTGAGAATGAGAGAGAGGAATTAGTCAGTAGACCACCTAAAAAATTTCTAACAAATAAGAAAATAAAATAATAAAATAAAAAATAAAAAGAAAGTCAGTGGGCCAGCTTGGCTTCATGTGTTTGACACATCCAGTATGGTGGTCAACCCCTATAATCAAATCCTTTGATTAATTTTAGGGTTTAAAAATGTGGAGTTAGAAAAGATTATGCATTGTCAAATGGACAAACTTGGAGACAAAAAAAATTAGAAAAAAAGGACAAACTTGGATAAATTTTGAGAATAAGGATTTAACTTATATATATTTGATTATATAAAGAAAATTTACGCTCGGCATATTTTAGCGGTTGTAATAGGTTACATGCCTTGTGACTCAAACTTTTAAAGTTTACTTAGGTTATAAGTTAACGCTATGGTCTCTCCCACTAACTATATTCTTGAGTAAGCCCAAAATACTACTATTACAATAATAACAATAATAATAATAATATATTCGGTATTATCTTATACCGTGGGATTTAGGGAGGGTAATGTGTACGCAGATCTTACCCTTACCTTGTAAGGACAAAGAGGTTGTTTCCAATAAATCCTCTGCTCAGGAAGTAAACCCAAAATTCGTCACGATGATAAATGATTATCAGAAAAATGGAATTCGGAATACATAAAATATAAACATAATTATCTTTCTTCTCTTTCGAATCTATCCATATATAAAAGTGATGAGGGAACATAAACAAGAAAGTTGGTGAAAAGTACATGAATTTTCTCTGATGACTGACGATAACGGAATGAAGCTTGCTGGAAAGTCAGTAGTTTATATCACATGGGAAAGTGTCATATTTGACCATTAATATTTAATACTACAATATAGAAGTATATAATTTACTTGGTCATGAGATAATTGCCCTTGACATGTCTTGAAAATTAAGCATTTAATAGATACTAAAATAAACCAGAATCAGTCTTCTCTTTGGCCCAAATTCTTTGACTCGTTCATGCTTTTAAAGAAAAGAAAAAAACTCCACTCCATCGACCCCCAAACCCTATTTCCACCTGGCGTTTTTCTTGCATAGCATTCATTAAGTCTTTATAACTATGTAAACTGTAAACGTCATCTTGAGCAAATTCTATCCACCACCGACGATACAAAAGTTTTTACTCTAAAAATTTAACCGCGCCCGATATTTACAAGTTTTTAGGTTGACTTATAACCTGTTTGACCAAGCTTCTAAATCAGTTTATTTTGAGAAGTATTTTTTTTTTAAAATGCTTTTAAAAAAAATATTTTTAGTAAGAAGCAATTTATGTTTGGCTATTTAGTTTGAAAAGTACTTTTGAGTAGCAATTAGTGTTTGGTCAAGCTCTACTTTTTTTTGCTTATCAAAAATTACTTTTGCTTCTCCTCAAAAGCACTTTTTTTTCCTTCCAAAAGCTTGGTTAAACACCTTAATTTTAGGGAAAAAACACTTTTGCATCAAAAGAAGCTTGATCAAACATGTCGGAGACATGTAATCGATTCCCTCACCAACAGCCTCCTCAGTCAAAGCTCGTACAAGGCTTGCCTAATGAGGATTACATCTCCTTTGTGATTGACGAGCTTTTAAACAATGAGCAGGTTAACCAGTACGCACTCAAATGGTAATGACTGCGAGTTTCCATAGGGAATGTTTACAAAAATAAGTAATAAATTAAAGTGACAATATGTTGAGTTTTTGTTTAAGATGAAATAGTCTTAAAATTAGAGTGAATGGGAAATGGGATTTGGATTCGGATTTGGTCAAATGATCGATCAATTGATTAATTTTTTGGACCAAATTTATTTGTTAATAGTGAATATTAACGTGATATAATCCGTGTTTGTAACGGATGTTTTCCAATCCGTGTATTGTGTTGCAACACTAAGCAACAATGCAGCCTAGTGCACCTCCCACAATGGTGCAAGTGTTCCTCCCACCAAGCAAGTGTATATACCACCATGTAAGTGCTTTCTCCATGATCTAGTGCTTGTTGCACCATGGAAGGGGCGGATTTCTCTCAAATAACTGCTATAAATAGAGCATAAGTTGGAGAGAAAGAAGAACACATCGAAAAAAACACTTGAAACACTCTGTATACACTTAATATACACTCTGTATACACTGGATATACACTCTGCATATACTGGATATACACTCTGTATACACTGCGTATACACTGGAAAAACGAATTGCAATTTGATATTCTCTTCAGTAAGAATTCAACATTGGCTATACTTTGCATTCCTTCCTCTCAGAATTTCCATTCGACTTCTGAGTTGTCCTCCTTATTCTGCATTGTTTTTAACTACAAACAAAGCATCCATAAGTGTGATTTGTTGCCGAACTTTGTGTTCGTTGAAACACTGGGGTTTGAAGTACCGCTATACCAGTGTGTAATTCGTTCTATCCTGGAGAAAATAATCTATAACCTTGGGTACTAGGAGGGGATTAAATTCCTTAAGGAAACACTGTGAATTCAGTGGGCTCGAATTAATTTCTGTTTTTATTTATATTTACGTTTATAAGCTAACGTTCTAATTTCCAGAATCATTATTTACAAGTACAGAGGAACAATAATCTTAAGGAATTTAATAATTTAATAATTTAATTTATGTATTTGTGTTACTTTTATTATTCTGGAAACTATAACCTTGTTTCCAACCTTTGTGGTTTTTTGTGTACTCCCGTTTGGAGAGTTAAGCCTTCGTTGCGGTTTGTTGGAGATTAAAATCTACGTGATTTTTACTCCAGTTTTAAAACCTTTCGTGGCATTTTGTTGGAGATTAAAATCTACGTGATTTTTCACTCCAGTTTTAAACGTTTATTAAACGTTTGATTGTGTCATTTTTACAGTAAAAATGGCGAATGACGGAAATCAAGCTGTTCCGATGATGACTGCCAACGCATCGACAAGTCGAACTCCGGCGTTGGCACCGGCAGAGAAACCCGGAAAATTTTCCGGGATGGATTTCAAGCGCTGGCAGCAAAAGATGTTCTTCTACTTGACTACGTTATGTCTACAGAAGTTCATCAAGGAAGATGTTCCTGATCTTCCAGATGAAACTCCAGAGAATGATAGCTTTCTCGTGATTGAGGCATGGAAGCATTCTGACTTCTTGTGCAGGAATTATATTCTTAGCGGGCTGGAGGATAATCTGTATAATGTATACAGTGGCGTGGAGACGTCAAAAGAATTGTGGAATGCACTTGAAAAGAAGTACAAAACTGAAGATGCCGGGATGAAGAAATTCGTCGCCGCAAAATTTTTGGACTACAAAATGGTAGATAGCAAGTCTGTTATTACCCAAGTCCAGGAATTGCAAGTGATTATTCATGATCTACTTGCTGAAGGTATGTTTCAAATAAATACTGATATTGAAAGTAAATTTTTTAGTAATTTTACTAACGGAATTTTCATTGAAGGTCTTGTCATCAATGAAGCATTCCAAGTAGCAGCAATAATTGAGAAGTTGCCTCCATTGTGGAAGGACTTCAAAAATTATTTGAAACACAAACGAAAGGAGATGTCCCTTGAAGATCTCATTGTTCGATTGAGAATCGAAGAGGACAACAAAGCTGCTGAGAGAAGAGGCCGTGGAAATTCAACAATAATGGGAGCAAATATTGTTGAAGATAACAAAAAGAGAAAGAAGGCTTCTGGTCCGAAATACAACCCAAGCAAGAAGCGGTTCAGTGGAAACTGCTACAACTGTGGGAAAACCGGACACAAATCTACGGAGTGTCGTGCTCGGAAGAAAGACAAGCAAAGGGGTCAAGCAAACATGGTAGAAAAGCATGATGATGTTGATGACTTGTGCGCCATGCTTTCTGAATGCAACCTGGTAGGAAACCCAAAGGAGTGGTGGATTGATTCTGGAGCCACTCGCCATGTTTGTGCTGTGAGGGAAGCATTTTCTACATATGCTTCTGCTGGACCCGAAGAGACGCTCTCTATGGGAAATGCTGCTACAGCAAAAATTGAAGGATACGGTAAGATATTTCTCAAGATGACTTCTGGCAAGGTCATGACTTTGAACAACGTCCTTCATGTTCCCGAGATTAGGAAGAACTTAGTCTCTACTGGACTTCTTGTAAAGCACGGTTTCAAGTGCGTTTTTGTATCTGACAAGGTAGTGATTAGTAAGAATGAAATGTTTGTAGGAAAAGGTTACCTTACTGAGGGCCTTTTCAAGCTGAATGTAATAGTTGTTGAAACTAATAATAAAACTTCAGCTTCTTCTTACTTACTTGAGTCAAATGATTTATGGCATGTACGTTTAGGTCATGTCAATTATAAAACCTTGCGAAAAATGATAAACTTGGAAGTATTGCCTAAGTTTGAATGCGAAAAATCAAAATGTCAAATATGTGTGGAATCTAAGTATGTTAAACATCCTTATAAGTCGGTTGAAAGGAATTCAAATCCTTTAGACTTAATTCACACAGATATTTGTGACATGAAGTCAATACCATCTCGCGGTGGAAAGAAGTATTTCATAACTTTTATTGACGATAGTACTCGATATTGCTATGTTTACTTACTTAATAGTAAAGATGAAGCAATAGACGCATTCAAGCAATACAAAAATGAAGTTGAAACGCAACTTAACAAGAAAATCAAAATGATAAGAAGTGATAGGGGTGGTGAATATGAATCTCCTTTTGAACAAATATGTTTAGAATATGGAATTATTCATCAAACAACAGCCCCTTACACTCCCCAATCCAATGGGATTGCGGAAAGAAAGAATCGTTCATTAAAGGAGATGATGAACGCATTGTTGATAAGTTCTGGTTTGCCACAGAACTTGTGGGGGGAAGCCATTCTTACGGCCAGCCGAATACTAAATCGAGTACCCCATAGTAAAACACAATCCATTCCATATGAAAAATGGAAAAGAAGGAAGCCCAACTTGAATTATTTTAAAGTGTGGGGGTGTTTGGCAAAGGTGCAAGTTCCTAAACCCAAAAGGGTAAAAATAGGACCGAAAACAGTTGATTGTGTTTTCATAGGATATGCAACTAATAGTAAAGCATATCGATTTCTGGTTCATAAATCAGAAAATCCCGACATTCATAATAATACGGTTATAGAATCAGATAATGCTGAGTTCTTTGAAAATATATATCCGTATAAAAAGGAATGCGAGTCGATTGGTGAAGTATCTAAACGACCTCGGGAAGAAACAAAAGAAAGTACATTTAATCAGGGGGATCCAAGACGTAGTAAACGTCAAAGAACGTTTACTTCGTTTGGACCAGATTTTGTGACTTTCTTATTGGAAAATGAGCCTCGAACATTTAAAGAAGCTATGTCTTCTTCGGAATCATTGTTCTGGAAAGAGGCAGTCAATAGTGAAATAGAATCCATATTGAACAACCATACATGGGAATTGGTTGATCTTCCTCCTGGAAATAAACCTTTGGGTTCTAAATGGATTTTTAAGAGAAAAATGAAAGATGATGGCACTATTGATAAATTCAAGGCAAGACTTGTTGTCAAAGGGTATAGACAACGAGAAGGTCTTGACTACTTTGATACATACTCCCCAGTTACAAGGATTACGTCCATACGGATGTTAGTAGCATTAGCTGCAGTGTATGGTCTTGAAATTCATCAAATGGATGTTAAAACGGCCTTCTTAAATGGAGAGTTGGAGGAAGAAATTTACATGGAACAACCTGAAGGGTTTGTGGTTCCAGGTAAAGAAAATAAGGTATGTAGACTTGTTAAGTCCCTTTACGGACTAAAACAAGCACCCAAACAATGGCATGCGAAATTTGACCAAACAATGTTGTCAAATGGTTTTAAGATAAATGAATGTGATAAATGTGTGTACATTAAAAATGTTCCAAATCACATAGTCATTGTTTGCCTATATGTGGATGATATGCTGATAATGAGTAATAACATTGCCAACATAAATGCTACTAAGCGTATGCTAACTAGCAAGTTTGATATGAAGGACTTGGGAATTGCAGATTTAATTCTGGGGATTAAGATCCAAAAGACTCCTCAAGGCCTGGCATTGTCACAATCTCATTATATTAAGACAGTACTTGAAAAATTCAAGCACTTGGGCTTTAAAGTTGCAAAGACTCCAATTGACGTGAATCTTGCACTAGCAAAGAACAAAGGCCAAAGCATATCACAATTGGATTATGCTCGTGTGTTGGGATGCTTAATGTACATCATGAATTGTACACGACCAGATATAGCTTGTGCTATAAGTAAACTAAGTCGATACACGAGCAATCCAGGCCAATCTCACTGGATGGCAATGAAACGAGTTTTGGGATACTTAGAACATACCCAAAACTTTGATTTGCACTACAGTAAATATCCTGCGGTGATTGAAGGATATTGTGATGCAAATTGGATCACCGGTTCAACTGATTCGAAGTCCACAAGTGGATATGTATTCACTATTGGTGGAGGAGCGGTATCTTGGAAGTCGTCCAAACAAACATGTATTGCCCGCTCTACAATGGAGGCTGAGTTCATAGCCTTAGATAAAGCCGGTGAAGAAGCTGAATGGCTCCGGAATTTCTTGGAAGATATTCCATTTTGGCCCAAACCGTTGGCACCAATATGCATACACTGTGATAGCCAAGCGGCAATTGGAAGGGCTGGGAGCGTTATGTATAACGGTAAATCTCGTCATATACGACGAAGACATAAAACCGTTAGGCAACTTCTCTCTAGAGGAATTATCACGATTGACTATGTAAAGTCAAGTGATAATGTGTCAGATCCACTTACAAAAGGCCTAACTAGAGAGGTAGTTGAGAAATCATCGAGGGGAATGGGACTATGGCCGAGAACAAGTCATTGTGGCGGTAACTCTACCTAGAAGACTGGAGATCCCAAGATCTAGGTTCAAGGAGATCAAACAAAGTCATTAATGACGGTTCAACATTGTCAACAAAATTTGTTTTAGTCCATTCTCGTGATGAGACAATGTTCAGTACCAAGGATAAAGCATTAAGGCTTTTTAATGATTTCTAAATTTGATACAGGGTATATCAAATAGTGTATCTATGAGATGACACGTTTAGGAATCACCTATGTATGTGTGAAGTGTTAGCCGCTTCAAGGAGAATTTTGCAAGGCCAATTCTCTACGCACTTATGAAACCAGGCAGTGTTCATGGCTGAAACGAACACAACAATGAGAACCAAAGACGGTTAAGGGATTGATTGTGTGACTTATGGTTGTCTAGGTATACACTAAAGTTCGACGGTTCAAAGATATCAAATCTACCGATTGACCGAGTATATCCGACATAAGTTCACTACGGAAAGTTCAAAGGGAAACCTACTTATCCAGATGCAATTAATTCTTGTTTGCAAATCACACAAGTTTTTCATGCATACTTCCATGATATAGCCATTCCCCATTCATGTGGGGGATTGTTGAGTTTTTGTTTAAGATGAAATAGTCTTAAAATTAGAGTGAATGGGAAATGGGATTTGGATTCGGATTTGGTCAAATGATCGATCGATTGATTAATTTTTTGGACCAAATTTATTTGTTAATAGTGAATATTAACGTGATATAATCCGTGTTTGTAACGGATGTTTTCCAATCCGTGTATTGTGTTGCAACACTAAGCAACAATGCAGCCTAGTGCACCTCCCACAATGGTGCAAGTGTTCCTCCCACCAAGCAAGTGTATATACCACCATGTAAGTGCTTTCTCCATGATCTAGTGCTTGTTGCACCATGGAAGGGGCGGATTTCTCTCAAATAACTGCTATAAATAGAGCATAAGTTGGAGAGAAAGAAGAACACATCGAAAAAAACACTTGAAACACTCTGTATACACTTAATATACACTCTGTATACACTTAATATACACTCTGTATACACTGGATATACACTCTGCATATACTGGATATACACTCTGTATACACTGCGTATACACTGGAAAAACGAATTGCAATTTGATATTCTCTTCAGTAAGAATTCAACATTGGCTATACTTTGCATTCCTTCCTCTCAGAATTTCCATTCGACTTCTGAGTTGTCCTCCTTATTCTGCATTGTTTTTAACTACAAACAAAGCATCCATAAGTGTGATTTGTTGCCGAACTTTGTGTTCGTTGAAACACTGGGGTTTGAAGTACCGCTACACCAGTGTGTAATTCGTTCTATCCTGGGAGGAAATAATCTATAACCTTGGGTACTAGGAGGGGATTAAATTCCTTAAGGAAACACTGTGAATTCAGTGGGCTCGAATTAATTTCTGTTTTTATTTATATTTACGTTTATAAGCTAACGTTCTAATTTCCAGAATCATTATTTACAAGTACAGAGGAACAATACAATATGTATTACTTAACTACGGTTTAGTAATAACAGTTTATGTGAAAAACATGTATTACTATTTTTTATTCGGTGGGTCAGTATAAACGCCGGATTTTATATACTTGGTGTGATTTGAGCGGTGTCATCTTTTCCAACTAACTTATAGTACTTGTTTGTCCCCCGCTTTCTTTCCTCCACAGACACCAAAGATCAAGAACTCGAAATTAAAAAGAAAGATTGGTTGGCGGCTTTGCCCTGTCACTTAAAGGCAGATAACGGAGTGTAGCATGTAAATATTTATGGCCAAATACGTAACACGCCCGCTAAACCTATTCGATATTTTCATTTGATGCTTAAACTAGGACTAATATCTGTTGAACACCTACACCACTCAAGATCTGTACCTATTAGACACTTTTTATGACATGACAAAGAATGTGTTTTTCACTTTCGTTCTGCGCCTAATAGAACCCCAAATAATAATTTTTTTCCAACTTGGGCACCTGAACATATTGGTGTTACACATCATCATCCGCATCCCTCCCCCACCCACATTTCTTCCTCATTCGTCCCTCCACCACATTAGTGTGAGTAACGTGCACCATATTTTTTGAACTAGCTATCAGTTTGTATTTAATAGGTACATATCTATTAAGGTTCACGAGTCTAATACGGAAAAGGGTTTGTTGAGGTGTCAAGATGGAAGTATCAAACAAGTTTAGGAGGCCACTTATGAATTTGGCCAATATTTATAAACCACTCATAGTATATTTGTCAACAGAGAATCCTTCCACAACCATTTCATGAATATCCTGCACCAGGCCCCCACTTGCTGTATGGAAGCCCCAGCACAATAACACTGCAAGTGCAGCCATATGGAAAGAATCGCTTCTATTATCATAACTGAATACATAAACCATCCAGTAGAGCAGTAAAAATATATTGAAATGGCCATAAATTAGAAACTATAAGCAACGGTTCATTCGAAAGTCCATTATAATTTGGCTTCAACATAATACTATACTTGAAATCTATGTATTGAAATAACTGTGTTCAGGTAATCCTAAGGCCAGAGTAAAAACTAGCAGCATCATGATCAAGCTCTTTGTCGCATGAAATCTGGAAAACCCAGAAAAACTAAGTAAATCTAACATTTTTACAGATTTCCTATCTCTGCCAATCCTAGAACCAAACATTCAGGGGGGGGGGAAATAACTGAGAAGGTCAAATATCTTAGAAAGAGAAATGTAAGGTATATGTGTTCTCCTCTAAAATAGGAAAAGTCGAAAGCAACAGCTATATTCTATACAAACCAACCCAAAATCGTATGCATTCCCTACATTACAACTTAAGTGACCAATTTTGCAAGCAAACTCCTTTAGCCAAAAACGGGTGCTTGCTCAATGAAATCTCAGCATATACCTTAACTTCCTCGGAGGAAGGTGACATCCCGATGTTAACTGCCGTGCTGCTATCTTTTGCTGAACCTAGAAGACCTTCTTTGCAGAATAGTACGCTTCCCTTCGAAGATGGTCATCCGGCTAATGTAGAAGTAAATTGGAAGATTATCTAGTTGTAGATCCGAACAGGCTTCTCAAAAGTGTGTCGGTTCTGCAGCACGAATATTAATCACTTATATATGTCACAAAGAAACAGGAAATAGTACACATAATAAACAATACGCCTCTGTAATTCGAGGGAACTTCGCTCTTGAGTGGATAGTATGCATGGCAAAAAAAGACCAGTATTTATATTTAAACTTATGTTCTCTAAGCTTACCAAGAAAACAATTCTGAACTGAGAAATTGTTTGATCTTAAACCATGGACTAAATTGATTACCAGATCCATTGAGATACAGGTAATTATTATACGGAAAACAAAAAATAAGCAATCAAGATCATGAAGTGATCTTACTATACTAGTAAACATTCGAGCATACAAGTATTCTCCAGAAGATAGCCATGGCCAAAAACTCCAAAAGATGTTCTCTCAAGATAACCGATGGTGATAACCCTTGTTCAACCTCAACCCATGAAACAAAAGAGACTCTCAAAACTTTGTTTCTTCCCCCTTAAAAAGTTTAGGGAACTTGGATAATTAGCTTCTGCAGTATAGTTAGTGCCCCGGGGCCAATCCCAATTTTTTTTTTCCAACAATGTTAAATTCTTGCTCCACTATAGTGCTAAAGAACTAAGAATCTTCAGAAGGTTTCTAATAGATATGCTTCAAAAATTTGACCACTTACACATAGAGCACAAGTGCATACCTGGTTGGCAGCATGTGATCTTTTTGGAGCATTGTCAATGTGCTCTAATCCAAGGTACTGTTCCCAAGCACCATACACATCTCTTTTCTGAGAACCGATTGGAAAATTAAGATAATCAAAAACACATGATGAGTACTACGCATCAACAAAGATGATGGAAAGGAAGTGCCATATACCTGAAAACGATTGGACACGACATCCGAGTCCTCGAGGTACTCTGGACGGCCCATGGATAAAAATGCAAATTTCCACTGCAGAGCAAAAGTAGCATAGGTCATAGAATTTGAAGAACAAAAAAATTATAAACCTTTACCAAAAAATAACTCAGAAATTTCCGAGATGATAATTCCCTGAATAATAAGAGAAATGCAAAGGCATGAAGATTGAATACCTTTGAAAACTCCTCATCTGGAACCTGCAATTTTTTCTGAATACGAGCTTTAACTTCAGTCAACGTGTCACCCTCATGAATAACCAGGAAAAAGGGATCACCAAAGTTATGTATTTGCTGTAAACACAATAGATAGGAATCAAAAAAAGGAAAAAATAAAAAAGAGAGGAACAAATAACAAAGAATTCAAGAAAGAACCTCCCTTTAGATAAACAATTACTGCAACAATATTTTTATACATGTACTTACTGCTTGATTTTGAGATGTGTCCTTCATAAAATGATAAACATGAATTAATCGACTATGAGGACCCAGGTTTTTCTCCTCTTCAGGAATCTGTAATGCAGAAAGTACGTTAGTGGTTTGCAAACATCTATAAAATCTATGCTACAGCTAATATAAGTTTATACTCTAAGTGGAACCTACACAAGCAAGTTAAAAAGAATTCATTCATTAGTTTGCAAACATCTATAAAATCTATGCTACAGCTATTCTAAGTTTATACTCTAAGTGGAGCCTAAACAAGCAAGTTAAAAAGAATTGATAACATCGCTTCTAGAAAATAGAGCATACTTATGACATATCAACGGATGTAAACAAAGAGAGGTAAAGAGATAGAAAATATTCACATGACCAAAAATATCTGATTAAATATGTCATGTTTCAGTACATTATGCTAGATGGTCATGGAGGGAACAACTGAAACAATCACGAAGATTAAAGCTCAAAATGAAAAAAGAAAATAAATCAAGCAGGGAACAAGTGGCATTCATATAGATCCATTGCCCGAAAGTAAATCCTACCTGCTCTTGTGAATAAACTAAGGAAGCAAAAATTAGATATTTAAACCTACCTCCTCTGCACGTAGCGTCCAGTATTGATCATTTATGTTCTCAATCCTTTCATTAAGGGGAAAAATCTGCAGTAAAAAGACGGATGCAAGGTTACAAATGCTACCAAGGGGCAAACTGGAAAAAACTGTTACATCATGTCCTTTCATGAATTTCTTTACCTCTTTCGACAAAACATATTTCCACTGTTTAATTACACACACACACAGAGTAAATCATGTTTAATAAGTATATATACACGCAGACACATGTATGATATTCTTCTTTTCTTTAATCTAATATTTTTTGGTTGGCCTTACTGCCTTCAGAACCATATAACAGTGTCCTCTAGAACACAGAGAAAGAAGTAAAAAAGATTAATAAATTTACAACAAGTAAGCTGATCTGAGTACTGAGAAGCGAAAAGCATCTCGGCAGATCCAAAAACACAGTAAAAGGAGTACCTTATATATCTTGTGGTAAAAAACTTCCAGTAATCTTAGTTCAGCATCCGGTCTTGTTAACTCAACCTGCTCCATAACAAGAGATAAGATGAGCGATCTTCTACTACAGAAGAGACAAGGTCGGTTTTCCCCCTTTCTCCTAGTTCCCACAACATGTTTATAGAATTTTTACTTATTTGTGGAGGGGGGAGAGAGTCCAAAGGCATCTAGTTCTATAGCACAAGAAAACTCGAAACTACCTTTGTTTTCAGGTCGTTAAGGACATCCCCTATGGTACTTTGTTTTGGCAATCTGATAGTATGGATAGTGACCTGAAAATTGTCAGTCCAAGCTTATATTACAGGAAGATGAGGAAAACAAGCGTCATAAACGCATAAAGAACTTCCAGCACTCACTTCATCTTTGGCAGCATGATGGAAAGTAACTTTGAGAGCTTTTAAGCCCTGCAGCTCTGGTAAAGGAATATCCAGGACTTCATAATACAGAATATCTGAAGTCTTCAAAGAGGGAATATGATGTCAACAGTAGCTAGTAATAAACAACTGTATGAGTAAGAAGATACATATCTAGGGAAAGCCAAAATAGTCAGAATACCTGATTATAGTGACTGAGCATTTCTGTGAGACGATCAACTCCACGATACCTTATTGGCTGCGGTTTTGGTTGCTGTGAGTAGCAGTTATGTGATGTAAGCCTTACTTTTGATGCATCATCCAAGCCAAGATGGCGTGCTAAGTGTTCAACAACTTCATCATAGCTGTTCTTCTTTGACCTAGAAGCATGTGTCATCAATTAATGAAAGGAGTTGGACAATAAATACAAACCTAGAAATTCTAATACAAAACCTGATACATACAACTCAAGACTGAACTCGTCCTCCTTGGGTTTCTCCAATGAACGAAAACGAACAACCTGTAAGCCATCCAATAGAGCTCGTAACTATGAAAAATAATCAAGATATTTTGAAAAATACAACTAAATAGACAAACATTTTTCTCGAACTCCTCCCCAGTCGAACTGGGATCCTAAATTGGGTCAAAGTGAACAAAATAAAGTACAGCATGATAAATGGACCTTGGGCCGAACTCAACCCCAAAAGCTAGCTTATGAGGTGAGGATTGCCCAAGACAATATAAGGAGACCAAGGACCTCAAATCCCTCCGATGTGGGATAACTCAACACCCCCTCCCCCTCACGCCCAGGCATGCAAACTGGAGAGTGGACAACAGAAATGGGGGCCCAACATCGATAACAATAATTGGGATGGGCTTGGCTCTGATACCATAATAAATGGACCTTGGACCTAACTCAAACCCAAAAGCTAGCTTATGAGGTGAGGATTGCCCAAGACCATATAAGGAGACCAAGGACCTCAAATCCCTCCGATGTGGGATAACTAAACAAAACCTAAGATAGAGCCATTGTCAAAATCTACTGCCTGCAACAACCTCTCATACTCCAGCAAACAATATCAGAATAACAGTGTACAGTACATACCTGGCGATTGTGCACATACTCCAAAAACAAAGGAACCTCAGGAAAGCGATATTGTTCTCTGTCTTGATTTCGAAGGGATTTCTGAAAGCAAATAATATCCCCATCTTCTAGCTGCAAAACCGTAGTATTGCATAAAAAAATTGTTGCTAATAAATCCAGCAGAAGAAACAAAAAAGAAACTGGCTTGATTGCACATACATTGAAAGAAAATGACTACAACATCAAAGGCATAAAAACCTCAAAGTGGCAACTGGCTTGATTGCACATACCTGACTGCCGCGAAAACTCAACTTCCCGTCTATGCGTTCACACATCACATTGGGCTCAAATTTTATTTCCTGTGAATAAAAAAACATGAAAAATCGCATATCATATGTTAAGAGTTAAAAAACTATTAGCAAGAGAAGAAGAAAACCTAACCTCAAAAAGTTCAATTTCTTCATCAGGCAAAAAGCCAGCCAACTCGTTTAGCTTTGTTAATATCTCATGAGGCTTGCCACTTCCTTTTACAAAAAGCCGTCCGACATACCTGACAACAAAAAGGAAATTAAAGGGAGAAAGACCAACAAAAGCCTCAGTGAGAAGTATGGAGTTGGTGGTCCCTGGATTACTAAATCTGTTAACATCCTTTATGGTTTTGGGGTTTGGAAGAATATCAGGAACCTGCGACAACAGTTTATGGACAGCATTAGTTTCAAAGTTGGGTATTGGCGGAAGACCTCTTTCTGGAATGATGCTGGATTGGACATGCTCCTTCAAAGAGTTGCCCTGGCATACATAGACTTTACGCGATGCTAGAAGCAGTAGTGCCCTACAGCGGCAGTGATGGTTAGAACCTCAACTTTTACAGGACCTTAAGTGACTGGGAAATGGGTAGACTTGCTGAACTGCTATTGATTCTGGAGAATTTCCAAGGTCTGTCACTGTGCCAGGAAAGGATGATATGGAAAACTGAAAATTAGAGGTCAATGCTCAGTGAAATCTTTGCTATGATAGCTTGATTTCAGGAGAACTTCAGGATAATTTTTGGCCTTGGGAACAGATCTGGAAAACTAATGCTCCTTACAAGGGTGTGTTTCTCATGGTTGGTGACCCATAAATCATTCTTGACCCAGGATAACTTACAAAGAAGAGGATTCCGATAGTGCTCCAGGTGCTTTTTCTGTGGATCAAGTTCAGAGAGCATAGATCACTTGTTTTTACACTGCTACAACACCAACCAAGGGCCACTGTTCTTTAACATGGTGGGACTTAAATGGTGCATGCCCAGAAACACAACTGAACTTTTGAAGTGCTAGAACATCAAGGGCAGGAACAAGAAGCATAGGAAATGGTGGTACAATTTACCTTCTTGTATTTGGTGGTCCATTTGGAGGGAAAGGAGTATGAGGTGCTTCGAAGAAAAAGAAAGCTCTATTCAAAAGATCAAAATGAACCGCACTTTTGTTTTATTTTTGGTGTAAACAGAATTTTACCAGTGAAAAAGAGGAGCTGTAAGATCTGATGAGATCTCTCTAACAAGAGAAGGAACAAAATTTTGATCTGTAAATACTTTTGCTTGCACGTTCTTGGTGCTTTTTATCAGTACAATTACCAATTCTCAGAAAGAACCTCATCCACAGCATGCCTTCTCACATATGCAGCCCAAAGCAGTTGGACTTTAGCAGCACTTCCAAGGTTCGAATTCATTAAAAATTGGAATAAACCCTATGAATATGATGTCCTTTTCATAAAAAATTTCCCCTTTTTCATTGTATACTCGTGCTCTACAGTATCACATTCAAATCTCTACAATGTCTGTTTTAGACCCCTCTAGATTGAGTAAAAGGACAAAGCACTTGTCATGTTTTCTCAAAATAGAGAAGAAGATTCCAAATTCAAACATGAAAATCACTACTTTTGTGAAAATATTCTAGCTATAGTAAAGCAAATGTAATACCTAATCTCCTCTTTCAGAGGGTCATAAAGTTTGAAAAATAGAAGGATATCTTCCTTGGTCTTCTCTGATGGAGGAAAAGGTTGCAAATCCTGCAAGAAAAATAAAACACAAAAGTAAACATGGAGAATAAAACCTCACAGAAAAAACATGCAACATGTGAATCATCGAAAGGGAAGACAAATAGGCAGGCGATACATTACCAGGCCAAATTCAACTTCAAGAAACAGTTTCAGCTCAGCATTATTCGCTTTATTTGAAACCTCCCTCAGTTGGCCAACCTAAAAACACATCAAGTATGATCATTAACACCGACTTAATCAAGCACTCCCATTGTTACAGATTGTACAAAGCATGCACTACAGAAGAAAGATTACCAGACGAAAATGATCGTAATACCAGCAACAATTCTTACACGCTTCAAGAAAATCACATTCAAGGGGGTCTGAGGGGTTCCAACACTTAACCCAATTAAAAAAACATGTCTGGAGAGAGAGAGAGAGAGAGTGAGTGCGTGTGTGTGTGTGCTACCACTTATTGCAGAAAAACTATGTGATTGGATGGAACATTTTCTGTTAGTAGCTGCTACCACTTATTGCAGAAAAAACTATGTGATTGGGAGGAGAATTTGCCGTGGAGGATGCTATGGAAGACTAAAGCACCTAATAAAGTTGCCTGTTTTGGTTAGGTGGCTGCAAGAAATGCACCTTTGACACAAGAACCGCTTCAGACGAGAGGATTTATATTGTGCAGTAGATGCTTTCTCTGTGAGAAAACTTTGGAATCAACCAACTGTAAAATAATTCATTGTGATTTTTTCTTGGCAGATCTGGACATTATTCCTAAATATTCTTGGTTTGCAATGGGCCATGCCACAAGAGGCGTAGAGCTTACTCTTTGCTCGAGAGAAATAGATGCTTTGAGGAGGGAAAACAACATTTGGCTTTTATCAAATATAGATGTTTACAAAATCTGCTTTTCTGGTGCAAGGGGGGATAGTTGGTGATTTAACAGATATTTTAGACGTTTTAGAATCTCTGATCTGAATGTGATATTTCTGTATTGAAATGTCCATAACTCTTGTTTGTACCTTCACACTACCTTCTTGGTATTGTCTTAATAAAATTGCTTATCTTATAAAAAGATTATAATATCTTTTTGTCATGCGATGGGATAAGCCAAGAACAAATTTTATGTGGAAAACCAAACATGATTGGAAGATTCTTGAGCTGCAGAGAGCGCCACCAGTAGAACTTCATAATTCAGGCACAGAGCACACTGCAGAGAGATAGGATTGGAAGACAACTTACGGATTGAACTTCCTCTTGAGCTGTCAATGGACGATTAGGCCGATACGTATGGTTCTGGCGTTTTGCCCATAGCCAGTAACGTTGAAATTGCACCGGTATACCTAATTCTTTTGCAACTTCCTCCTGAAAACAGACATACCATCAGATAAATGCCATAATTAAAGACTTACAGTAATTAACCAATGACAGTCACAAGAAATAAGTTTATCTTGTCTGCTGAGAGCATAAATAATTTTGTGAACCCTCATATCCTAACCATGAGAACTCTGTGTTCTCCTGAATTTTTCATTATTGTATTCTCCTCATTTTCTACCTATATTAGCATTCAGAAGTCAGAACTTGAAGTTATATCTTTTCACTCAATATAAAGCACAAGTATAGAAGTTTACATTCCATATATCTACTTGTAGAAGCAACAAATTTGACATGACGCTTCTTTATTTAGCACGGTCAAACTGAATGCACCCCATGAAGTACATACAATTGCTCCTCATGTTTAATAACAGCAGTATTGCTATAACTTTTCAAATCTATGAGCAAAAGAAATGCAAAAGCATGATAAATATACCTTGAATTGAGTAAATGGCATCTGTTTCTGAATACGGAAACTGCGCACTTTATCATGATCCACAAGATCAAAATAAATCTCCTTTCCGATTTGTTCACCAAGGTCTTCATCACGAGCTACCTGAAAATGAAATGATTTAACTTCAGTTAAAATTTCCCTAAATATAAAGATGCAAGAAGTAAAGGATAGAGACTAAAAGTTGAAAGAAACCTTGATGATTGTATACAGGTGAGCCTCTGCTTTCTCCTTTCTCTTTTGTTCCTTTTCTTCTTGCTCTTTCTTTAGTCTTATCTGAAATTTGAGGTTGATAGAAGATTACACTGACTGAACCAATAAAATGAGAAACTAATCGACATTATTAGGGAGCAACCCACCCTGAGATGCTCAGCTATGTCCTTCTCATCCACATTGCATATAATCTTTTCCTTGTCACTTTCACGTATATAAACAAGCATATACGCGTTCGAATATTTTGTAAATTTGAATGGTGAATTGTTGAACCCAGGGTTTGTGTGTGGTAACTGTTAGCAAGAAATGGCAATTAAAATGCGCACAAACCTAAAAGAAAATGCAGGATATACACTTCTTTAATATAAAAGGTCCAAGCATAACTTAAAAGCGTATAGGACGAATACCTCTTCCTCACCACCATACTGTTCTTCCAGAGCTCTCTTTGTATCTTCTTTTGTCACACGCTCATCATCAAATTTATACCTAACAATACGAAATGCATAATGAATCAAACCAATAATCAGGGAGAGTAAAAACAGGAGACATTAAGTCAACGTGAAGCAGCCATCAAGAAGATCAACAGCATAACCGCTTGGCAATCAAAAGCAAGCACAAACAGGTGGAATACTGGCTGTCAGATACAGGAACATTCAAATCTTAGCAAGTTTTAACAAATTCCGAAGAATCCTATGAAGTACGTAGAAAATGAGTATCACAACTACGAAGCCTTAGAAATGATCAAATCTCCCTCTGGCCAAGCTAAATTAAACTAGAGAACACTAAGAAAAAGATAGATGTTCAAGAAAAGCCCCAATAATAAATGTCATGTCAGCTGACTGCAGAACATTGAAAAAAGCTCAACTAGAAATGTTGGAGAAACATGTCTGCTGACTGCAACAAACTGCATACCATTGATCAGAGAGTGTTGGCCTGATATAAGCATAATAGTGTCCCCCATGCACCCCGCCGCTGTGAACTAAAACACTGGGAAAAAAATAAAAGAATTAGTACAAAAATACCGGTGGTCATCATGAGAATTGAGAATCATCAGATATCATGGTCAAAGGCCTCATTTTATCAGACATCATACAAAAGCAAGTAAAAGCCACAGTCATAGTGCAAGAGGAGATGTCAAACAAGAAGGTAGCATAGGGAGAAACATATGTTACTGATATCGACAATCACAACATAGGCTGCCCAGGAATAACGTATCCTGTTTTTCCTTTTTATTTCCTCTTTTTTTTTTAGATATGCAGGAATAAAGCAATCATCTTTCCATTTGAATTTATCATGCAATTATACCAAAAGAATTGAAATAAACCGCATGCAGTCATATATAAGAAATTGAAATAAATCCCGTGCTCATATCCAAAACAAGGCTGAACTAATATTTTAAACTACCAGTTCATTACATGGATGAGATGAAGAACTCTCAGCACCTCTTATTGGGTGTCTGGGTCCACAGAGAGAATCAAATGACCATAGATGGAATCAAGGACCAAGGTAGCATACGCTAAGTGCAAGAAGACATTTCTGATTGACTATAAATAACAAAAAATAGTACTAGGAAGTGCCGGAAATAAATCGACCAAGTGAAAGTTATACCAACATGGGATAATAGAAGAAGGGTGAATTCTAGCATACTGTCTGAGGGCGTTAAATTATCAAAGAATATGCATTCAATAGCTTCTCTACCCCCTCGGGGTAGGGGTAAGGTCCGCGTACACACTACCCTCCCCAGACCCCACTAGTGGAATTTCACCGAGTCGTCATTGTTGTTGTTGTTTTTGTTGTTTTTGTTGTTTTTGTTGTTGTTGTTGTTGTATGTATCCAATAGCAAACCTTGATGCAATTGGTGGGAGTAGCTCGAACCATTATAGAACCCTTTGGGCACCCTTCGAAAACCAATATGGGACAAATATATTCTAACACCTCCCACAGATGAAACCCGATTCTAAAGTTTATAAGTGGTCACTTTATTTTAATTTTTTAATTTTTTTTCTTCAGTTTAGAAGACTGAAGTAGCTTAACAGGTTGAAGTGTGGGCCTGAACTAGACAAAGTAAGCTCAAGATGAGAGTGGGGCTGACGCAGATAAAGAAGACTCAACGAGCAAAGAAGATTGCTTTGCGTAGAACTAATGATTTGATAGACTGAACTGAGAGAAGAGCCTACAGAGGCAGCAGGTTGAGGTATGAGAAAGAAGCCCATAATGATAGGACAAGTAGAGAGAGAATACGGTTGTGCAAACGGGTTTACCGAAGTTTGCTCTAATACCATGTGAAAGAATATAAAATTCAATCCAATCCAAAACCTTAAGGCAATGGGTAGATAGCCCAAGACAATGACAACCCCCTAAGTAAAAACTGATGTGGGACAAGCATATTCTAACCAAAAAAATTAACAAAAGAGGTAAAATAACCAACATATATCCAAAAATCTAGTTGAGCTTACATTTAGCTATGCTTCACAATAGCACAATTTCACATTGTGAGGGATGCATGATTTCAGTGCTAGAATACTATAACAGGAAAAAGAAGGAAAGAAAACAGGCACTGAGATTTATTTAATTTGGAGAAGGAAGATGCACAAAAGGCAACAGTGATGCTTCACACACAATCATTCGAAACTCAGTGGAGAGGGAGAAACAAATTTAGTTCACGGTAGAAGACCTACAATTACCCAAACTCCATGTTCACAGGAAGGCTAGTTTTAGCTGATATTGCAAATTATCAATCAACCATGTCCAGTCCTAGATTAGTGGGGAGGAGTTCAAGGTTGAAACCACAAATAAGAGCCATATTGATGGACGACTGTGGAAGATTTGGGTTGAGTCGTTTTCACAATTCCTATATACTTTGACACAGACTTTGTGATTTTACTAATGAAATTGTTGAATTATCAAGAGAATACGAGCCATATTGCTTCGTAATACAGTGCTGTTAGAGTTTTCAAACTACGGAAGCAAATAAAAGAGGAAATATGCAAACCTACTTTGACAAAAGGAGAGTATAACATTCCATCATGCCCAATTTTACACCACCAAGCTTGTTACAAGTATGCCGCTTAAAAAATCTATTGATGTTTCAGAAATCATAAAGAGCATGCAGATGAATAAAGCTCAAGTTCACAAAGTTTGTCACAGTAAGGTTTATCAGAAAAGAGCACATTGTAGAATTATGCACAAGCGAAAGAAAATAACCAAGATGTAAACAGAATGATAAAACTGGTACAGACAAAATGAGATATCAATTGTATATATGGATGACTCCAATTGTATGCAATAGTAGGTGATCTCAAGCCACACAAACTTGCGGCAAACATGGTAAGTTAATTAAACACAGAACAAAATAATACAGCGTGAAGAATGTGAAACCACCAAGACAAAAGCTTCGCTGAAATTCACCACGTTATTCAACTTAAAGGTTGACCAAAAGCTTTTGAAAAAATGAGCAATAACTAGCACTGAGAAGATTATCAGGAAAACAGAATAAATTGAGACCTGTGCAGAGTATAGAGATTGCGGACACTTCGATCTGCGTCTGGAGATAAATATTTTCCATTCTCTCTATCAAGGTCGAGTTGCAAAGGGAACTCATATCGGTCATTTATCTATATTATCAATAAAAGAAGTGATTTCAGTAATAAACATCACATGGCAAACATATAGTTAGAAGTCAGCAAGCTAGCCAAAAAAAAAAAAAACACATCACTGTAACCAATTCCTCAAAAACTGATCTCAAGATGAGCGAACTTCGTTACCATGAAATATGAATACAGATCAAAATAAAGTAAAACTCCAGATGAAAGACAGATGGAGAAAAAGTTCCAGCCTGCTTAGTCCATGAAAGTCTGAGGTGGTGCCATTTTACTATACTAATAAACAGGAAACTCCCATGAATGTATAAGCAGATAAGACTACGCCAAATTGCATTCTTTTGTGCCATAATCTAATTTCTGTATCGTTTATAGGATGCCAGGACTCATCTGAATTAAATATAAAAATTTCTCCTAGTTGACTACTTATCCAATTAAGAGAAAAACATTATCTCCTACACGTGTACAATCAAGTGGGATCAATTAATTACCTTGATCATAGCATCCCGTGCAAAATCATATTCGAAGCGTTTTAACTGAAGTTGAAGAACAGGAGGGAAGTCGATGAAAAGGACACCTTTCCGAGCATCCTGTAAAAACCGGGGTTACAATGAGAGAGCTATGAAGAAATCAGATATCAGAAATTTAAGGACATTAAAGCCATTTAACCTGTAAACCATGTTGTTCTGCATGATATTTGTTGTCACCTTCAAGGCGTTCTACTTCAACATACTTGTCAAAAGAAGCATACACATCACGACATCCTTTGACATCAAGCTGAAGATCTGACCAAAGAGACATTTTTATAAATAAAATAATAATATGGTCTTCCAAATTCCATTCAAAAAACATCAGAAAAATTAAGCTAGTTCTTTAGGTTCTAAAACTACCATAAAAAGATTCTTTTCTTGTTGATTTGTAGTCCACATTGATGCATTCGATATAATTCATATGATGCCCCTCAAGTAATTGTTGTATTGTGCCCTCCACAACAGTTCCCTGAGCCGGAGAAACAAATTTTAAAAGAAATTAATAGCCCAAAACAATAATCTTGCTTTAAAGAAGTATATCATCCAAGATAAAGGTGTTTGCAAGTTCTAAGTCTTCAATTCCGTTAGACACATTACCTTCATCTTATCTTCGAGCTTTTCACAAAGAACCCTGTTAAGTTCTTGTACATCATGCTGCATGAAAGAATCATAGGTATCCCACCCAAAGGACTTTGTCAACTCTTTTGTTGACACACTAGTGTCACTATACTGGAGCTTATAAAATAAGCTCTGTAAGGCCAAAGGGATGCTGCCGGAAGGATTGTCATTCTCAGTTGTTGGCATATGATACACAGCCTGAGAAACAAGTATAATTAACCATCTGTAGGAAGATAATATTAAAGACATCATTCATGCTACAAGTCTAACCTTTCTAAAATAGGGAATATGGTATAGTGTTTGGAGGAGAGAATTCATATAACAAGTGGCTCCCTGATTCTTAAGGCCAACACAGCCAGTCTCCTTCTTAGAGTCATGGGACCAGTAATCAATGACTTTACGCACGGCAACATCAGCTTCAACTATGACAGCATCGTCCACAAGATAACCTCTTCCAGGATCATATAGCTCACTAAGAGGCATGAATGACGTGAAACCCCAGTCACTCTCTCTTGCATTAAACTGGTGCTGAGTATCTGGCACAAGGATCATAACATTAAACAAAATAGCCACCATACCACTCAAATCACAGTTCTCTATGTCATAAATTCAGACCCCTCAAAGGAAGAGAGCACTGAAAGTAGCATCATAAAATAAAAAACTCAAGAAGCGTAAATTAGAAGGTCAACCAATCTGATTGAAAAAAGAATTCAGGATATACTCAAGAAAGATGACAATCGAATAAAGTTTTCTTTAAAGGAATCCCCCAATCAGGATTTTATTCTTTCAAATGCAAGATTGTAACTTTATACACTATCTCACAAGCTGATTGAAAATGAATTCAGGACATACTCAAGAGAAGATGACTATTTATCAAGTTTCCTTTAAAGGAATCCCTGATCAGGATTTTAATCTCTCTCCAAAGCAAGAGAATGACTTCACACACCATCTAATTACTTTTCTCCAACAAGCTGCTTTAAAATCCTTTCTCAGGAGAGCTTTGAAGGTTGAGTTAAAAGATGCACAAAGCAATGCAGAATCTTCAAATTCGATTACAGTAAACACCATAGACTTAAAAGTAGGTCAAAATCATTTCCAGTCAGATCCTTTAGGCAGTCCCTTCCAAAGATGCATTACATAGACCTTCTACAAAATAATTGCAGTCATCAAGATCGCAGAGGTGGTCTTTGAAGGATCAGATATTCAATGTACTGTTCCCAATGGATGAACAATCAAATGATCTGCACCACTAAACTAATTTTACATCCGCCCGCAAGCTGGTCCGGACATAGCCACCATAAAAAATTAGAGAAAAAAACTAATTTGCACAAGCACTCTATACATGTGGGAGAGGCGCAACCGTTGGTTCAACACTCAACAGTATGGTTGTTCCTTTGGCTCTGGTGACCTGGGCCACAGGTTTGAGGCATGGATAAACCTCCTAGTAGAAAAGCAAAAGGAGTTGCTACATACGATATACCCCCACTTTCCCCTACCCCCATACTAGCTTTGCATGGCATAAACCCTTTAGTCCATACAAAGTGGCATCTGGAAGAAGAGAAGAAGATAGGTCGGATAACCTCATCCCTTGCTTCTGAATAAGCTCATATAAACAATTGAAATGCAAGAATTTCCTTTTACAGAGAACCCTATAATAATATGAAGTAACGGTCTAAAAGAAGCTTGCTATTCCACTGAAAGACTGGAGATCGTAGCTTGCCTAAAAATTATACCAAAACAAAATGACTTCTGGCTAACATGGAAAACGCTACACTATGTCCAAAGAGCTGATAGTTACAAGCAAAAAGCTTTTGCCATTTAATAAAAATACCTAAAAATTATGTATAAGAACATTAAAATATATTGTCTTTATTAACTCTACAGATGACTGGTACAGTAGGTCTTGATCAACATCCACACAGTGACGAGATTCAATTTAATAAACAAATCTTTCCAGAATAAATTAGATTTGTCAGTATTAAAAGAGGCCTTTCAAAAACACTACAGGTAAAGAAAATAATGATAAAGGTGAATCTATTAGGTCTTTGAAAAAACAAACAAAAGAAACTCAAGGAGAACTAGCATGTTGACAGAAGAATAGAGCAATAAGACATTTCATTCAACCAAATCATTTTTGAATGAATTTTGTAAAAAATTAACAGTTATATAAAAAAAATAAGTCGTGTGTTTTAATATTAAGTGCCCAAACTATAACACATGGGTGGAAGTTCATTTAATACTTGGGTCCTTACTGACAGAAAAAATCTAAAGCATGCATAAAACACTGTGGACATAAGATATCCAGATAGTCTAAGTTCAATTATTACTCTACACAGCTGACAATGAGGAAAATCAGAGGAATCTAACCCTAAAGCCATATTCAAATGGCTTAAACTATACAATTGTTAAATCGCTATAGATTTTCCCTCCTTTTAAACCCATGCACAAAAGTTCATATATTTATACAACAAATGAGAACTCTGACCTTTTCTCACAGTGAACTTGTTATGAATTCGGTTGAGAATAGCTAAGCTAAACTGCGCATGTCTACTCCACCCATAAGGCAATGTTGCAGAATCTGCCACATCTAAATACATTGATAAATTGTCCACATTGTTCCCTTTTGGGAATATCAATATCCTCCTGCCAGACACAATGCACCATATAGTACATAAAAAACATCATATCCACATTAAATTTGTAAAGCAATCACTAAAAAGCAGGATGTTGAAAGTAATTACCATTTATATCCTCCTACATTAAAAACATCAGAGTACAACTTCTTCACGTTCAACCTTGAAAAATTATCGATAGTCCATGTGAACCGGGCTGACGCCGGATCATCCACAGCCTGTGCATCCACCGTACTTGCTGTGTCCGCTGGTGCAACTGCCAAAAATAAAGCATGCAATATCTTTGAGAGACTGAGAAAAAGATACAACATCGATCAATCAACCACAACTCAACCCCAAACTTGTCTTGGTCGGTGATATGAATATTATACATATTCTGCTCAATTTGGCTCCATTTTATTCTAATATTGGTCGGTAATTAGTCTTATCCGGCAAATTAGAACATGCTACAATTAATCAACGTAAAGATGTGCGAACATACACATGCATTCTACTAGTAAAGCAAGAAAACCACAAATGACAAATAAAATGACTATAAATACATTGTTTCTCTAAACACATGTGCGTGTGCGCGCGTAAAAGCAGGTGAGATACCTTCCATAGGCTGAGGTCCCTCAGTAGGAAAGTCTGAACTGGGAACAAGCATTTCGTGCTCTTCTGGCTGCCAAAGATAAACCAAAGAAGCAATTAATTCGATCTGACAAAGCTGGACAGCTTTGATTTAATTCGATCTAACAAAGCTGGACAGCTTTGATCAATCTTTCGCATTTTAATAAGAGATAGTCAGGCCAAGTTTTACACCGCAATCACATCAGATTATTGAATTCAGCATACATTCATCAAAAAGATGACTTTCTTTTATAAAATTCCACCAAGCAAAGAGCTTTGAACAAAAACAGGTAAAACAGAGTAGAGCTGAAAAATCAAAGTGAATTCATAGAGCAAGACAGCGGTATCGAACTTCGGAGATTTTTGTCAAGTCGTAATCACAGAAGATTAAATTCAGCAACCATATATCCAAAAAGGATTTAAGTTATACGCACTGACAGCGCAATGAATTTTTTACACCACGCGTGTCATTTAACCAATTATAACAGGTTACTTTTTTTGTTCAAGATTACCAACCAATGTTATTAAGTAAAGTTACCTGCTTTGCCTTTTAAATGACTTGATTGTGTTAATTTATTTTCACTGGCAGCGCATAGAACTTAAGCTCGACCAAAGAAAGGAATCAAAAATTTTGCAACACCCACGAAATAAAGCTACTTCAGACAAAAACAATACAAAAAAGAGTAACTTTAAAAAATAAAGTAAATTCACGCTATGTTGCTCGGACTCTACGGCAATGTTGTTGGGTGCCTGTCGGATCCTCCAAAAAATAGTATATTTTTGGAGGATCCGACACGGGTGCGGTATCATTTTGGAGAGTCTGCGCAACATAGAATTCACGCAGCAACGCAGCTTATGAGTTACTATTCAGTATTGCGTCTCAAAGAAATTTTAGGTCAATATCACACCGCAATCACAGAGGACTAAATTCAGCACCTATAAACAAATAAAAAAATCACCATTTTCAAACTACACCAAGCAAAGCTACTTCAAACAAAAACAATAGGAACGTGCATTACACAGCAACACAGCTAATAAAATCAGTCACTGTCGCGTTTTAAAGAAATTTTATGTCAATTTCACACCGGAACCACAGCGGATTATATTCATTATTCAGCACCTATATATTCAGAGCTACACCAAAGCAAAACTACTTTAAGCAAATACGCAAAACAAAATAAAACTATGAAAAAAAAAGTGAATTCGAACAGTAACACAGCTAATAAATTTTAGGTTAATTTGACACCGCAATCACAGCGGACTATATTCAGGACCTATAAATCAAAAAAATTAAAAACTACACCAAGCAAAGCTATTTTTAGCAAAAAATACCCAAAAAAGAGTAAAACTATAAAAGAAAAGTGAATTGACAGAGCTTAAATTACAAATAGATGAAGAAGAAGATTATTGTACATCTATCGGAGGAGGAGTGAGCAGAGTCATTGCCGGAAAACTGGTGACGGTACGATCTTCGGCGAATATGAGATAATTTCGGTAACTGAGAATTCGACGAATGTGAGAGGGAATTTAAACGAGAAAGGAGGATGGATCGAAGGACTTATTGAGTTTGGAGTTCTTGTGTGATGAGGAAAAGGAAGAGCCGAAAGGAAAGAGGTTTATAGTAGGGGTAGTTTCGGGATTTCAAGAGGCGTTTATCTTTTTTTTAATTTTACTCGAACTCGGTAATCTACAGTCGGTCAGTGTAAGGCTGCAAACTGGTCGTTTTTTATTTTTTATTTTGCTTCTTTTACATGACGGTATAGAAGGGAAAGGAGAACGTGAGATGGTGAAAATTAAACTCACACCTATTATGTTAGAAATTCTTTTTTTTAATTATGCGTGAAAGGAAGTTATTTTATGATATACATTATTGCTGGAATAATTGTTATTAACGCGGTAGAACGATTGAATGTGTTTTATTTCAAACAAGTTATGAATTTTGTAGTATTAATTATTGAAATTTATTTGTAAAACGGTGAAAATAACTATACACTTAAACAAATGTGTTGAGCGGGAGTTTTACAAATAAAAAATATTTTTTTAAGGAACACTTCAACACATCTAAGAGGGTTTTTTTTTTTTTTGCCAAATACATCGGCAACCTCTTAAAGTTGTCCTCATTTTTTACTTACACACTCTATCTTAAGTCCGTTCCATTTGAACACTTCAATCATATCTCATATGCGTCATTTCGACAGAAAAAGGTGGAATGGCAAGTCAAGTATTCTTCACATTTTCAGGCGCGTGAAACGGCCCAAAAAACAAACTCCTCATCTTTCTTTCTGGAAAATAAATAGTTTTTGCCAGAAATACTTTCCGGCAAATGTTTCTTTTAATTTTTTATCATTTTATCTCAATTGAAATACATATAATTACTTTCTCCGTTCACTCTCTTCTCCTTTTCCTCCTGACATATTCTAGTCCGGCGAATGTGGCGGAAAATTTGGAATGTCGTTCCTTTCGGATCTGAAAAATTTGGAATGTTGTTTTAGATTTGAAATTCGAGCCTAATTGTATGCAACTTTCAGCAAAATTTGTTGGTAGTACTCCAAAGATTCTTGGCTAGGCCACAATGTTACTGATACTACTAACTCTCTCTCTCTGCTCTGCTCACGCACGGTGGCGTGTTGGGATTATTGAAATGAGGAACTTTCTCTGATCTCTTTTCCCCTGTCTTAATTCTTTTTTCTGTTTTTGGTATTTCAGTTTAATTTTGTCAAATGTAATGCAATTTTGGCAAAGCTTTGACGGACCTCAATCCTCAAATCTCAGATGTAAAGTTTTGACAGACCTCTGGCAAAACTTTGACAGACCACCGACAATTTCTAGATGTGCTTTTGATGAAGATCGAAGAGCAGATCAACTGGAAGTAAGAAGAAGATGAACGGAAAGGTTCTAGAATGGAGAACTCATTAGAGAGCATGTGAGCTGAGAATGATTGTATATTTTTCTATATCAAAACTGAATACAAAATGACATGTGTCTTATATACACTATGTATGACAGCTACACTAATCTTTCTCCACTAACTATCTAACCATCAATCACATAATTAGTTATAACTAACTATCCGACTAACTACACTAACTCACGTGACTGTCATGTGTCATTCTTCTCTTCAATACTCCCCCTCAAGCTAGGTGGTGCAAATAGGTTGACCACTCCTAGCTTGCTCACTAGGTACTCATGTAGTGATCTTCCTAATGCCTTTGTGAACAAATATGCTTCTTGGTCTTTAGACATCACATACTTGCTTTTGACAATCCTTGTTGAATCCTCTCTCTGATGAAGTGTAGGTCTATCTCTATGTGCTTTGTACACTCATGAAATATAGGGTTTGCAGCAATTTGAATTGTTGCTTTGTTGTCACAGTACAACTCCACTAGCAACTCAACTTCAGCACCCAGCTCTTTACAAAGTCCTGTCAACCATGATATTTCTGCAACTCCTGCTGCCATACTCCTGTACTCTGCCTCTGTAGAGCTTCTTGAGATTGTGCACTATTTCTTGGACTTCCATGACACTAAAGAACTTCCTAATTTCATCACATATCATGTTACTGATCTCCTGGAAACTGGACATGATGCCCAATCAGCATCACAAAAGGCTGTCAATTTAGAGGACTATTTAGAACTCATCAGCAACCCCATGCCTAGAGCTCCTTTAATATATCTCACAACCCTTATAGCAGTTTCCATGTGAGATTTCTTTGGATAATACATGAACTGGCTTAATACATGGACTGCATAGCATATATCTGGAGTAGCCACGGTAAGGTACAACAGCTTTCCAACTAATCTCTGATATGGCCCTGAATCTGCCAGCTTTTCATCTTCTTTCCAGTTCAAGTGTTGATCATACTCCACAATAGTAAATCTTTGTTGCATTCCATTGGTGTATTCACTAGTTTTGAGCCTGCTAATCCAAGATCAGTGATTAGCTCTATTGCAAACTTTCTTTGATTCATCAATATTCCTTCCTTGGACCTTGCTATCTCAATTCCAAGGAAGAACTTCAATTCCCTTATGTCTTTGATCCTGAAATTGCCCTGTAGCATGGTCTTTGCCTCATAAATCAGTGTTTGATCATTCCCAGTTATGAGAAGATCATCTACATATTATGAGGAGATCATCTACATATACCAGGATTATTGTTAATTTTGTCCCTTGCTTCTTTGTGAACAAGGAATAATCAAAGCGACTCTGTACAAAGTCAGAATTTAGCAATGCCTCTATTAGTTTGAGATTTCATTGTCTTGAAGCATGTTTTAAGCCATATAGGGATTTATGTAGCATACACGCATTCTCCTCCTGGCTGGGAAATCCCTGGGGTGTATACATATAGACTTCTTCCGTGAGGTCCCCTTAGAGAAATGCATTATAGACATCCATCTGATGCAAATTCCAGTTATTGGCTGCAGCTAAAGTTATAACTACCCTGACTATCAACATCTTGAGTACATGAGAGAAAGTTTCCTAATAGTCTAGGCCTTCTATTTGATTGTAACCTTTAGTTACTAGTCGTGCCTTGTACCTTTCAACCTCTCCATTGCCTTATAGTTTATCTTGAACACCCACTTGCATCCAATAGGAGTCTTCCCTGCTGGCAAATCTACCAGAGTCCATGTCCTATTGTCCTTGAGCGCATTCAACTTCGGATTCATAGCATCAAGACATTTGGGGTCTGATGCAGCCTCCTCATAATTCAAGGGTTCCCTAATGCTGGTGATTTTGGACAAATAAGACTGATACTTGGCTGAGAAACATGCATGAGTCAAATAGTCCTACATTGGGTACTTGCAAATCTGCTGCCCATTTGATCTTGTTAAGGAACCATTGTAGACATAGTCTTGCAGCCACATGGACTCCTTAGTAGTCCTGGCTGATTTCCTTAATTGGTGACCTACAGGAATAGGTGTATCATGTTCTGAAGGAGATGACTACTCAACTTGAGTGTCTTCAGAAAGTAAAGGATGTAATGATGAAGGTTCTGTATCAGCAGTGTGGTTGTCTGCAGCAAGTGGGATTGCTGAAAGTGATGCAACATCACCTTGTGTGTTGATCTACAGAGGGACATTTGTATCTTGAGATGTTACAACATCAGTAGTAACTGGATAGTTCAGCACACCATTAGGAAATAACTGCAACTTTCCTTCCTTAAGTAGTTGAAATGGAAATATATGCTCCACAAATTTGACATCCCTGCTTACAAAGAAGGAGTTAGTTAAAATATTATACAGTCTATATCCCTTCTAGGATAATGTATATCTTATCAACACAGCTCCAACTTATCTGGATGCAAATTTGTCTCTTTCTCCCACTACCTTAGCAAAGCATAGGCACCCTATGGTTCTCATGTGCTGTAAAGATGGCACTCTTCCATACATGTAACGACCCGACCAGTCGTTTTAAGCTCTAGCATGTTGTTCAGCAGGTTGAGGCCATGAACAGCTTCATTTCAGGTATTATGACTTGCATGCGGGGTCGGAATTGAACTTCGGGAAGTTCGTAATTGATTTAGAAAGAGAATTCTCATTTCGGAAGCTTTAAGTTGAAAGAATTAGCTAAGATCAGAATTTTTAGTAAACGACCTCAAAATCGGGATTCGAGGGTTCCAGCAGTTTTGTATGATGATTTCTGACTTGGGCGTATGCGCGAATTGGGTTTCGGATGACCCGGGAGTGTTTTGGCACCTATTGTGCAAGTTAGCATTTTGGAAGAAATTTCATAAGTTTGGGTTGAAGTGCATTTCGGTGTTATCAGTGTCCGTTTGGAATTTCGAGTCTGGAGTGGCTCCGTATGGTGATTCTGGAGTTGGGAGCACAATCGGAAGTGAATTCGAAGGTCTGTGAGTTGCTTTGGAGTCATTTGGCTAAAGATAGAAATTTGAAGGTTTTTGAGAAGTTTGACCGAAAGTGGACTTTTTGATATTTGGGTCGGAATTCGATTCCGGAAGTTGGAGTAGGTCCGTAATGTCGAATATGACTTGTGAGCAAAATTTGAGGTCAATCGGACGTGATTTGCTAGGTTCAAACATTGAAAGTAGAAGTTTGAAGTTATAAAGTTCATAAAGCTTGGATTGGAGGTCAATTCGTGATTTAATGTTGTTTGATATGATTTGAGGCCTCGAGCAAGTCCGTAATGTATTTTGGAACTGGTTGGTATGATTGGTTGAGGTCCCAAGGGCCTCGGGTGGATTTCAGGTGGTAAACGGATCGAAATTAGAATTTTGGAGAAGGCTGAAGTTGTTGGTTGCTAGTGTAAACGCACCTGTGAGGCTAGGGTCGCAGGTGTGGAGCCGCAGGAGCGGTCGTGGTGCCGCAGGACCGATTAGAAGTGAAGGGCTCAGAGGCCACAGGTGCGAAGGAAATCCCGCACCTGCGAGATCGCAGATGAGGCCGGTGCAGCGCAGAAGCGAACTGTGGAAGTAGGAGGAGGACCACAGAAGCGGTATTGTAACCGCACCTACGGAACTGCAAAAGCGGCCAAGTGACCGCAAGTGCGGAAAGGGCTGGAGGCAGTGAGTGTTTTAAAAATCGAGATTTGGCCATTTTCTCTTATATTTTCTTGGCTTGGGCGATTCTTGGAGGGTTTCAAGAGGGGGGGTTTTATCATCAACGACAAGGTAAGCTATCCCCACCTATCTTGAGTTAAATATATTGATTATGTATGGATTTTATCATGTAAATTAGTGGAAATTTGGAGGTTGAGAGCCTAGAAAATTCGTATTCTTGGAGTTTGACCACGATTTTGGGTATGAAACTAAGAAAAAAAATCATATATTTGAGTTCGTGAGTTCATGGGTAAACTTTATCTTCAAAAAAATTTGAAATCTGGGCACGTGGGTCCGAGGATAATTTTGTTAATTTTTCGATCAGGGTTAGGAATTATTATAAATTGGATTGTAATGAGTAATTGAACATATATTAATAGATTTGCATAATTATTGGCTAGTTTTGGAGCATTGTGCATCGATTCGAGTCTTCGGAAGAGCGTGGAATGCCGATTATGGATCTTCGGAGCAAAGTGAGTCTCCTTTCTAACCTTGTAAGAGGGAATTGTCCTCATAGGTGAAATAATTGGTTATGTGCTCATATTTGTGGGGGATACGTAGGCACGAGGTGACGAGAGTCCGTGCGTAGCTACTAATATGTGTAAGTCCGAGTAGTCTAGGACCCAAAGCATGTTGTACTGGGAAATATTTGTAATCCATGTTGTACTTAGAAATATTTGTAATCCTATTGATGGTTTAACTCGCTTAAATTTTGTCGAACTGGTAAATTAATTTCTAAAAGGATTAAACTTCATCTTTTTTAAATCGTTAAAAAAAAGAGAATTTGGATTTTCCTTGGATAGTTGTTCCCTAATGAAGCCTTGATTAACTGTTTGAATATGTGATTCTATGTGTACTTGCGTCACATGTAGGATTCGCGAGCAGTGTGTTTGTTTATTTTATGTTCACCGCATCGCATGAATGATTCGCGAGCGGGGTAATAGATGCATCTATAGTTCGCGATGTTCGACCCTCGGCAATGCACATTTTACATTTATGTTGGATCGGGCCGTATGACTTCGACATGATATACGCATGTTTGTATTGTTGCTTGAGATTTATAAATGTTGACATTTGTCTTTCCTGGCAGGAGATAAATTGATAAAGATAATGAGAAGTAAATCTTTGAAATCCATTATTATTTGGGAAGTTGTTTACCTGCTATCTGGCTTTATGAATTAGAATTGTTGTTTTAATAAAATTCCCCGATCTCCTCACATTTTTACTATATTATCATTGAACGACTAGGAAATGTCAAAGTCGACCTCTCGTCTCTACTTCTCGAGATTAGACGAGATACTCATTGGGTACACGTTGTTTTCATACTCATACTACACTTGCTGTGTATTTTTGTTGCACAGGTTCATATGTGACTATTGGCTTAGTAGCATAGTGACATGGTTGATACAAAGACTTAGGTGAGCTGCATTTATCGAGACGACCCGCAACCAGCAGAGTCTCCTTCAGAGTATATTTATGGTGTTTTCATTTCTGTCCACCTTGTATTCCGAACAGTTACTGTATTTTTATTTCATTCCCTAGTAAATGTTAATGCACTTGTGACACCGGGTTCTGGGATGATTATCACATATCTTGTATTAACTTCTTAACATTCATATTTGATTTGAGACGATTATCTTTTACTGGTAAAATTAAAGGAAAATCATAGTTTTCAATGTTTTTAAAATGAGAATTTAATTAAGTATCTTGGTTGGCTTGCCTGACAGCGGTGTCTGGCGCCATCACGACCCTTAGTGGAATTTGGGTCGTGACAACATGGTATCAGAGCACTAGGTTCCCTTAGGTTTCACGAGTCATGAGCGAGTCTAGTAGAGTCTTGTGGATCGATACGAAGACGTCTGTACTTATCTTCGAGAGGCTACAGGACTGTTAGGAGCACTTTCCTTCTTGATACCTCATCATGCGGTTTGATTCTTTTGAGGCTTATGCCTTTGTTTCTTTCCAACTCAATCTTATGCGACATGAAGTGCTTACTATAAATCGGGAATTGAGAAAATGTAATGGTAATACAGATGTCGTGTGAGATGTTCCTCCCTGCGTATTTGATCGGGCAATTGTCGTCGCCTTGCAAAAGGCCGTTCTATCGTTTCAGCTCAGTTTCAGTATTACCTAAGGTTTTGAGATTTGGCACTAACTGTTATGACGATTCGTGCGTTGTTATCATACAATATTGGTGTAATGGTAGAGTATTTGTCTATGCGTTGAAGTAGTGAATGACTTGGAAGGATGTTTACTCAATGCAAGATTCAGAGATTCAGAATTTTATCTCCCGATGGAAGAGAGGCAATCGGGCTATAAATGTTCAAGTTTAGTTTGATGGAGTAACGAGACTTGGTATTTTCGAGCGTGGTGGAATTTTCATCTATGACGTGGTATCATCGTCCTCGATTGAATATGTTGAGTTCATCGGTGTTATAGTTTTCTTCAATTCGCCTTTGGGGAAGGATATTGTGAAGTAATAATAGAGAGGCGATTGTCAGAGATCGCGATGTGCGGTAGTTCAGGATTGATTGGTATACCTAGTGTTGATGACCCAAGAAAGATGACATCGGGGAGATTTAAAGTTAGTAGCGGTTCGTGGGTTCAAGCGCTACGAAGATAGATTTTATTTAAGGCAACAACTGAGCAACATAAAAGGAGGAAGGACATGTGGGGAGTGTCAGGCAGTGGTTTAAATTTCTAGAAGACCAGGTATAAAAAGCAAAGGTCGAGTAGTCGATTAAAGGGGTGAGTTCCGCCATAGTGGGAGAGTGGTGGAGTTGCATATGGGCTTTGTGGTAGGATGACTATGCACCTTAAGGAGAGTTTAGAATGATTTGGGAATTTTAGTGATTGGGGTCTACGGATTTAATTTGAAGTATAGGCTATTATGCGGCAGGAGATTTGATATAACGAAAAGGAGCTACTTGAAATGAAGAAGGATACAACGTAACTTTGAATTGGAAGGATGTTGCCGCACATTTAATTGATGTCCACGGGGGGTGAATGGACTTGTGCAGCTAGAGAGTGAGCTCGGGCTCAGGATGGGTTATTGATGTCGTAGTGATTGTACCCCGTGCAGCAGCGTTGGAAGACGTCGGCACATAAATTCCATAGGTGGGTTATCTCTAGTGAGCAGCTCGGCGGTCGTATGGATTGGCGAAGCTTCTGCGAAAAATTCTATTGGTTATACAGCAAAGAGATCGATCATGCGAATGTGGTTAATGATTCAGAGTATGAAATAGGGGTTTTACAGAAAGACTCTGAGAATTTTTGCGGTTGATTGCACAAGGTTATGTCAATAAGAGATAAAGAATTTTGGTGAATCCCAAAGTTGTGTAATAGTGGATTCAAGATAAGTGGGAGAGTCCCACCACTTAGGATTGGGTTTCATGGCTAACTACTTGCGAGGTTTCTCGTTATTAGCATATTGATGGGTTATTACAGCTACGGGGAAAGAACATAAGTGGTAATTTGAGCAAAGGAATTGTTAAAGGTGTGTTATGGTTGGCCTTATTGGCTCATGTTCAGACTCGGAGAAGGATTCAGGATTTATGCCTTGTATATATTCAAGGGAAATGATTCTGCCGGGTGCTTCGTGAGAGGGTATGCATGTGCTAGAAAAATCATGGAGTTGATTATGTTTGGGGCCAAGTCAGAGCGGGTGGCTCTCAAAAACGGTCCTAGTGGATTCAAAGGGATAAAGTGTGGCGCCTAATGATTTCGACCTATAGGCACAGTTAAGAATCGAGCTTTGTAGCAACTTATGTGAAGGTGCCCAGAATGTTCTATGATGTTTTCACCTATAGTGTAGCAATTGGGAGGTATGAAATAGTTCG